>NW_009260397.1:2185752-2208208 GCF_000687185.1 Egretta garzetta | reverse complement strand
GGCGCTGGGGCTGGCACAGCTTGGGGAGACGGGAACCTGCACCGAGGCGGCAGCGCTTCTGACAGGTTTAAGTTTCTAAATGTCAGACTGTACCATTTATGCCTTCATTTTTCTTATTTATTTCAGCCATTATACAACCAGCCTTCAGACACCAGGCAATACCATGAAAACATTAAAATGTAAGTACATGGCAATGAAGGCTATTTTAAATGTCAGGTTGGGCATCAGGCTGGAGCGGGAGGGATGCTGGCTTGTTCCCACACCCTGATTAAAGCTGCCGAGGAATCGCGGGCATCCTTTCAGAGCCGGTGTTCCGCCACTCTGAGTGCCTGAAGCACAAACCAGCTCTAGGAGCAGCTCCAGGAGCCCCCCAGTTGGGAGCCGTAGCTTCAGACAGATGCTGAAGGTGCTGTTTGATTTTTTTCTCGGGGAGGTGGGTGCGTGTCCTGGCCGGTCTCCTGGCGTTTTCCCAGACAGCACTCACCTTGGGTGCTTTCTTCTGTGTTTCACACATCTTGAAGTATGAAATCAGCTGCCAGCGTGTGTGTGTGTGTTTGCATGCGGGAAAGATGAGGTAAAATGAAAAGTTGCAATTACAATTAGATTTTCATGAAGCACCTCTTGAATATCTAATAACAACTGGTTATTTCAAAGATACTTACCGAGACTTAGCAATCATCTAATTTGACTTATCACCTCAATACACGATTTAATCATCAACCTGCATTTAATAACCACAGTGACTTCCTGAACATAGAAGAAATATAACAGATAATGAGAATAGTGATAATTGTGATTATTGTTGGAAATTTAAATAGTCAAACCAGATCTGAAACTTTTATCTGCCTTGAATGAACTGATGATGATTGCTCTGAGCTGCCTGCAGCATGTCTATTTTGGTACGGACTCGGTCAGCTGGCGATAATCATCTTTAATAATCTATTAACAAAAGTTAATAATCTTTTGCTTTTCAGCCATACATTAATTGATGTCAGGGGGATTATAGGAAGAGAATTCACGTACCTGTGCTGTTCTGCTCTGCTGCAGGGGAATGTGGTAGGCACTGGCAGTGTTTAGGTGCTGTCTGTCCCCAAGGGCTGTGGGGAGGAGGAGGGTTTGGTGACGTGACCCTGCTGCTCGCTGCCTGGCCCCGCTCGGTTGCTGCTCCAGCCAAGGCTTTCTGTGTCATCCAGGCAATGCACTCACTGTAAAACACTCAAACCCCGGAGTCACCCTGAGCCCTTTGGTTCCCACAGGGTTCAGTGGGTCCCCGAGCAGCCTTGGTGCCAGTGCTGGGCACTGGCACCCTAAATGCGAGGGTCATTTTGGGTACTTGGCGTTGGCCTGGATGCTGGGAATAAACCCAATGCCAATGCACCTCTGAGGTAGGGGAGCATCATCTCTTGGTGGTGGGAGGGGAGGATGGAGAAGAATTCTGCAGGGAGGGAAAGCAGATGGAGAAGTCAGTGGGAAAAGATTGCTTTTCCTGCAGCTGAGAAATCCCAACTGTTTTTTGCTTCCAGACGTTTGCTTTGTGTTGGCGATGCATTTACCCCTGGTTGGTAAAGCTTGTCAGATAGTGTCACAAGTCTTGGGCAAGGAGCCCCTAGGATTTTGACACTGGTGTGCTTTGGTCTGGGTCTCCTGTCATTTCAGCACTCTGGACGTTATCTTTGGTGGACACGCTGCCTGTGAAGGCAGCTCTGAGGGGCGTGGAGGATGCAGACGTGTGCCCTCCACGCTGGCCATCTCCCCCAGCCCACACTGCTCAGGTGTGCTTTTCTAGCTACAAAGATGTAAAAAAAAGTGAACAAAACCAGAGCCATCCCCTCCAGCTCACTGATTGAACACAGGACTAATGAAGTAGGTGGCAATTTTACTTTTGGGAGAGGCGATGATGCCTGGCATCCTGCTCCCTGCGGGCTTGCAGCCCCCTGCTTTTGGAAGTCTCTTTTGCTGTCAGTTGAGGGGGTTGACGGCTGACAAACCGCCCTGTTCGGCACAGCATCAGGTGCTGGCCCAAGGACATGCTCTCCGCGTTGCTGGTTGTGGCTCACGGCTGGCACTGATGGCACGTGGCAGTCACTGTCTCTCGGGGTCCTCTGACCCCCCTCTTCTCTGGAAGGGCTCCATGGCCGCCACAAGCTGGGCGCTGAGGGTGGCAGTTTCAAGCTGATCGCTAGTTTTGTCCTTGAAAGAATGAGTTAAAAGCAGATCCAGATACTTCACCCACTCTCCATTCCCCTGCCAGTATTTGTGGGTTTGTGATCACATTTTCCTGTGATTTAAATGATTTCCTGTCCTTAGTTGCTGCCTGAAAGGCGGCCACAAACAAGAGGGAACTGACTGCGCAGGTCAGGAGTGAAACCGGTAATGAGACGTGAAGCCCTGTCAGACCAGCTTCCCATGTTGCCAGAGCAGGCGCTCCTCCATCCCTTCCTTTGTAGGCACCCATAGGGTTACCCCAACCCCCTCGTGCGGCTGTAGCGGTGGCGGTGATAGACCAAGGCGAGGTTGGAGCAGGCAGACTTGGGGTTAATGTTCACTGTGATTAGTGCTGCAAAAATATGGGAAGGAAACCACATGTTTTAATGAAAAGCCTTCGTCTCCTCCTTCCAGAAACCTCGCAATTAGCTGCCTTCAGCTGGTTATTGATGCCAGCCGAGCGCATTCACAGATCTAGGTCAGCGAAAGGCCCTTGAGCGATCTGGGCTCCAGATGTTTGCTGCTGCTTTTGACCGTGGGCCTGTCTCAGAGGTCCTGGGGTCTGAATTGCACTTTGCTACTTGTTGATGGATGTGCAGAGAAATCACTGTGTCCTGTCCTCCCGCCTCTTGTGTCCCTGTTGCATGTTAAAGGACATCTGGATGCTTGGGAGGCAGATGGAAAACCAAGATTTTGGTGATTCTTTTAAGCAAATGGTTCAGGGTCCTATGAGCACGAGGAAAAGGTATTCAACTTGTTTGTTCTGACCAGGTCATACCTGGATGTTCAAATCCTACCTACAACTTCTCCGCAGGCTGCTTTTGGAAATATTTTTTGTTCTTTCCTTGTTCTTAGTTGTGTTTGTGCCTTTCTGCTCTGGAAGAGCAGTTTCTGCTCCATAGCCTGGAGGTGGCTGTTTCAGTAGGAGATGCAGTAAATCCTCAGGGTGCTGGGAGGCATCACCCAGATGCATTAGAGCACCAGAAGGACAACTGCCAGGACAGCACAGGTGATATTTTGCTGGGGTGTAATTGGATGTAGATTCTTCTGAACAACTTCACCCTTTGCAGATTTAGTCATGATGAAAAAGCCTTTTAGTACGTTGCTGGAAAATCATCTCGGTTGTGATGCTGTCCACAAAACCTTGCTGCGTGCTGGCTCAGTTGTGCTAAATAGAAACTGCTTCTTCATGAAGCTGGTTTGGAGCCTCATACCTGGGCACAGGAGGATGGCCAGGCTGTTCGCATTCACAAATGCCTTTTTTTCTTTTTTTTTTTTTTTTTTTTTTTTAAACATTTCCTTCAGTGGATTTTTTTTTTTTCTCAGTTGAACATTTGCAAGTGTCAGTGAGAAGGCATTTGAATATCACAAAGCCAGGATTCCTCGATTTCTCTACAGCGATACTCTCCGCCTTGCAATGCTAGTTGAATTCTTCTTGCTTGTTTGTTTTGATTTTCAGCTGGGATGAGTCACTTATGCTAATAGAGCTGACTGGGGAGTTACGGGGAGAATTTCTGCTCTTACTAAAATGTTACCGGTCTCTTATTTTCATGGAGTTTTATGGCCTGTCTCCTATTCAGTACAGTTAAAATTAATTTCATGCCCCAGTTCATTCCACTGTTTGCAGCTTCAAAAGCTTTTAAGTCCTATTTAGCTGCCTCGCCGTGCTCTGTTACCCGTCTGCTCGGGTCCCTTTGGTTCACCTGCGAATGCAGGCTCCGAGCAAACATGGTTAATTTTGTATGCTACATCTGCCGCGTGATCTAAGGCACTGTTGAGTGGTTTGTGCCAAAGACTTGACCTACCTTTGATGGGACCGTGTCCTTTCTGTTTGAAAGACCTGCTTTGTTAGAGGGAAGGGCTCTGCCACTCTCTCCGCAAGAAAGAAGAGAGCGAGACGGTGTTTAGTGCCCTCCTTTTCATAGGGATGGGGTGAGCTGTGCCCGCCCCATAGCTAGCTTAGCCCTTGCTGTTTTTCAAGGTGTGAATTGTTTGGCTTTGCAATGACAGGTTCGAGATGCGATGCAGCCCTGAACACAACTGGAGGCCACTTGAATGATTCTGCATCAGTTGAGGAGGTTGCAAAGACCCCTTTTTTTGGATTTTGCTGAAATACAGCAATGAATGCAGAGGGCACTTACTTGTGCACCAGTTAAGCACCAGTGTATCTGGTCTAGGTCTCTTATTTCAGTGTTTTGCCAGCTGGATGTACAAGGATGAGAGCTGCTCTTCCTACCCTGCCGTGGTAGTGATTTTGCGTATTCTCCAGACTCCTGGCACCAAAGATATTAACCTTCTTTCCTCAAAGTGTTTGAAAAATGACAAGATGTTGTTCAGATGAGCAGGATCAATTACCTGCTGTCTACCTGGAGAGATATTCTCCAAGGGGGCCTTCATCTCTGCAGCAGGAGATTCTTGCTCGGTCAGCCATGAAAAACAGCCCGGTAGGACTCTCCTCCCCCCTTTCCTGAAGCAGTCATCTTGAAATCACAGTCTGTGGGATTTGTGTTTGAAAGCAAAATGTGAGCTTCTGAGCCTTGAAAAAGCACACAAAAGGAAAACTGAAAAGCCCGGGGTAAGTACGTGCAAGGTGCTGTTCACAGAGTTTGCTTTAAACCTTCCCTTGAAGAGCTTCTCCTTGCTTTTGTGCTGAAATTCAGAAACACTGGGGTGAAACCAGGCTGCATCCCCTTGAGATGCTTGGAGAGATGTCAGAGAACCAGGGTCTGAGTGTACGGTTAAAACAGATCAGGAGCTTGGTGTGATTCTGGTTTTCTTGCGTGTCCAGATCCAGCGGCAGTAAAGCCGTGTGTACTGTTAATATTTGCACATCTGGGTTGCTGTCTGCAGCTGATAGCTTTTTGGTGGGGGAAACTTTGCCTCTGCAGAATCAAAGTCGATGTCAGGATTTTCAGAGAGGTTTAGGGCTTCTGAACATCTTTTTCTTTTGAAAATGCCCCCTCCCCTTTCTCCCAAAAGAGCAGAACAGCTTTCTTCTGAAAATCTAACAACTACGGCTTTCCAAATCACTTGTCACTTTGGGAAATTTAAGTCATCTTTTCATTACTGCTGTTTAGGAGTTTTAGTAGCACTGGATTGCCTGTAGATTCATAGTCTAAGCCTGACATGTAACACAAATGCTTTTCCAAACCCTGTCATTACTAATGCATTCTCTTTCAGGTCTCTTTATTAGCGCTTGTAGACATTTTCCTCATTAGAAATTCACCTAGCAGCTCCCTGCTTATCCCATTCAAGGGTTCTCATCTTTTTTATTCTCTGTTGGCATGCGCTAGGGCAGCAGTATTACCTTGTGATGAATTACTAAATGATGGAGGCATACACCACAACCTTCTGCTTCTTCCTTTTGCCAGTGAAAAGCCAAGTTGTGGGGCTTGGGTGGACTATCATGCAACACTTGGGCTTGCACCATCCGCTTGAGCTTCAAGGGAAGGCAAAGGCCTAGGAGAGGTGCCAGAGCGACGGCCAGAAGCGCCTCTGCACTTGCACTTGTCTCATTTTGGTCCTAAGCTTGTAGGTGCTAAAGGGGATGGGCCTGAATTTCCCATCTGATGTTAAGAACTGTGGTTGTGGGTGTAACTGCTACCCAAGGGAGTCACTTGCGCATCTCGGTGGGAACATCTTCACGAGGAGGTGGCACCGTGAGGACATGGACAGGCTGGCTCTGATAACAGGGCGCCTGTGTTTGCCAAGGCATCTCCTTGGAACGCGAGCATCTCACTGGCCTCAGCATGTGAACTGCCAGGTGAATTAACAGCACAAACTTGAATTACAGTGATGACTTTGGACCTCCAAAGCTGAATGCGTTTTGGACCTGCAGAGGACTCTGAGAAGCTGGGAGACCTCTGGATGGCTTCTTTCTCTTGAGTGTTGTTTCTGAGCACAAGCACAGCCTGCCTGACTGTACATCCAGAGTTAGGAACCTCTGCCACTCTGTTCCCAGAGGCACTAATGGTGCTGGGGATTTAGTCCTTCCCAATGCTCAAGGGCCCTGGGGTAAACTAACTAAAGGTCTGCTTCACTTTTCTTCCCCAGAAAGCGTTTCTGAATATTGCAAGGAAACTGCTCCAAACAGCTTGCTTTCCAGGAACGTGCTCTGCCTTGGGGTTAATGGGTTACAGTGTATTACCAGACGGAGCTGTGTGCTCTGGCCATTTGAAAGCAAGGAAATGAATGAGTGTGGTGACCCATGAACAGGACGACCTGCTCCCTGCCCTCTCCGCAGGTCGTCTTGCAGCTGGAGAGGTAGGGAATCAATCGGCAACTGCCCCGAGCTGCGGCTTGGGATCCTGGCATCAGCGATGCATAGGAGCGGGCGTACCTGGGGGGACACAACTGTTTCTATTTGCTCTCCGTCGCCTCTTGGCTGGTTTCACCTTGGAGCGTTATTGCTGTGCTCCTTGGGTCCCGTGGTTTACAGATCTCCGGTCTCGCTGGCAGCGCTTTGTTTGGCTGGAGCTGCCAGGAGGCTCCTCCATTTCCGACCCTCACCTGCATGATCAATCTTGCTGTACAATGGCTTTGCCAGCTGCTCGCTGCCTCCTTCCCATCGCTCTTTGCAGGCTTGATCCCTACTTTGTTTGCACTGGCTGTTTGTTGAAAGACGTTCCTGTGTAATTAAATACCCCTGATTAGTTTTGATCAAATAGTAAACTTCCTTTCATCTCATCTTGCGCTGGCTGAAGGTCTCTGCGGGCAGGCTCGGCCAGGTGTGCTGCAGTGCATCGGCTCTTTGTATCCTTGGGA
Organism: Egretta garzetta; assembly: GCF_000687185.1. Classification (NCBI taxonomy): domain Eukaryota; kingdom Metazoa; phylum Chordata; class Aves; order Pelecaniformes; family Ardeidae; genus Egretta; species Egretta garzetta. The sequence goes on along the minus strand of NW_009260397.1, from coordinate 2,201,239 downwards.
GTCTTATCCCAGGGCTTTGGCAGTGTCCACACATGTGTACACACCAGCACCAATGCACATGCGTGCGCACACATCCTTTTAAGATTGCAGCCTCTGGAAGGATCGTAGCCAAGTCATTCATGTGGACCTGAGCCAAGGAACTCAAAAGTCATGAGTTAAGGTCTCTCTACTTGACTGGCTCCATTGTGAAAGCAAAAAAACCCAAAACAAACCACCCCAACCTTGCACCAAGCCAGTTAAGGTGGAAGCAGCTGCTCCCACAGGGCTCCCTTTGCTTGGAGTGGGAGATGTATTTCACTTGGGTGTTTGGTGGTTTGGAAGTTGACTCCGGAGAACCATGCTCGGGTAGGGGAGCTCGCCAGTTAGGTCAGTGGGGCTGTGGGATGAGGAGGAGTTATGCAAGGACAAAAAGCTCTTGCAGAATCACACTCAAAATTATAGGTAGTATTTGAATCCTTCTTCCTGTGCTGGTGGCAGGTGACAATCAGACATCAAGTTTGGAGTTGGTTTACCTTGTTTGATCTCTGTTTCCTCCTCCTGCCTGCTGGTGCTTGTGGGGAAGTGCTGGGCACTGGTGGGGCTGCCCCAGGCTCCCCACCTGGGTCATGCACCATTTCAGGCTGGTGCCTGGTACTGGGGCTCTTGCTGCACTTGTCCAGTTGACATCTGGCCCCTAAAGCAGGGGAGCTATTGCTCCTGAGAGCTTCTGAGAGCCACCCCAGACTACAGATAAACTGGGCCTCTGATGTGGGAAAACCCCTGAATCACCTGCAGCCTTGGCAGCAGGCTCGGCTTACCTTCAACCCGCAGGGATGATGGAAGGAGATCATCACCGGGTTAGTTCACTGGCAACAAGGACAGAAATCTTCAAGGTGTTTGCAGAGCAGTTGAGAGCAGCAGAAGCTCTGGGCTCCCAGCACGAGGCTGCATCTCCCCGAGCATGGCCAAGAGCCCCCATTTTGGGGGCTGTCTGGAGGTGCCTGGGGTCTGCAGAAGCTCACAAGGTCAGTGTCTCTGGAGAAGGTGGTGGTGGTTGCGTGACCTGCACTGGCTGGTTTTGCCCCTCCCTGCAGAGGAGCAGAGAAGGTGCAGGAAAAGCTCCTCTGGTGACCAAAGGGCTGGAATAGTTTTTGGCACAGAGAACGTAACGGCATGGTGTCCTCACCTTGGAGAAGAGCTGCCTTCAGAGTGAAGTGTTAGACCAGGGCTGCACTGAAGTAGGCAAGTGGGAAATACGTATTGCCTGTGTCGTTGCAGCCAGTGCTGGGGGACACCATGTGAAGCTGAGCGCCCACCAGAAGGAAGGTCTTTCCCCATAGGTACAACAGGGAGCTCTGGAGCCCACGGCCACAGGGAGGGCAGAAATGCAGATGGGCTCTGGCGGTGATTAGATGAATTGTTGACCACAAGGATGGGGCCGTGCCATCGGCAGCCCCCAGACACCAGCTGGCCAGAAGCTGGGCAGGCTCTGTGTCTTGCTGGGTCCATCCCAGCCAGCCCCTGCCCTGCCTTGGCAGCTGTGAGGCACCACCGAGGACAGGGCAGGGAACTCACCCGTCCTCCCAACCCGGCATGGTGTTTGATGTGCCAGCCCAGCAATACTTAAAACTGTCCACAAGAGTCACTGTTGCTTTACCTAAGGAGCCTCCATTCCTTCTGCCTGTGAACTGCCCGATGTCTTCACCCCGTGGAGGCCGTGCGGTTCGGGCCTCCATCCATGATGCTTTCCTTGCGCCCCAGCAAACCTCAGGCAGGGAGCCACAAGGATTCAGGCTGCCGAGGAGGATGATGAAGGCGGGTTGGTGCGTTGCAAGAGCAACCTTTCGCACGTGCTGCTCCACACTGGTTATTTCTGTGCAAGGCTCCCAGCAGACAGCTCTTCCCTTCCCTTCCCTCCCCGCCTGTGCCCAGCAGTTGTGCTTGGCTCTTTGATTTGCCCAGGGAGCACAGCGTGTGCTTCAGAGACGCGTGGCCTGAATTAACCTCTCTGCAAATGGTTTCTAAGTAACAGCAGTCCATGTAGCAAGATAAACTGTGAAGCCTATTTATATTTACTGAGATTGTATTAACCTTTGAAAGGTTGACCTTATAAAAAAAAAAAAAAAGATAAAGTGGCAAAAACATTCAGGGCATGAGGGGGTTTTGTTGTTGTTTTTAATCCTTTCACTCTGTGATTACTTCAGCCTTGGCGGTGGTAAACATACACTGGTTTTCAAGGCATTCCTTATTTTTTGATTTTTGCAGCTGTGGAGCCATTAAGTCTTTGCCTGTATTAGCACTTTCAAGGTCAGCCATGATGCAAAACTTAAGGCAACACATCAGCTGCATAAGAGCTGCTAATTTGCTTCGTTTACTCTCCTGTTCCCTGATAACTTGTGTGGCAGATCCAGCAGCAGCATGTCGAAGCCCCGCAATTCTCCTGTATGTCACCCAGGCTGGCGTGGGGAGGGCAGGGAAGGATTTAGCTGTCTCCAGGGGACAAGCCATGACCCCTTGCTGGAGGCCATCCCGCACATGATCATCATTAGCATCACCCCAGCAGTTTCCCAGTGTTAAGAGTTTCCATCAGAATTGGAATAAACAAATAAACGGGAACGTGTCTTTTGGGCACAGTCTCCCGTCAGAGCTTGTTCGTGCGGAGCTGAAGCCTTGGAAGGAAATCTGTCTGACGGGGTCTCTGCAGGAGGAATGGCTGCCGGCTGCAGCACCACATGGCACTGGAGCCACTGACGAAAGCTCGCCCTCTGCGATGCGAAGGGATGCGGGAGCACGTAAGGAGCCGGGGCTCGGTTGGGCGCAGAGCCTGCAGGTGGGCAGAGGAGCACCCGGTGTGCAGGGCTGGCAAACGGGTGCTGGACACTGCTGGAGCAACCTCACCTGCGGGTCCGGAGATGGATGCTCTGGAAGAGTCGGCACAGCACAGCCCTGCTCCTCATTTCTCATGCCTCTATCCCTGAACAAGCAGGCAGACGTCATTGCCGCTCCGTGCCTTGGTTTCCCTAATTTTTAAAGGCAAGTGAATGCTGTTTGCAGAGAGATAAGCAGCGAGGTTTAGCTCAGCCAGTCGCCTGCAGCCCTCTGAGGCTCCTCGGTGGATGCACCACACAGAAAGAAAAGACAGTGGTGGTGTGTGATCCAGCAGGGAGAAGCCTTTGGCAGCAATGCTTAATATATCTAATGAGGTGGCCTGTGGTCTTTTTTTGGTGCAGCCCAGAACAAGAGCGGGTCCTTTGTAAATATGCCGTCAAAAAAGTGCAAAGGCAGAAAGTGCGCCGCCATGCATGGATTTATTAGATTCCACTCAACTCCCCCTCCTCCCCCCCCCCAATGTCCAATGCCACTTCCATTTCTGAAACAGAATCAAGCATAGCTTGGTATTTAAGCCCCCGCTCAGAAAACCTTTGTGGATCCAAGCATCTGCTCTGCAGGAGCCTTCAGCCCCGTCGCTTGGCTGTGCCTTCTGCCGACGCTGGTGCTGCCTGGAATTGGGAGTGCGCAGGGATTTGGGGCTGTGTGGCTCGAGCTGAGGATACTGGAGTCTTCCCAACCGGTTGCTGGTATTTTCCATTCCTAAGAGGAGTTATGAGTGCCGCTTGCTAGCACTGCCTTGGAAATCAAGGTTCTATTTTTGCACCAAAGTGTTCAAGGCAAAATCAACAGGAATGAAGCTGTAGGACAGCTCAGGCAGTGGTCAGGGACTCTGTGTGTATCCCATACCTCTGGTAACTAATTAAGAGGGGAAAACAGAAGGTACAAAATCTGAATGGTACTATTAGGACCGAGAATCAAGCCCGATATATTTCCTCCGTGGTAAACTAAAGGGGCCACGGAGCTGAGTGTGGCTGTGCTGTGCTGGAGAAGAACTCATCCCTGTCCCAAATCCTGCTGCCTTTCCTCCAGCAGCCATACTTGATCTTAGAGGTAGTGGTGGTTGAAGACCCCACACCCAAGGAATTGCTGTCCTAAATAAACCTGCTAATTAGTGGGTGCCAGTATTACAGCGGTGCCCCCAGGCCCTGCTCCGGGTCCCCACGTACAGGCGGGCTGGGATCCCCCGGCAGGCTGCCGGAGTGGGGGTGCAGCCTTGGCAGTGGGCTTGGAGGAACCTGGGGTCCCCAGGGCAGCGCTGGGATCGCTGCCGTTCCCCGTACGTGCCAGTGCATGGTTTAGTGGTGCAGCAAGAAGAGAGTTTTAAAAGTGAAAAAATTTGATACTTCCTGCGCTGTTCTCCATCCCCAGATTTAGCCAGGACTGCCTCCGGTCCTCTCCCTAAGTGAGCGGGACCCCTGCCCCTTCCCAAACAGTCTCTTTTGCTGCTGATTTGGTTTAGGGATTTAGGGGGGAGGAGGGTGTTTTCTCCCCTCCCCGCTAGCCAGGCAGGGAGGGGAATGAGGAAGCAGCAAAGGTGTCTTTTCCTTCTGCTAAATCCTGCATGAGACTGTTAAGCTCCTGATCAGTAATTACACACTGCAGCTCTGCCTTTAATCAGGATAAAAGACTTAAGGAAGCTCCTTTGCCCCTGGTCTCTAGCTTTTACCTAGAGATTTTATTGCTGGGAATATTAGCACCGGGCCCAACAGCAGGAGCTCAGTGCTCGGGTTTGTGCAGGCTCTGGGAGCTCGTGCAGCCCTTCCAGGTCCTTACTGCTCCGGCGCTGCTTCTCTTTGAGCAATTATTTCATGCTGTCTTTAGAAAGTAGAAAGAAGAAGAAACCAGGGGTGGTGTCTGGGCAGATGCTGGGTTGGTTGTGGTTGCAGTGGCTAGTTTCTGTTCTGAGGTCCTGATCCTGCAAGTGGCTGAACTTTCCTGGCTGGTTTGTTTGCAGCTTTGTTAGGCACGGCTCCAAGAAAGCAAGAGGTTAGGAGATATGTGCTGCAATCCTGCCTCCTTATCAGCTCCTTGGAGCCTGGGGGTGAATAACCCCTGGGAGCACGTGTGTGCTGACAGCTCCCTCGCTGCTGGCCCGGGGTGGCCACCTCCTGCCACACAGAGCTTGGCCTGAGCCTCCCAACTCTTGGGACCCCATTGGGTTTTGGCAGATCAGGATGTAAAAAACCCCAAATAATCAAGAAACACCCTGGCCCGTTGGTAAATGCAGAGCTGAATGTTTGCATGTGTTCAGTGCTGAGGTAAAGGTTTGCAGAATTGGGGATTTATAATTTTAGTTCTCAACCTTAGTCCTGGTTTTACCAACAGATGTGGATGAAGTTCCTCATGTTGGAGGGGTTGTTGGTCTTTCTCTAAAGTTGGTGTGAGGTCCCCAGATAACCGCGTTCACGGCTCCGAAGTTGATGCAATTCCGAGTTAAGGTGGAAGCTGCGTTGCGAACTCCTTTGGGAGTGGGGAGAGACAGGCTTTGGATTTCAGCCGTCTCGTTAATCAGATCTCATCTTTTTTATTCCTTTACAGAAACCAGGCAATGCGGAAAAAGTTAATTTTGTACTTTAAGAGGAGAAATCATGCTCGCAAACAGTGGGTAAGTGATTCCCCTACACCTTATTTTATATGTATAAAGCAGCATAATTTATAATGTGAGAAAGAAAAGGACGTTTTCCAGCCGAGAAGTGCTGGCACTCAGTTCTTTGCCTGTTGCATTGCTGTGGTATCTCTTATGCTTAAAATAACTTGGATGTAAAGGAGAGGTCCCCAATCCTGCCGCAGGCAGCACCTCCCTCTGCAAGTACCCCCTGCAGAGCAAACACCCGGCAGTGGCTGAATCACGGCAAAGCCCTTCGTTGATCTTGGGGTGCCTATTCACAGCGTAAATGTGTGTTTTGTGAGTGACTGAACCCTCAGAAGTGTGAAACAACTTGACTCTGCTTCTGATAAATGCTCTGAAGACTGACCTGACTCTTTCCAGCTGACCACAGAGCAATGTTCTAAGAATTTGTGGTTTAAAACAAAAATTAAGCCCTGGCCAGTTAATTTCTAGGCAGCTTTGCCTGTGAGGTAGTTCCAGTGTCCTTCAAGGAGATGGTTCTTGGTTGGGTAAGGGGGAAGGTGGGGTTTATTATGAGACTTCAAAGGCATTTATCGCAAGTCCCTGGTAAATAGAAGAGAAAGTTAAACGGGATTTACAGAATTTGTAAGTGTTCAGCACCGACAGTTGCCTGCGGTGGTTGCCAGCGGGAGCTGAGGCAAAACCAGCACAAAAGGGGAAATGCCAGAAGCAACCAACAGCCGCCACCAGGAAGGTGGATTTTGCGGCATCTTCCCGCGAAGGGTGATTCAGCTCATGACGCAGGGCGTTGTGTCTTACGTGGAAGGTGCAAAAACTGGTTCTTGACTCGGCGTCTGTGTTCTGGGGTAGGCTCGGGTGCCGGCATTAGTGTCTTAAGTTGCCAACGGTGCAGGCTTTCTGAGCATCTTTGGTGCTGGTTTTGGACAGAAATGCTGTGGCTGGGAGGAATTGTTGGAAAAATTCAAAAATAGTCGGCCCAGGGAAGTGGTTGGAAGGCTCTGCCTTTAAAAGCAACTTCCAATAAGGCTGTTTACATAGCCATTTCTGAGCCAGCAATCAAATTATTTTCTTATTTTTCTCCCATTTTGTAGCAATCTTCCAAAAGCCACAGATCTTGCACTCCAAAGGGATGGTTGTGTCTCATTTGTGTCCAATTACGTGTTTGTTTAGTCTTTTCTGTGATAAAACTTCTTCCAGGTTTCTAGCAAGGGGCTACAGGGCTTATGCCTTCAACATGACCCAGGGTGGTAGTCGGAGCCTCTTGGGGCACCTCGCCTCCTGCAGCTGAGGACTTCTGCACTGGTGGGAAGCGGATCAATATTCCCTTCCTCAAAACAGGGACTGCAAAGCAAAGTGTGGTTTTATTGGAACCAGAGGGGAACTGCCCAGGAGCTGTTTTGCTGGTGGAAATGGCCAGTTTCCGCACTAAATCTAGAGCGAGTCACTCTGTTGTGAATATCGAGGAGCTAGGGGAAAAGGTTTAATTAGGCTGCAAGAGCACGGTTCCTAAAATACGGCTTGCAGTAAAGTCGCCTGTCATGCAAAATAGGTGAATTTCTGCCAGCCGGTTTATTCAGTGTCCTTGAAAGGGGATTTTTCAGTTTAGGGAAGCATTTTGCCTATTCTACAAAATAGGCAACATACGGTTGCTGAATTTGCAAAGTGAATACATTTGCTGATTCTGTTTGCAAAATGGGTATGCTTAGCTATTTTTCTGCCTATTTTGTAGCAGACCCTATTTTTAGCAAAGCCCATTTATGTGCCAATGTTTCTTTCTGGCTCTTTTACTTTCTGGGGTATTGTCGCTGCCCAGGGCTGGCTGGAGCAGGGTCAGAGCTCGGTCCCTGCAGGGTCCGGCCCCGAGAGCCCCACCAGAGGATCTGCAGGGCTTCCTCCTGCCTCCACCGAGGTCGGCACAGCAGAAGACATTTAATTGCCATCAGAGGGGTGATGCTGCAGAGAGAGAAGGCTGAAGGGAGCTGTTCTGGCTGTAAGAGGTTTATCTCCATCAGGCAGGGAAACAAAACTATGGGGCTTGCATAGGAATTGGGCTGGTTCCTCCTGTCACCTCCACTCTTCCCCTCCCCTCCGAAGAGCTGTACCATTCCCTGGAGCTGCGAGAACGTGGGCTGCAGGAGGGCTCGGGCTTGGCACAGCCTACACGCTGCCTTCAGCTGCTACGGCAGCGTTACTATTCATCCATTTTTAGATACGCATGTCAAGTCCGATTTGGCTCACCATCACTTACTTGTGTGATTGAGACACGGATGGGCTGGTGAGCCCAGCCGGGAAGGGGAGCAGAGGAAGCACCGATGCTAAAAGCCGGCACAGGTGGTTGCTCAGGAATGGACTCGCTTGCTTAAGGCTGCTCAGAGGATGCTTGAAGAAGGAAGAGACACTTTGCTCCTGAAGTGCCTGACCGGGAGCTTCTGATGATTGAGCTGTGAAGATCTGGGGAACGCACAGTGCTGTAAGGTGCCTGGGATCTTGGCTTTTGAAGGATGGCAAAAGATTGTAGGGAGCCTGTATCCCAGCTGGACCAAAAAGCACTACACAGGGATGTTGCAGACCATCCCTGCTGTGGTGGGGTTTGAAGCTTGCGTGACAGGAAGGATCTTTGCTCCATGGTGGGAAGGGGCTTTAAGAAAGCAGGTGGAACTCAGAAGTGTTTGGCCGGTCCATAACAGAGCTGTGCTCTGGAGGGCTGAGTCGTGTGAGCTTTGGTGCTGCCGGGGAAGTCAGCAGTGTGACACTGGTGTGGCTTTTTCTATCTGCAAATACCAATTCCTTAAAAGAGGAATTTTGGATAAAGCTTTCATCCAATTGTCCCAAATAGCGGAGGAAAAGGAAGAAAAAGAGCCTCCCTGCTGACTGCAGAACAGTCTGGTGGCTGTGCCAGGCAGCTCTGCCGGAGTGCTGGTGGTGCGGGACCCAGTGCTGGCTCATTCCCACAGGGAATGAAGAACTGTTCAAAGCCTCAAAGCTTCTCACCAGACCGAGCCCTCGTGCTGGGCTGTCCCCCAGCCGCGCCATGGGCTGGCTCGCAGCACAGGGCACCAGCTGCCTCCTGGCGCTGAGGCTCGGTAAACTTTGTGGGGTATTTTTAGCCTCTTCCCAAACGCGATGCTCTGAAAGCAGGAGGATGTAGCAGATTTGCTGGCAGGGTGGGAGCTCTCGTTTTCAGGGGGGCTGATAGCATCGCTTCAGGAGGGGTAAAAACACAGCAGCTGTGATTTCTCCAAGCTGCCACAGTTTGTTGGCATTACCTACAGTTCCTCGCCCACAGCGCTAGGTTCCCCTTGGTGGCTTTTAGGGCATTTTTATTTTTGTTCTCATTCCTCGCTTTCATCTTATGGCTGTTTCCTTTGGCTCCTGGTGAAATCCAAGCATCTCCTGTGCATCCATGCAGGGTAGGAAAGCCTCTGGCTTCAGGCGTTCAAATGGGAATTAATTTATTTTTGGGGGAGTGTTAGTCTGCATCAGCTGCGGGGTTCAAGGTGGTTTGTCTGCTCCAGGTTATTGCTGAAGTGCCTCCAAAAGGCCACAGGGATCACAGGCTGTGTTGCTGCACTTGGGTTATTTCCAGGTCCAGGATGGCTGGACCAAACCCCCGTGCCACGATTGGTGTGACGCCGGCCGTGTGTTGCTCTGGGTTCCTGGCACCAGCGATGGGCCACAGAGCTGCTGGTGCTCGAGGGCCATGGTACAAGTAACCAACTTGGCTCATGGTAACCCAGCTGCCTCCTGACCTGCAATTAGGCGTTTCCATTGGTTTGTGTTTGGGTTTTTTTGCCTCTCCCCATTTTTTTTGCGAGACGAGAGCAGAGCACATCTGGGAAATCCTACAGCCTTGGACTTCCCTCTGGTTGTGGGGTGGCGATGGCAAGAGATGAGTTTATTTCTTTGAAATCTGGATTCCCCCTGTCTCTGCTACAGTGCCAAGCCGTCCGTTCTGGAAAGCGGTGTGGGGGCGGGAGACGACCTGGGGTTTGCCATTGATTATTTTGCAAAGCAACATCTGTTTTCGCTTCCTGATTTGGGGCCTAGAAGGCATTTGTTTCACTCAAAACGAAACCTTAAAACACCCTCTGGTCACCCAGCTGCTTTCACATGAGGCTGGGGACCATCGCTCCTGTCACCGCTGCAGCCATCGGGGACCGTGGCTGGGCATCTTCTCGGTGTGGGCCTTGCCTGTCCGTGGGTGTTCTCCTGCAAGAGCGTGGCTGGAGGAGGGAGGAGTGTGGGGAGGGGAGGCTCATTTGTGTTGCAAATGATATTTTAATGTTATGGTTACTGGGCTGGTCCCATAAATACCAGGGAGAAGTGAGGTGCTGGACCTGTGTGGGCAGCTGGGTGGGTGTGCCATGAGGACGTCACCCAGGGAGCCATGGCATCAAAACCCCTTGCAGCACTGCATTTTGGCAGAGCCTGGGTTTGCTGTCAGTGGGGATGCGCTTGTCCCAGGACCAAAAAGGAGGAGCAGCAGCTGGAAAAACACTTCTGCTTTCCAGGATGGTGAAGGAGCTGGGGGCATCACGGCATGGCCAGACCACCATGCCATACAGCCTCAGACAGGGGCCGGGTGCCCAGCTTTTGGTTTCGGGGAGCCAGGCCCATGTGTGGAGACGCCCTGTGGTCCCAGTCCCATCAGTGTTGCCGGTATGGAGCCATGAGTGCCAGAGCCAGTGTGTGTGGGTGGGAAGGGGTCCCCGGCTGCGGGCATCTCGGCAAGCCTCTCCCCAGCACGGCGAGCTGGTGGCTCCAAAATTACAGCTCTGCATGCCCTGCTTGCGTGGCGGGGGCCCACTCTCCTGCCCTCCTGTGTCCCTTCTCAAGGCCGTGTTTCAGTCCCTTCTTGCTTGGTGGCCTCAGGCAGGCAGCTTGCCCTCTCCCCGTGCGTGGCCAGCCATGTCGGAGCGGTGCTCCGTGCCCAGCACTGGGCCTTTGGTCACTGAATCAAGCGCCCAAGGCACTGAGGGATGCTCAGGCAGAAGGTGTGGTGGATGGGTAAAGGCACGCTGGGCAAGAACCCTGGGTTCACAGAAGATGTTGGGTCTGGAAGGGAAAAGCCTGAGGGTACCTGATGGCCTCTTTTCAGAACTTACCCTTGGGTTGGTCCCAGACCCTGGAGCGAGTCCATGCCCTAATAAACCGTATTTCTTTAAGCAACGTGACTCAGGCTCAGCCTGAGCAGCCATCGAGGGACAGGCCTGGAGGAGCTGCCCTTCCCAGGCACGTCTCCTGAGCTCCCTCTCTCCCTCTGCCCTTTCAGGAACAGAAGTTTTGCCAGCGCTATGACCAGCTGATGGAAGCCTGGGAAAAAAAAGTGGAGCGCATCGAAAATAACCCCCGGCGCCGTGCCAAAGAGAGCAAAGTGCGGGAATACTATGAGAAGCAATTCCCAGAGATCCGGAAGCAGCGGGAACTGCAAGAGCGCATGCAGAGGTTAGAGGAGAAGCGGTAGGAAGGGGCTGAGCTGGTATCGGACAGCCTTTCTTTTTTCTTTGGGGATGGATGTGGGATTTGTTCACAGAAGGAGCGGCCTGGGATGGCTATCAGTGCCTTTTCTCCCCTTCTCGTCGAAGGCAGAAGCCAGCAGGCAAGTAGCTTTGCTGCTTTTTCCCCAGAGTGGCTCCACACAGAGCCAGGAGAGAAGGAAAATGTCAGGAATGTGGTTGCCCATCTCCCTTCTGCTGCTGAGCTCCTGGCCAGCCGGGTCCGAGCAAGGGGCAGCTCCCTTGTGCTGGCTGCCTGGCTGGGACAGCGCTAAGCCTTACTGGTGGGCTTAAATTAAGATGTGCAAGACTTGCAGGTGTATTTGGTCATGTCGGTGACTTAATACATGTGCATGCTTTGATCAGAGCACGGGCAGGGAGAAGAAAGGTCTGCAGAGGTTATAGGAATGACCGCAGACAATATGAAAGGAGCAAAGTGTCTCACTGAAAGGGATGTCCCCTGTCTGTCCCATCCCCTGTCCATTTTCTCCTCCTCACTGGAATTGCAACTGAGGTCATATTGTTTCTTGCCAGGAGGAGACACGATTTCATGTTCTCCACCCTTCTTGCTGAAAACTCCCCATCCTTCCCATTTCAGCTCCGGGATCTTGCCCAGGGTCACCTGATGTGTGCAGAACCAGACCCTTGTGCCAGCGTCCTGTCCTTGTGCTCCATAAACATGGGTCCAAATTTCCTAATCAGTGGCTTTATTTTTTCTTAAAGAGAAGGGGAGAAATGGTACTGAGAAATGTTTTAAGCTTTTACATGCTTAATAAGAAAAGTTTTAATTCCTTGGGTTGCATGGCTATTACACTGGGTGATATGGGGGGGGGGGAAGATGTCAATGGCTGCTTTTGATTTAAAAGTTCCTGCAGCATTTGCAAACCCGATGCAGTGGCACAGGGCTAATGGCTTGGTGCTAACGCTGATGCCTTTATGCCATTGCTGCGGTGCGATGAACAGGAGAAAATAATGGGGGGAGAGTATGGTTGGGCATGAAATATCCTTCTGTTGTAGTGATCCAGGAGGTGGCCGTTGGCACAGGTAAGGAAGGTTGGTTGAGGCTCTCAACCTGTGAGCCCTAAACCTGAGGGACTTGGGGGACGGGGGTCTCCAGGCAGGAGTAAGTGTTGTCAGAGTCCATGGGGCTGCAGCAGGCCCTGTTCCCACGGTGTGGGATGGGGTGGCCTGGGTGGGGTGTTGGGATATGGCCATTATGGAGGTCAACAAGGAGAACAACAGGGCCAGCGAGTTGTTATGAATGTGGTTTCCAAAATAGAGCATCGGTATCTGAGTATTTCACTGCCCTTTCCCAGCAGGGTAGGACAGAGGGGCAGCGGCGGGCTCTCCATGTCGGCTGCACGCAGCGAGCACGAGGTGTCAGAAATCATCGACGGGCTCTCAGAACAAGAGGTGAGACCAGGTTGTCCTTTCTCCTCCTCTTCACCCCTCCTCCACTTTTTTCCAAGGAAGCCAGGAGAGTACCACCAGCTCCCACACTGCGTCCCAGGGTGAAATCTTATACCAAATCCCACTGACTTCAGGCCACGCTGAGGTTGGGGAGGTTGCCATGATGCCTAATACACTTTCTGGACAGGATCCAAAGTGAGGCATTCATTTAATACCCAGCAGCATCTTCCCAGCTGCCTGAGAGATGTAACGGAGCTGTGCAATGGTTCTGCAGGAGCAAAACGTGGAGCAAAGCAGCCCAGGAGCTGGTGGCCAGTGGGTAGGATCTGTCAGCATTCAACTGCCTCTTAGGGACCTGAAACCCCAGCATGCTGCTCATCCTGGGTAGCACCCTACAAACGTCTCCTGGCTGTTGGTTTAAACTGGTAGCGGAGGTGGGAAGGGAAGGGAGCCGGCGCCCTGGCTGCCGGGTGGAGGGGTTTTTCTGTTTCGTTTTGTTTTGAATGGGCTGTGTGGCTTGACGCAGGGGAATCCTATGGAATGAATGGTTTGTACATGAGCCAGTTGGCCCACATCTTCTGGGAGTGCTCCATTCATCTTGAAACATCCCCGTGACCTTGGCTTCGTTTGGATCTGGTTTCACAAGGGTTCCACTCTCTTGGCACGGAGGCGAGCTGCAGTGAATGGATCGCATTTGGGAGGGGAGAGCAGCCATTGCCCAGCAATAGCTGAGATGTTTGCTGCCTGTGCGCCGCGGTTCGCTCCCTGGGTCCCAGGCAGTTTGCTGTTAGCCAGTTAAGGCGACGACCCGGAGGACACAGATCTCGGAAGCAGAGGGAAATTTCACAGCTCTGCAGAGCTCGTGGCCAAGGGGAGGGTTAGACAATTGCCTCCAACCTTCTGCACAGTATGCTGCTAAACTCCACCCCGACAGCCTTCTGCTGAGCCCCAAGGCACCGCTTTGCTTGTCTCAGAGGAGACCTTAAGAGCTTCCAGCCCTTCCACAGGGTTGGAAGGAGCAGGGAGGTGAGAGCCAGGAGCATCACTGGCAGCAAGGGCCAGCTCTCCGCCCCGTGCATTGCTGGAGAGGAGAGAGGTCTGGCTGCCCGCCAGCGGGGTGTATCTGCAGCACTCGGCACCCCGAGACCCTGCCAGATGAGGGGAGAGGCCCTGCACTCTCAGCTGCAGGCAGTGCTGCTGCCAGCTGCCTCTGCCTGCCATGGCTCTGCACAGGGACTTTCTCCTTTCTGCTGGGGCGCTCTGCGGTTGTCAGGGTCGATGCTCTGGCTGCAGGCTGTCCCTGACCTCCCACGATGAGATGACACCCCCAGGGCATCTGAAGCAGCCAGCTGCTAAACAGGAGGCATCCTAGTGAGGATGAGGAACGTGATGCAGTGACACAGTCCGTGTCTGTGCAGAGAGCTGTGTTTTAGGAAGAGCAGGTTGGGTCTGATCAGTCACAGCGGAGAAGCAGATCAGTGCTGGGCAGGCCTGGGTCAGCAGCTTGCTGGAAGGATTGGACATACTGTTCCCCCAGGAACCAGCGCCTAGCTGTAAATTAAAATAACAGCACTTGAGACCTGGCCTTGCTGGGTCAAGGGTTGGAATTTATGTCTGACCAGTGGCATTCCAGGTGACAGGGAGGACTTGGAATGATGGCACTGCTGGCAAACGAAAGAGCGTGGCCAGAGCATCCCTTCATTCCCACAGGGTGGACCTCTGCCAGGGGACCACCATCAGCTCAGCCAAAGGGACAGTCCTGGCATTCAGGCAGGGTATGGCACAAATGAGACATCACATTGGCCACTCTGTTGCAAATACTTAAGGAAACCAGTGTGCCCAGTCTGTCCTGTCCTGGTCTGCAGCCAGGGCTCTGGGTGAATTTTGTGCTTGCATAGGATGGAGTAAAGGCATCAGATGATGTCTCAGGGTGTTGCAGTAAGAGGAAAAAAAAGAATGACGGCCCCACTACAGTGACATTTAAAGCCTCCTGGAACAATACAAGGTTTCCCGTGGAAGGGAAACACAACGTTTCCCTCTGCCCGCCCTTTGAGAAAGCTTTGCAGAGCTGACCCGCTTCCCTTGCGATGTGGGGTGGGGGGGCTGAACCTCCATGTGGCCGTGCGTCTGATGGCTGGGAAGGGGTTTGTATTCCCTGTGCCACTGCTGCTTTGACTTGTCTCTCATCATGGTCAGGAACTGTTTTGCTTAAGTCAGACATTTCCACGCAGGATCTTAAAGCCTTTTATTTCAAAATGAAAGATTAATTGTTTCCTGGCTGACAGCGATAGCCTCTTTCAGCGTTTAATTTACAATTACGCTAGCAATAAAGCTGTCTCGTGTTTGCTTTTGAATTCTGCTGTTTCTCTGCCTGTCCTTTCCTCTTGAACATCTGTCCCCTGCAGTCCCTGCGGGCCCGTGGTGCTGACCAACTGTTCTCTCTGCTTTCCCCAAAGAACCTGGAGAAGCAGATGCGCCAGCTCGCTGTCATCCCGCCCATGCTCTACGATGCTGACCAGCAGCGCATTAAATTCATCAACATGAACGGCCTCATGGATGACCCCATGAAGGTCTACAAGGACCGGCAGGTGATGAACATGTGGAGTGAGCAAGAGAAGGAGACCTTCCGGGAAAAGTGAGTGCAGCCCACACACCTCTCTTTGCATAGCCCTTGGGAAGGGCAGACAGGACCTGTGCAATGCTTTGGCAGGTGCCCCAGCATGCTAAGGCATGAATTTCCCAAGGACTTGTCTTGCCCCCCAGGGACACAGCCACAGTCGCTGTGTTGCCTTGGACCTGGGCACAAGGTGATGGCACCTGCACAGAAACCTGAGGCCTTTCCGTAGGCTTGCTGTGTTCATGCCTGCGTGCGGAGATGCAGGAAGCTGCTGCTTGCAGCAGGGCGAGAACTAGAAGTTTTTCTGCTTCTGCTTCCCCTCGTTGTGTCAGACAGTTTAAGGATAAAGCAGCGAAACCCAATGCTCCATACACTGTTATGTTTTTGGGCTTACATGCCTGTCCTTTGGGTGCTGCGTGTCCGGAGGGATTCTCGGGGCTGTCAACATCCAACGTCCCCATGCAGACCCCCTCAGGCTGCAGCTTCCAGCCGGTGCCCCTCCGT
>NW_009260397.1:2176886-2185711 GCF_000687185.1 Egretta garzetta | reverse complement strand
ATGCATTCCCACATCAGACAGGTCCAAACTCTGGCTGCGGTGCCTTCTCCTGTTTGCAAGCAGTGCTTGAGGACAGCTTTGCTTTATTGACTGAGATCACTTGGGGGATTGCTGATCCCTTCCCTGGGTACCACTGCACTGTCAGCCCAGCTGTGCGTCCCAGCTCAGTCTCACATCCAGACTCCTCCATATACCATAGCCTAACAGGGACCCTGGTGTGTTTGCACGGAGGACTGGAGCTTCCTTGGTGCCCCCAATGTGCCCTGCGTGTCTGTAAAAACAGAGCTGGAGTGCAGCTTCCAGCAGGATGAGCTCTGCCAGGGCTCACTGCTCTGGACATGAGGGACACAGGGGTGCGTGGGTGCGCCAGGGCCACTTGGTCCCTTGCAGCAGCACCGCCTTAGTCTGGCCTCTGGATGATTGTGAGACAGCTCTGTGGATTACCAGCAGGCCCACGGCCAGCCATGCTGGAAGCCTCTCTGTGTCCGGCGTTCCTCCTCCTGTCCCTGCTCATGACAACTCCTGTTTGCAGCTGAAATAAGTAATTGCCAAGATGAACCGAAAAAGAACAAAACAAGCAAACAGGCTCCAAGCCTCTGGTAGAGGAGAATCCTTATTGCTAATTATCCTTAAAATGTGACACTCCAAACAGCAAGGCTTGCCCGCAAATGACGCAAAGGCTAATTACTTGGTCTTTAATGGTGGGGCTGTGCCTGGCTAATGGGGCTGGAAGAGTCCACACCCAGCTCGTGCATCCTGCTGTGCACGGTGGTTTCTGTGTCATCACCATGGGTGATGCAGAGCTTGAGGCATAAATACAGCAGGATTTCAGGGCTCTCACAAAGCTCGTTTTGAGAGATTGGTACTTAAGAGCTGTAAGGAGGGCCAAGGGAGTCCTGCCCTGGCTCTCGCCCCAATCCCAGTGTGCGGGTAGCTGAGCTGCATGGTGTGCTGCAGCTTCTGGCCTGGACATTTAAGGTGAACCAAAGTTTTGTCATCTGTGATCATGACCCAGAGCCAGCCTCTTCCTGAGACCGTGAAAACCCAGTGCAACCTCTTGTTCAGACCTGATGGCAGGGGTTCTTAGAGAAAACAGCCAGGCCCAGCAAGGCCAACAAGCTCCAGGTCTGAACTCATTCTAGCCATTAAAACATAACCATGAGGAAGTCTGATTTGATTTGCTTCTGGGCAGGATTACTGAGAGCCCATCAGTAGCCTGCTGCCGGG
Organism: Egretta garzetta; assembly: GCF_000687185.1. Taxonomy (NCBI): domain Eukaryota; kingdom Metazoa; phylum Chordata; class Aves; order Pelecaniformes; family Ardeidae; genus Egretta; species Egretta garzetta. Next base: position 2,184,484 of record NW_009260397.1, on the reverse strand, counting down.
GGGGTCTGTGGTTTGCTGGTGAGGGAGCGGGGTGGCTGTGCGTTGCACCCACACCACAGCTCGCCTGCCTCTTGCCTCCGAACCATTTGCCCAGGGCACAGAGCCATCAGCTCCTGGGAGCCAGCAGAGCCACACACACTGAGCGGGGCTGGCCCTGGCCGGTCTGCTCCCTGTGCTGGTGGCAGCCTCTCTGCTGGGGCCAGCGCTGTGCTCCAGCCCTGGTGCAAGAGCCAGGATCCCTGCACTTCAGTGATGCACCAGTTAACTGTGCTCCTGCCAACGGGAGCACCTCATGCCAAGGGCTTGCTGGCCTTCAGCACTGGCCCACCAGCTAGGTGAAGGGATTTGTTGGAGGAGACATCTTTGCACCCAGGGACAGCTTCCCCCTGGTGGGCTATGCTCCCTCCTGGGCTGCCAGAGCCCCAGGCGAGCCTGCTGATAGGAGGCAGCATTCCTTGGAGCCGCCGTGCCACTGGGGTTCTCTTGAGCAACTCAGAAACGTGGCAGCTCTGTGCTTCCTCCCAGGGTTTGGGTTTCCCTTCCTGTCCTTTGCAGCTGCTCCTGACAGCCCAGCCAGGCCTGGGGTCCCGCTCAGTGGTGGGGGCACCCCCGGCCATGCTGCAGGGTGCTAGTGCTTGGCCGTTGACTGTGATTCCTTGCTCTTTCCTTGCCAAATCCTGAGGCCTTGGCCAGGTGTGCAGCTGCCCTCTGTACCCATCCTGTCATCGGTACGGGCTTGGGTGGCCGTGGGATTGAGCAGGGTGACGGGCAGCTGTTGGGTGCTGCCAGCCCCCCTGCCCTCTCCCACCCCATGATGAACATCAGCACATCGAAGCTCCCAACCAGCCCAGCTCCACTGGGCTAAATTTAAAGTTCCTGTCTTTCTGGGAAGCTGAGCAGCAGATAAATATTTTCTCAAACCCCTAAGTCCCTCAGGGAGCTGGCCTCACCGCTCTGGGCACAGCAGCTCAGCTGCAAGGGGGGTCATAGCCTGCATCCACACTAACCCTCTCCCTTTCACTCCCGCAGGTTCATGCAGCATCCAAAGAACTTCGGCCTGATCGCATCTTTTCTGGACAGGAAGGTAAGCCTCCTTGCCTGGCTTTAACCTGCCTGGCACTCTCTTCTCCATTGCGTGGTTCCCTTTGGTGCTGGAGCATGGTAGATGCTGGGCACCTGTGGGTGGAGGTGGCTCAGAGCCCCGGGCATGGTCCAGATGCCTCCGGGCTCCCTGCAGAGACAAGGGACTGACTCAGCTGCGGAGAGACAGGGAGCTCAGAGACGTGAGATGTGTGAACGCATCCAGCCTGGCGTGTAGGCGTTGCAGCCCACCCCATGATCTGCCTCGGGAGCTGCTTTCCAGCATCTCCTGGAGGCATTTTGCACCAGCCAGGCTGTCGCACAGGGGGTGTGGACACCCCAGCACAAAGCAGAGGGGTCCCCTCCTCCTGCAGGGAGTTGATCCTGAGGGTGCACTGAGTCCCAATTCATCCAGCAGTTTGGGTTGGTGTCATGTAAGCAGAAACACTTCACCTTGGTGTTTAGGAATAGTTTGCTTGCAGGAGGGCCTGACCATTCCCAAGCCTCTGTGTTGTACTTCTTAGACTTTTCCTTTTTGCTGTTAATTGGGCTGCTGGAAGGAAGGTTTGAGAAAGAGATCTGAAGGAAGAGTGAGTCTCTGGTCCCGTTCTGAGCAAGGCCAGGTACTTTCTGTGGGACAGGCCCCATGGGCAGATCCTGGACAGACCCAGCCGGGAAAGACAATGATGGACCAGGTGCTCTCCTGAGCAAGAGATGCTTGAGAGCTGCTTCTTCTCTGGTCCTTGTATTTAGTTGCATCCTCTGCCCATCTCGTGCAGTTTCATGCATGCAGTGTCCACTCGATCTGGGGAAACTTCTCTGCTTTCAGGGGGGTGACCTGCAGATGTCCCTTCCAGCCTAAATTATTCTCTGATTCTGTATTACTCAGGTTGGGGAAATCATTTCTAAGATCTTGACCTTCCTGTCCAAAGCAGCAAGCAAGCAAGCAAGCAAAGGCCAGCAGCAACCTCGTGCTGCTGTCGTTGCTGTAAGATACCAGGCTCTTTTCAGCCTTTCCCACTTGCTAAAGCCGAAAGCGGTGGGACTTGGATGATGCTCACAATCCAGTCTGTGTTCCAAGCTGTAAAATGTCTTCTAATTTTATTTGTACTCGTTTGTAAATCAGGCTGTAATTATGATACAGAACACATCCATTATCCTGTTGGAGAGAGATGCAAAGTATGGCTCAATGTAATGAATTAATAGATTTTTAAATTGCATTATAAAAAAAAAAATAGTGATCTTAGCCCTTGGAACAGATGACTAAGTTTTTGTGTTCGCGTGTGTGTATAATCAGGGCTAGATTAGAAAGAGATCCAATTAACACTTTAAAAGTTGCAATCTGTTTTTGCAAATGGTTCCACTCCTTGCACAGGGATAGGGGGAGTGCAGCCCCCATGCACCCCCTGGGAGCACGCAGCAGCACCCTCTGCCTGGGTGCTTGCAGGCGTGATGGGTCCGCGGGAGTATTTCTGTGCATGCAGCTGCTGATCCTGTATATGAAGGTGTAGCCCAAGACCAGTGTCTAGGTGCCCACCCCGTTCAGCAAAGGGCTTTTCCCAGCATGGCATGCTCTGTGCTGTTCAGGAGCAGAATATGTCCTGGCCACGGCTCCTTGTTTTCCTAAAATGTCCAATCTGGGATGGTGTTTGTGGAGCCAACTACTGGAATGGGAGTTGGGATGGTGGCTCCTGAGCACCGGGATCTCAATCTGTCCACGAGAAAGTCGTGCGCGTTCGAGCCAGTGAGCTTAACGGCTGGAAGTAACGCTGGCTGACAGTCACGTGGCAGGTTGTGCCTCGCATAACCACAACAGAGGGTGACAGGCGGTTCTCCTTCTTCTGCCTTTAGTTGCCACAGTCATCTGGGGTCAGCCTTTCCCCCTGCTTTGCTTCCAGCACGGGGTCTCTCTGCTGTGCACCCCCACCTCCGTCTCAGCACGCCTGCGGGACAGCCCCGGTCTGTCCCTTGGAAGAGCTGAGCCTTTTTCCTGGGGCAACGTGCATCACCCCCCTCTTCCAGCTCCATTGAAGGGCTTTGGGAGGGAGGTGCAGGAAAGCTTGTTCGGGCTGCAGATTTTCAGAAGTAGCAGAAGACCTGGCGATGGCAGGGCCTGAATGCTGCTCCTGGAAGTCTGCACCCCAACAGAGCGAGGAGCCAGGACCTTCTGTTCCCTGACTTGCCCATGTCGTTGCAGACGGTGGCAGACTGTGTCCTGTATTACTACCTGACCAAGAAGAATGAGAATTACAAGAACCTTGTAAGAAGGAATTACCGGCGGCGTGGGAAGAGCCAGGTAAGAGTTGGAGGAGCGTGTGGAAATGCCGTCCCTCGGGCTGAGCAAGGAGCTGCAGCGCTTTGCGCTTGCACCTTCTCAGCAGCACTTTCTCAGAGCACCCCAAATGCTTCTTTTCTCCCCTCCCCAGATGGAGATCTTGCTTGCAGACTGCAATGGGGCTGTGGTTTTGCTCTGTGTAGTTTTTCAGAACATGCTGTTTTCAGGCAGTTGATGTTTGTCCATCTCTGTGCCAAGGTCACGGTAGCTTTAAAAAAACAAACAAACCCAAGATGCTTGAAAAAGGGGATGGAGTGAATGCAGAAAGCCTGGCCAGGCGTCAGGAGTAGCACGGGGTTGCCCGTGCAGCCTGCGGCTCTGTGCGAGAACTGAGCGGGGCCCAATTCTCTTTCCCCACCGGAGACAGCAGCTGGCGGTGTGCCAGCGGGGATGGGGCTCCTGAGGGCTCTGTGCTGGGTGGGGAGGGTAAAGGTATGGGAGGAGGATGACTTGGGTGGGAGTGACTTCTGGTGACCGCCTGAGCAGAGGTGATAAAGCTCTCTGAAGTGCTGGAGGGTGTCTGAGATCCCCGTGGGGGCTGGCAGATTTGGCACCGAAGCTAGAGGAGACCCTTAACCCTTTAGTTAACGGCCGGGCAGGTACTTAGGGTACTGTGAGGTGCCTGGGGGTAGGTGACTGAATCAACCCTTGCCATGACCATGGCTAAGATACAAATCAAGAAAGGATCATGCCAGTGTTGCTGCTGATACCACGCTACCCAAGTACCCAGATAAGCGTTAACATTTTGGGCAGGTACCTTGTCCCTGCAGATGTTTTCAGCCTGAGGAAGGACCCTCTGGTCGATCGCCAGGTCTGTGAAGTGAATGATTATCCGTGTCATGAGGAGAGTGAGGTGACCACAAGGGGAGTGTATCTCCAGATAACGTGGGGATAGGGATGGAAAAACTGGCCTGGCCCATGCCACCACTGACATCAGCAGCTCCTCACGCTGCATGGCCATAAAAAGCAGCACTTGGGTCTAGATCCTGATTGGGAGGCAGATAGGTAGCCTCGCTCCAATTTGATTTCTGCAGCATTAAGACATCAGAATAGCTAGCACATGACGAATGTCATGGACACAGCCCAATTTTCCCTTCTTTTTTTCAGAGACATTAGAGATGGATAAAGCCCTATTAGATTATCCAGTCCCTCTCCCAGCAAACACAGGGTGGTTCCCTCCAGTACATTTTTATAGTGTTTACCATGGTCTGTTTTGGTAGATCACAGCAACTAGAACATGAGGCCACATTTGTTTCTTGTTAGCAGTGGAGACATTTAGCACAGCTCATTCTGCTTTCAGTGTTAAGTTGAGCAAGTAACAAGTGTGGAGGGAGAGAGGCAATTTAACGCTCTGCTCTGCCTCTACCTACCTGCCCCTGCGGCCACAGACCTGCCTGTCCTGCACCCAGCAGGTGCTAGTCGTATTTTGGTTTTTAAAAGTATCCAAAGCATCCTTGGCTGCAGGATTGCCCACGGCGCTTGCCCTTGCTGCTAAGTCTGCTCCAGCCTGGGCAGCAGAGATTCTGTGCTGCCATTTGGAGCCTCGTTCAGTGCCAGCCTTTGGAAGCAGGGACTTGCTCTGTCGGCTGTAGTAAAAGGCAGGACTGTTTTTGCAAGTAGGGGACAGCAATATTTGTAAATCATTAAGAGGGAGGCTGCTAGGCACCGAAGGGAGTGGATTGCACCTCTGCTGGAGCAGACCTTGGCCAGAACGTTGTTTTATTTTGAAAGAAGAGTTGGATCCCTGAGTCTGGGAGGAAAGCGAAGCAGTGAATATTTCCTGTTCCTGTTGGAAGCTCAGGTGGAAGGTGGGATGTTCAGACAAGCTTTAAGAGCCAAGGGCTGGCTGCACGAATAGCAGTAGGAGCGAGGTGCAGAACAAGAGTTGCTGCATCCAGCCCAGCCTGGAGCAGCTCTCCCCCAGAGATCTTGGGGGGTCTTGAGACGCACACTTTGTGCTGTGATACCCCCAGTATTTCTGTATGTTGCTTGCATCCATTTCCTGCGAGGCTGCGTGCAGAGGAGCGTGGGAAGAGCCTGCGTGCAGGCTTGGGAAGGGCACGCTGCTGTGGAGCGCAGACAGCGGAGCTGGCAGGGCAGCACAGCTGGGTCCCTGCCGCAGAGGGAGGCTGTGTTGGGGAGAGAGAGTGGTTTTAGCATGGGATTTTAAGGTAATGAAGGATGGAATGTGTTGTTAAAAGTCCTGCCAGAAGCTGGAGGGAGTGGTGAAGCATCTCCTGTGCACCCTTTCAGGGAGCCGGGGTCTCCCCTCAGCGCGGTGCCGATGGGACCTGCTTTCCTGGGCCAGGTTGGGTCACCATGTGGCTGCACAGACCAGCGCAGGAGAGGTTAGATACTGGCAAATCTGGAGGGCTAGGATGGAGGGATATCCCTGGTGGGATTTTTGCTTAGTGAGGACCTTCAGAAACTGCTCAAATTCTGCCTGTGCCTGCAGAACACGTTCTCATTTGGGAGTAACCTCTCCCGGAGGCTCAGACGGCACCTTGGCTGTGCATCCTCCCCGCTTGTTCCCCGGGGTCCTCCTTCATTGTACCTGTTCAGCCATTTGCGGGGCTGTCGACTCAACTGGGCTGTGAGGAGCTAATCTGAACTTAAAATAGTTTCTGTTGGCCCAAGATTATTTTTAACCCTGTGCAGGTCCCTCATTCTGTGGCCTCGCAAAGAGTCGGGGCTGTGGCTGGGGGGGGGAGGTGTTGGGCTGCCCCTGCACCGGGGGCTCTGCCTTCACCTGCCCGGTCTCAGCCACCAGAGCCAGCGATGGGATGAAGGACGGGAGATGCGGTGGGGCAGCGCGGGGACAGGCAGCCTGCAGGGAGGAGCTGGGGCTGTGGACAGCCTTCCTGCAGCATCGGGAGATGTGGGGCTGCCCTCGTGGGGCTGCCCTCCTGGCGCTGCCCCGGCTCCAAGCACGGATGTTCCTGCTGGTAAGGGTTCAAGCAGTTAAACGCCAAAAGTGAGATTTAATTGATTTAGAGGAGGGGAGGAGAGGTTGACTTTGATATCAGATGAGAGGAGCAGATGAGGTCTGATCCAAATAGCATTTCAAGTGGCCCTGTGCTGTTTCCTTGCCCCTTTTCTCAGGGAGAGGTTGGTGGTCTTATTTGCTCTTGGAGGCTGCAGGGAGCTTGAGAGCGAAGTGGAGATAATTACACGTAGAAATAAAGCTACTCTGGTGTCAAGATTATCATTGTGGCCTACTTATTAAAAGTCCATTAAAAAATAAGAATCCCACTGCTCCCTGGCTGATGGTCCCCTGGCAAAGGATATTCCTCATAAAGCTGCTACTTATTGCTAAAAATCTCCTGCCAAGAGCGGGGACTTCACATGATTCTGCTTCCAGCTTGTCAGAAAACCGCGCAGCCGCCCGCTCCGAGGCGGGGCGCGTGCTCCCGGCACGCCGCCTTCCCCAGCGCCGATGAATGAAAGGCGTACGCATCTGAGGGATCATTATGCGTAATATTCAGGCTCCCGAGATGAAGATCCTTTCTAAAATAATCCTCTGCATTCGGGTATGGAAAATGCCATTTAACCCTGAAAGGGGGGAATCAATGGGAAAGAGGAATAACTTCCAAGGGTGTAATTTCTCATTGAAAAAAAAAAAAAAAAAAGTTTGAGTCAGTCACGGTAAAACGATCTGATCCGATATTCAGTGTACAGTAATAAGCATAAATTTGCATGAGCGTGTAATGAAAGGCCCTTGCGTGGATGTGTTGCCTGGGGGGCTGTCACAGTTGCTCTTCAGGGTATTTCAAAGAGCATCTCTCTGCGAGCACCCCTCGTTCTGTAGCAGGGGCACCAAATTGAAGCTAGGCAATTAGCGCCATGTGCTTCGCTCTTTGGGCAAGCTGTTCAGCCGGGCTGTAGTAGCGCAAGCGTTGGGCTGAAACCGTGCTGGATGAAAAAGTGACTCTTATTTCAACATAATTACTCCGTGCGGAGTGTGGGGTTTTTATTCCAGAATAAATTCGCTTTGATTTTGGAGTAGCATTGCCCACGTGGCAGTGGAGCGGCCGCAGCACGTTTGTTAGGCTTCCTGCAGCAGGGCCGGTGAATTCCCAGGGGGAAAAAGCCGCCCAGCGCCCGCGCGGTGCCGGGATAGGGAGGCAGGTGGCCATCCCGCCAGGCAAAGCTGCTGGAGCTCTCACTGGCGGCGGGTCGGTCA
>NW_009260397.1:2164046-2176847 GCF_000687185.1 Egretta garzetta | reverse complement strand
GCTGCTGCTGTCAGACGGCGCTCACATATTCCCCGGTGAAAGGGCCCCATGCGTTAGTGCTGACGCTTTCGAGGAGGACTTGCTTGGGGGGAACCAGAGTCCTCTTCCTCTGCTGGGGAGCGGTGCTGGAGCTGTGCCGGTGGGGTGGGGGCCACGGCATGACCTGCCTGGGCAGCCAGCGCGGTCCCCTGCCAGGGACGATGGCCTTTCCCAGGCCCACCCTCTTCCCTGCCCCCTGCCAAAACCCAAATTGAATTATCCGTCCCGCCGGCTGGCCCGCCCTCCCCAAATACAAACCATTCCCCTCGCCGACACGGATAAACAGCCCCAGCCCGGCTTTTTGTAAACAACCCATTTACTTTTTTCGCGTAAGTGCCGTCCCAGCCGGCGAGGCTGGGGGGGCTCAGGCTGCCAGACGGGCGCTGCCTGCCCATGGCTCCGGCTTCCCATGCGCCCCGTCCCCGGTGCTCCCACCACAGAGCAGCCTTGCCCTGCCATCACCTCTCCTCCCTCTGCGAGGATCGGGGCTGGAGCTCAGCAAACTGCCTCTTACACCACAGGTTGTGCTTGTGCCCCCACGCCATTAACCACAAGGGCTAATGAGATGAATGATGAGTATTTCTGGGAAGCATTCGATTTTCATCAGTCTGGGGAGCAGTTCCTCGTTAGTGACAAAGGGTTTGACAACTTCTCTTTCAGACGGGGAGGTACTTGTCATAAAATCCTGGTTGAATAATGCAGCACATCATACAGAAACAGCCCTGGATGTGGGCAGTAAACCCTGCTGCCACAAATACCGAGAAATTATTCTGCCAGCGTTTAAGCCTGTGCTGACTTGAGCACTGTACTTTCAACAGCACTGAGATTATCAGTGGAGCGGGCCGGGGGAATGGCTGTGGCTGCAAAGAGGTCTGCAATGGAGCAGTTTGCATGATCGGAAATGACGCCCGGGATGTCCGTGTTGGGCTGCGGGTTCATCTCCTGCTGATGGATATTGCTGTGAGGTGGCCCTGCTTGTCACCCTGTCCCCTTGGCTCTGCCCCATCCTGCCGGCTGGGCCACGTCAGCTCGCTGCTGGGACACAAATTTGGCTCGTGCTCTGGACAGGTCTGCAGGGTGACAGCACTGCTGGCGGCTGGGGAAACCTGCCTGGCCAGGCTGGGGTGCAGGACCCATGAGAAGTCGTCAAACACGGCCAGACCCCACGGTCCCAGCCCTGCTCGAGTGTGACTTTGCGGGGAGAAACATCTCGCAGTGTTTGTTCCTTGGGTGCTTGTGTGTGCGCTGCTCAGCGCAGGCTCTCGCTCTTTAAATCGACACCTCCTCAGAGCCAAAAAAAAAAATCCAGACATAACCAGCTAACCCCCAGAGTCCTCAAAAGTGGTCCAAAACCATCCTTATGGAGCAGCAGGCTTCCCGAGAGGAGAGCACGGAGGGTCGTGCTGGAGTGGGTTTGGAGGCAGCAGGTCCTGCTCAGTTGCTGGTGGTATACAACTTGCAAAGAAACTGGCTTCCATCAGGAAAAGCAGTTGTTTCTGGGGAAACCCTCATCTCTTGTGCTTTTCCCACAGCTCAGCATAGCTCGGGCACTTCCCGGCTTGCAGGGCAGCCTGACAGCAGTGCTGGGGGACCATGGGTGAGGGCTCGGGGACTGCGGCCTGTCCTGCATTTTGCTAAATGCTTTCTGCCAGGACCCGTGTTCTCCTCCATGCCTCGAAACGGGAACATCCGCCTGCCCTCTCTGGGGTGCTGAGCTCACCAGGTGCTGAGCGTGGGTCAGGGCTGGCACGGCTGCCACCCAGGGGCTGTCACTGCCCTGGCATGGGGGAGGCTGAGCATTGAGGCGCCTGGACAGAGGAGGTGTGAGACACGGCAACGCTGGAGCTGATACCGACCCTGTAACCTGCCATTGGTGCCTGCTTTTTCAGTCTGGGCTCCCGTCGCTCCCAAACTCTGTACCCCAGGTATGCCCCCTAAGGTGCATCACGCCCATTCTCCCATTGCGAGGGCATTGCAGCTTTCCTGCAGCCCTGCCACCCCTCCAGGCAGCGTAATCGGGCAAACACAATGGAAACTCGCATTCCTGAAATCCCAGCTGCAGTTTTGGGGGTGATTAAATGAGAATGATGTGGCCATATTTGGGAAAAGACTCGAAGGATGGGTTGCCACAGGAGGATGGCTGCTCAGTCCGCGGCTCCTGACGTGACCTCAGGGGCTGGTGGCAGCGTGGGGACGGCAGTGAGACCTGTGGGATCAGAGCACGGGCAGGAAGGGACGCACAGCCGCTTCCCTCCAGGGTAGCACCAGCATGGGCTGCTGATGGACCACGTGCTGATGGACCCTTTGGCTGGGCTCTTCCAGGTTGCCACAGGAGGATGGCTGCTCAGTCCGCGGCTCCTGACGTGACCTCAGGGGCTGGTGGCAGCGTGGGGACGGCAGTGAGACCTGTGGGATCAGAGCACGGGCAGGAAGGGACGCACAGCCGCTTCCCTCCAGGGTAGCACCAGCGTGGGCTGCTGATGGACCACGTGCTGATGGACCCCTTGGCTGGGCTCTTCCGTGCGGCTTGATAGCACCTGCAGTTAGCGATAATAAAATGATCATTTAAAAGTGATGTGAACCCCCCCTATTCTGGTTGGCCCCCAAGTTGGGACTCGTGTTTCGCCAGCAGCAGGTCGATGCATCCTCCCGGCGAGCGCTCCGCCACGCCAGCACCCACGTGAGTACTCCTCAGGACGGGTGTTTGGGAACCAGGCTGGGTATTAGCGATCCCGGCGGGGGACCTGCAGCGTCTTCCCGGCAGGACAGGGAGCGATAGAAGCGGTTGGCTTTTGGGATGAGTTGTTTTATCAGTTGTTGCGATCCAGGTTGGACTGGGAATGGACGGGAAATAGGTCACATCATTGCTAAGTTGCTTTCTAAAGCAGGCACAGCTGAAAATCCCGGAGAAAGCTGCTTCTGTGAGGATACAGGGCTTGCTTTGCCCCTGGTGCGTCTGCGGCATGCACGGATGCTGCTCTGCGTCCCCCGAGCTGCTGACCCGGCATCCTCCTCTGTTGGCAGGGCTCAGAGGGGGGTCGGCTTGTGGCCAGGGGGCTGCAAGCAGGGGGAGCAGGGTAAAGCAAACCACAGGGAAGAGAAAACACGTGTTCCCCGCCTGGGACAGAGCGGGGGCTCATCTCCACCGCTTCCAAATGTTATGCGCTCTTCCCCTCAGGTCATTTTCCCTTCGCGAGCAATCAAATCACTTTTTAAAAAACTCAGCAGCGACCCAGAAAAGAAACATTTCCTCTTATGGAAAAGCCCTCAGTGATTTAAGGAGGGATCCGAGCAAGCAGGGTCCTGTAAAAATCACTTCTGTGCTTCACTGAGGTGCAGGAGAGAGCAGTGGGAAGGCATCAGTGCCCGCCGTGCTGGGCCAAGCCGCACAGGGGCCCCTGCCCGAAAGGGTCCTGTGCCCAGCAGGCTCCCGGTGCCGCCCAAGATGAGCCTACGCTCGGGTGCATGCACTGGCCACGGTCGTGCCGTGGTCTGGCAAGTGATGCTGCAGGGTCCGGCATCTCTACCATTGCACAGCCGGCCCCTCTCCTCATTCCCGGCACGCTGCTTGCCCCCAGGACCAGCAGCCTGGGAGGGACAGCACGGGGCTCTCCCCTGGCCCCGTTCAGTGCCTCCCGGGACGCTGGGCACAGCCCCGGCATTTTCCATCTCTGCCATGTAACGATTGCTGTCTTGCAGAGTTTGTTGTTTCCCGGCAGAGGAGCAGCACAGCTCCGGGCCATCGCGGTCGGAGCTGAACCGAGTGAGCCCCATGCTCACTATTGTTCTCCTTATCAAACCCAAGCCTGGCCCTTTGATTTTTCAACTTGCTTCCGCAGCCAACAGCATCAAACCCAGCCCCGGGATGCAAACGATCAAAGCCAAGTCGCCGGCAGACATTCCTCTTCCTCTCCTTGTTGTTTTGGCAGGGGTTTGTTTTGCTTTGTGGTTTCTCCCATGAGTGGAGGGTGCCGCACGCGGTCGTGAGAAGCCAGGCCGTGCAGCGGTGGGTGGCAGCGGGGGCTGAGGCGTTCCAGACCATCGGATCAGAGGCTCCAGGCCCTGGGAGTCGGCTGCATGATACGTACATGTATTTCTAAGCCATCCTCCCTGCGCTCCGTGTCCAGCCTGCCACCGAGGGACGGGTAGGAACGTGCGGGGAGCGCTGTTTGCAGCAGACATGCGGCGTCAGACCTCGGTGGCGGGCGCCTCGACCTCTGTGATGGCATCGGCGAAGGGGGAAGGATGCTCCAGGGGAGACCTCGGGCACCCGGGCAGCGCGGTGGCTAAACAGGAGGCTGGTGCCATGGGTGCTCGGTGGGGCAACCCCTGGCTGTCATTGGTGTGACCTGCTGGAGGGAGAGTTTAAAAATGAGTGGAAGGATGGATGTAGGTGGTGGAGGAGAGAGGATGCTCCCAAGCCACGGCTGCGTGGTGCCAGCCCTGCTCTTGGCAGAGCCACCCTGCACAGTGCCCTGTGCAGCTGGGGAGAGGGGTGGGAGCCCAGTGCCGCGTCCCGCAGGCTGTGCCGCAAAGAGCGCAGCGCATCCTGCGCCGTGGTGCCTGGACCAGACCCCGTGGGATGTTCGGGGTGATGCCAGCAGGCACCCTTACATGCCCACAGCCATTGCAGGCGTGCTGGGGCTCCTGGAGAAGCGACAAAAGCAAACCTTAGGTGTTCCTGACTCGCGTAGTGTAGGCCTTTTGTCTTTGGCTTATCTTGAGCTGGTTTTAATTTGCAACTCCCTGATTGCGTGCAATGACCTCGGCCTGAGCCTGCTCCGCAGCTGAGTACCCCTGGAGAACATCATAAATGCCATTGATCTGAAGTCACCCGTGGGAGAAGCAAGGAGCTGGCGCCCCACACGTGGGAGAGGCGGCACAACCGAGCGGGAGCTCCCAGCTGCTGGAGGGGATGGGGCTCGCACCGCCGGGGCGCTGCTCCCTCCAAAGCCCTTGTTGAGGCAGACTTCGGTGTGACGCGGTGGGAAGAGGGTTGGCACCCGTCACCGCGCTGCTGCAGCAAGCCCGTGGTGAGGGCCGCAATGATGCCTTCGAGCAAAAACCCTGGAGCTCGCTGCCTGCGGTGCCTGGGGATGGGCTTGAGCGGCACCAAAATGAGTTGCCTCGCAGCCCAGCCTGGCATGTGCAGCTCCCTCTGCACAAGGGCGCAGAGGGTTGAGGTTTGCTCCCTCCTGATTTAAGGAGCAAACAGGAGTCAGTGGTTTCCTCGGTGTGTTCATCTTCTGTAAGAGCCCAGGGCACCCCATAATGACAGTGGTGGAGGTGATGCACCTGCTGGCAGCCCAATGGCATCCCCCACGCAGCCAGTCTGCCCCCGAAACCTGCTGTGAGGGAGAGGGAATGCCACCCCAGGCCAGCACTTGGGCTTGGGGACAGGCTCTCGCACAGTGGTGTCACTGTGACCCAAGCTGGTTCCCTGCCAGCATGTCCACCAGCGAGCAGCGTGGCCAGGGGTGGCGTGGCAGGAGCTGGTGGTCCTGGGGCAGGAACAGGACTGCCAGGGATGAGCTCAGCTAAACATTGCAGGGAGAGTTGCTGTGAAATGGTGGCTGTGCCTGTCCCTGTCCCCAGCAGGACCAGGGCTGGGGAACCGAGCTGTGCTGGCAATGGTGGTGTTTTGGTGCATGTTTTGAGGGTGCTGCAGAGCAGGGAGTGCGGGGGGACTGGGAGGGGATGCAGGTGCCTCGTTTGCAAGGTGCACGCTCCAGCGGTTAATGCCAGGATGCCCTGCGGGCAGCAAGGGAGATTCTGCGCGGGTTCGCTGCCGCAGCCCCGCACATCTCGCCAGGGAGGGGAAGGCAGGAGCAGTCGTTTTCTGGAGGTTTGCAAGTCTGGAAAATAAATAGCCTTGCGCTGTAGGTTAAGCTTGGCATCCTGGCGGATTAATCACGCTGGCTGCAGCCAGCACTGAGAGCCCCGGTGACGAGAGCTGTGGTTTATAGATGATGATTCATCGACTCGACTTAGAGCGACCACGTTATTCCAGCAGATTGCAAAATCATAAGAGGAATGTTGTGGTTAGTTTACGGCTTAACTATGCAAATCGTCAGGAAGCCTTCAGAGCCGGAGAATGTAAGGCACAGCGCGCCCGGATGGCTGGGCGGTGAGCAGGGGCTGGGAGCCGGCAATGGGGCTGTCGGGAACTGGCCGCTCGCGGGAGCCGGGGAGCGGGGAGGTGAGTGATCTGGGGGGAGATGAGGGTCTGGAGCTCATGGCGAGCGTGCCAGCAGCGGGGCTTCATAGGTGGGGAATCGCCGCCGGCTGGGAAGGGGTTTCTGGCTGGTTTCACCGTCTCTGTGCCAAGGCGGCAGACGTCTTCTGCAGGGCTGGGGAGGGCGAAGGTGGGGAGCTGCTTCCCCCACCTCCTCCTGCCCTCCTGTCCTGCTTCCAGAAGCAGGCAGAGCCTGGCGGAGGAAGTAAACAGAGTGGGAGGAGCTGCACCTCTTCCTTGCCGGGGCTTTCTCCCAGCCAGACCCGCTGCCGGGGCATGCAGCAAGTTGGTCGGTTCTCAGCAGGGCCAGTGTTGCGATATCTGGGACCTACCTGGAAGCTGGTGTTCCCCAAAAGCGTGCTTGGAGCCGGAGCTTTGCGGCGGCTGAAATCCCTGTGATGTGCCAGCCTGATGGAGCTGGCCAGGCAGGGCGAGCAATGTCGCTCCGGAGCGTGGCGTTCCCGGGAGGGCTGGCAGCGCTCTGCGCCTCTCCAGCTGCTCCGGGGCCGGTGGGAAGGTGGGGTGGAGGTGAGCAGATGTTTGTAATTACGGAGCAGCTCACGCCGGAGCGCAGGGAGCGTGCGGGGAAAGAGGCCGTGCATCCCGGTGGGCTTGGAGCGGGATCGTCCTCTCGCTCATGCATCCCGTGTGCAATTTTGTCCCGGGGCCTTTTTAAATAAACAGGATGTGTCGGCAGCAAAAACAAGCAGCAGCGATGCTGGGGAGGAAGGGCGGTGCGGCGGTTAGGGCGTCCGACCTGGGAGGGAGGGACAGGAGGGACAGCCCTGCCCTCTGCCACAGGCACCTTCCCTGGCCTTGGGCACATCCCTTCACCTTCTCATGCAAGGTGGAGAGCAGGTACCTGCGTTGCCTCCAGGAGGTGGGGTGTCTCATCTCTGGGGGGGCAGGGATGTAGGTAGAGAGAGGTTCAAGCTTGCCAGGAGCTGAGCAGTTTTGGTGCCGGCCTTTGGCATGTCTGCCAAGAGCTGACCCACCTGCTGGTCCACCTCTAACCGGGGCAACGTGAATCAGAGGGAAACATCGGCTGGTAATTGGGGAAGCATTTCCTGGCCTGTCACGCTTTGGGATGGCGTCCCGTCCCTTGAATCATCATCCAGAGCTGGTCCGTGTCCAGCGCTAAGAATAGCCTCCCCGTGCACTGCGGGGGCAGCTGCGTGCCGGGGCCGGGGTGGGGACTGGCCGGCTCGCAGGTTCCCGGCTGTGACTTCCCAATGCTGTGCCGTGGTCTGGTTCTGATGCTGGCCGGTCTGAGGTTTGGGGTAGAGCACGTAGCGCAGATGGGCCGAGGCAGCTGCTGTGGTCGGTCCCCAGGGGGATGTCCCACCTCCTTTCCCCACGTGCCGCTTGTAGCTGAGCTCTCAGGCAGCTTTGTTTGGGACCCTGGGGTCCCCTCTCCCCACCAGAGCTCTGGGGTGCTTCAGCCAGCCCGTGGCCTCCAGCCCAGCACGTACCCCTGGGTGGGATGGAAGGTGGCATTCATCAGCCTGGCTGTCCCTGGAGGTGTTTTCTGGGGTGTTTGGGGGGTGCCCTGCTGTGCAGCCGAGCCCTGGCACAGGAGGTAAGCTGTCACCGCGTGCTTGCCAGGGTTCAAAGCAGTATTGGGCCAGGAGCCTTCTTTAGACGAAGGGTGAAGTGGGCGACAGTTTTCCCTGCCACGGCCTCATGGTGATGGTGCTGCCCCATTTATGCATTTCAGCCCAGTGGGTGAGGGCTGGCAGGTGAGAGCCATGGGGTGCCGTCCTGCTGTGCACAGGGTGCTGCGCCCACCCGGCTCTCACTCCTGGGATCGGCACCCTGCCGTGGCCAGAGCAGGGCAATCACTAGAGGGCATCCTTGGATCGAAATCTCTGCTGTGGGAGAAGCCCTAATTTGATGTCCCACCAGACTGGGCTTGAAACCTCCCAGAGGAGCGGGGTGCACAGCGGCCCACTGAAGCTGGGCCAGCGGGGCTCGCCTGCCCTCGGCACGCTGGAGCTCGGTGGGTGCCTCTCCAGGGAAGCGCCTGTGTTGCAGCGTGTCTCCGCAGCCGCTCGTGCCTCTCCCTGCCTTTCCACCCCTACGTTTGCAGAATGGTGCAGGGAGCTCATTAGCATCACCGCCATCCCAGCCTCTTCCTCTGGGGAAGAGCTGCGGTGGCTGCTAAGGGTGACAACCCTCTGGTTTGAACAAGTGTGGAGGCAAGATGAGATGATGCTAGAGCTTCCCTTGGGAGCCCATGGCAGCCTGACGCTGGGGCAGGGACTTGTGTGGTTGCAACTGAGTTTATGCCCCGGGGAGCTGGGATCTCCGGGATGCAGGGTTTCCATCATCCCCCAAGTGGAAATATTCACAACAGGGTGGTAGAAATACTGCAAAACTCATCCAGGCTCCCCTCCCTTGCCAAAGCACTTGGTGAAGGGAACGTGGTGGGTAGTGATGGCCAGGGCCGGGGCAGAGCCTGTGCTGCTCCCTGCCCAGCCCTCGGAGG
The DNA here is from genome assembly GCF_000687185.1 of Egretta garzetta. Taxonomy (NCBI): domain Eukaryota; kingdom Metazoa; phylum Chordata; class Aves; order Pelecaniformes; family Ardeidae; genus Egretta; species Egretta garzetta. The sequence goes on along the minus strand of NW_009260397.1, from coordinate 2,168,085 downwards.
TCATAGCCCTCACCTCGTGGGTATTTGTCGGGGCTGAACCCACGCTCAGGGTTCACCACGGTGTGACTCAGGGAGTCAGAGAGTTCAGAGCAGCGCTGGGAAAGGTGTGTGATGAGTGCCCCTTGCTCTTCTGCCGCCAGCGCAGGCTTGTCCGCCTCCTGGTGCCAGCAGGCTTGCTGGCTGCCCCCTGCTTCTCTCTGGGGTTGGGGGCTGGCAAGGGCAGTGCCTGGTGCTGTTGCTTGGGCATTTGCTGCAGGAGACAGCCCGTTCCCTGAGCGTTAGAGATTTATGGACACCGGAAAATCTTAAGCGACTGAGTGCTCATCTCAGCCGTTCCCCAGCATCCCTTCCTCAGCCCCCCCGACCTTGCATCCCGTGACGCCGTTCCCGGTAGCATGGTGGGGGTGTGAGCGGATGCGGTGCAGGTGTGTTTGGCATGAGTGCTGGTGTGGAGGTGCTGGGGGGGCCGGCCAAGCCTCCACGCATGTGCTGCCAAGCGTGGGTCCTGATGGTGTGGCCGCCTTCCCCTGAGGGTGAGGAGGAATTGAAAGTCCACAGGGTTTCAGTGGTGGCAGCATCTGTTTTGTAAGGACTGTGTTGAACTGGGGCCTCAAAGAATCAGAAGCTTTCTTGTTGAAATGCTCCAAAGCCCATTTTGACAGCTCTGCACTTCTCATTTTAGCACCAGCCCGTGGGCGCAGAGGGTTGAGCTCACACCCAGCGCCGCTGCTGTGAGGACGCCTGGGTTCAAGGCAGCTTCCCAGCTCCCGCAGAGTGGGGACAGGCCAGAGCCCCGGCTCGAGGGGTGCAGGCACACCTCATCTGCGCTTGGCCAAACGACTGCGTGACAGCTAGACCAGGCTGCCCGTTTCTTGCTGATAAATCCACTTTAAGGCAATTTCCACCCCGTTACATCACCAAACCCTTTCCCAAGGGGTGTTGGAAGCCCTGTGGCTTGGGCAGGGCCCAGGCGAGCCCGGGTGGGTTTCTTGGCACGAGTAGCCCTGCGTTAGCCAGGAGCAGGATGGTTTAATAAATGATTTCCATCTCTAATTTCTACTTCTCTGTGAAATGCCTCTCGTTTGCCGGTTGCCAGAGGGAAGGGAGGTCAGGGGAACCAGGCCTCCCCAGCATCCTCCTTCCTGCAGCTGTTGAAACAAAATCCAGAACTATTACAATCACTGTGTCGCTCCCTCGGGTGCTGCGGCGTCTTCAGTCTGAGCAACAGCAGTGGCGCTGGGGCAGTTGGGTGCATGGCCACCACTGAGGGTGCCAGGTGGTTCAGAGAGGGCACGGAGCCAGGCATCTTCCAGTCTCAGTGATATGGAGCCATAAACTTTCCCCATGGGCCATGTTAGATGCTTGGTAAAAGGATCACAGTGTTGGTATTGCTGAGCCTCGGGGCATCTCTGGTGCCCCCGTCTCCTTCATGCTCCAGCAAAACGCATCCTACCGGTTGCAAATTGCAACCGATGTTGCTAAGGCATCATCTACAGGGAACAGGGGGGTTGTTCTCACCTCCCTGCCTTCCCCCGTGTCGGGTCCTTGCTCGCTGCCTGCAGACCCCGGGGGAAGCCACAGGGGCTGTCCTGCTGTGTGCAATGGGAGCTGGAGCACAGCTGCCCTGCCTGATCCCAAACTACCTCTGATCTCCCCGGAAAGCTTTCGGCCCCCATGGCCTCCGTAAGCACCATGCCTGTCCCCCCTGCCTGCAGCGCTTTTTCCTCTTGGCCGCTTGCCCCCCAGCATTGTTTCGCTGCCTTTGTTTGGGTTGGCCCAGGTGCTGCGATGTATCCGCCTCAGCACTGAAGGTTTGGTTTGGTTTATTGTCCCTTGTTTTGCAGCAGCAGCAGCAAATGCCCCGGAGCAGTCAAGAAGAGAAAGATGAAAAAGAGAAAGAAAAGGACAAGGAGGGAGAGAAGGAGGAAGACAAGCAGGAAACAGAAAATGACAAGGAAGAACTGACAAAGTAAGGACAACCCCACCTGCCTGGCTCACCTCCATCTCCAGCGAGGGCTGGGCATCGGGCTGGGGATGCGGCGGGGGGGGGACGGGCTGGTCCAGGGCTGCCTGACCCCGTGCAGGACCATGTGTGCCCACCTCACCTCCTCCACAGGGAGGAAGGGGCAGAGCCTGCTCTCTTCTTCATTTCTCTTCCCTCCTGGCTGGTCCAGGGCTGCCTGACCCCGTGCAGGACCATGTGTGCCCACCTCACCTCCTCCACAGGGAGGAAGGGGCAGAGCCTGCTCTCTTCTTCATTTCTCTTCCCTCCTGCTCCCAAACAAAAAAACCCAAGAAAAGCCACAAAGCCCCTCTGATCCTCCAGCTTGTTTTGTTGTGAGAGCCTCCGGGAGTCAGAGGAGCAATCCGGGCGCAGCCAAGCGCGGCTCTTCACCTTTAGCGTTATTGATGTCAATGTGAGCACTCCCAGATGAAGGGCTTCAGCTAGCCCTGCCTCCCTCACACCGAACGGGGAGCATCGGAGCTGTGGCAGGGAAAGGTTGGCACGCAGACCGCTAGCTATCTGTAATGGGCTTAATACTTGGTTTAAAAGAACATCTGGCTTCATTATATCTAGGCTGCTAAGACATTTACCAGCAGGTCCCTTTCAGGAAGATAAATGAGGAGGAGGCAGGGATGAATTTGAATGGTCTGGTATTAAACCTGTCTCCGTCAGGTCTCTGCGTGCACTTGGTGGTGGAGCTGCAGCCAGCTGCAGAAAGAAAACCCCACCACAAATCAGCCCACCACCAATCCAGCCCGCTCCCAGCCAGGAAAAGAGCCTGCGTGTGCAAAAAAAAATGCAGACCTGCCCCCACAACAGACCAACACAAAAAAAAAAACAAAAACCATCCCCAAACACGTGCAGAGAAATAATTACTTGACCTAAAAACCAGACCAACCCAACAATGTTTTTTCTTCCCTCCCTGTTTTTGCAGGGACAAGAACGACGACACATCTGGGGAAGACAACGATGAGAAAGAAACCGTCACCTCCAAAGGTCGCAAGACCGCCAACAGCCAGGGCAGACGCAAAGGCCGCATCACCCGCTCCATGGCGAACGAAGCCAACAACGAGGAGGCGGCCGCCCCGCAGCAGAGCGCGGAGCTGGGTGGGTAGCAGCGGCGTGGGGACAGGGGGGACCTTGGCAGGGCTTTTGAGGTGTCCACTCTGCTGGGAGGGGACATCACCCTGCTCCATTCCCTGCTCGCGGAGGAGGGGTTTCCTTTGTGAAATCCTCCTTTCAGGGGGTAGCAGTGAGGTTTCTCTATCCCACAAATTACCCAGCGCGGTTCGCCTGGATGAACCAGAGGCATTTGCAAGCCTGGGTTGTCCTGGCTGAGTGTTAGTGGGTTTTAGGGCCTCGGAGGGCAAGTATTGCAAAAGACGAAAAGGGAAACCATTGTTTTTAGCAGTGCATTGGCTGGATTCGTGCAGGACTCGTGCACCTCCTGCACCCAGAGGTGTGTTCCCTGCTGCAGCAGCTCGGGCTCTGCGTACCCTCAAGCTCTGCATAGGAGCCTGCTCTGCCTTCCTGGGCTTGCCAGGGTCCCTGCCCATTCTCCTGCCCTCTCTGTTTCCAAATTTGCCTGGAGCCTGAATAGCTGCAGCCTGCAGGGCCTGTGACCCCCCTGGCCTTGGGAATCAGCCTGGTCCTTTCCTCATCTCTGCAGCTGAAGGACTTGGCAAGGAGGCAGTGGGTTTATGCCTGGAGTGTTTACAGGAGCATCTACCCTGGCTGCAGTCGTGCTGTGCACCCCAGGTTGCACTTGTTTTGCCCAAAAAGCAGCATTTCCTGTGCTGGTCCCCAGTGCCCCTGCTCATTTCCCTCATCGGTAGCCGGCCAGGCGCAGTGGTCAGGATTTTCCTCCCTGTCCTGCCTGCACAAGGCTGCAGGGTGGCTGAGCACAGCGGGCAGAGGCCGGGAGCAGAGCGAGGTGGATGAGGCAAAGCGTGCTGCCCGTAATGTGGCACCCAGGGACCGCGCCAGTCCGTGGCCGTGAGTGGTGGTCGGCCAGAGCTGCGCGATGCCGCTGCG
>NW_009260397.1:2140340-2163646 GCF_000687185.1 Egretta garzetta | reverse complement strand
TCCTGGGCCGTGGGTGGTGGTCGGCCAGAGCTGCGCAATGCCGCTGCGCCTGTCTCAGGCTGGACAGGAATTCGTGGCAGCGTCCGCAGCCCCACGTTGGGTGCATCTGCCTCTCGTGTCTGCAGCATCAGTAGTGGTCACCCTGGGAAACTGCTCACACATTGACTTAAAGAACCCAATGCATCAAGGGATTTGGCTGATTTTCCTGTATTTTCTACTCTATCAAGTGCAAAATTATTACTGTGCTACCTAAGGCGAGTAAAAATAAAAGCAGGGTGACTCCTCTCAGTTTCCTTGCTCTGCAGTTTCTTGCTTGTTCTGTTCCATGTGCTATAAATCACCCGGAGGTGTTTCGCCTCCCTGTTCCTCTGCTGACAACTGGCTGAAGCCTTGATTGCGAGCGCTCTGTTTTCTTACAGGCAATATAAATAGTTCCCAGCACCACAGAGCCCTGCTCTCCCTCTCACACTTGTTAAGCAACGCTGCAAAGAAGCAGCAGATAATGCCAATAACTTAGATGGCATTTTTTTTTTTATCCCAGCATCCTGGCGTCCTCGATAAACTTCACTGTGAACACAGGGAAAAGACTTTAGACCGTGTTAAATTGGGAAAAGGGAATGAATCGATTCTGGTGACATATCTGAGCAATTGGTTTCACTTTGTCACTCCAATAGTGCTTTAATTTAGGTTGGCTAAGAAAGTTATTGCATTTTAAATACCAATTGAACATTAAAAAACAACACAAAACCGTATTGTGGTTTAACTGCAGTGTGCCGGAGCTCCCCGTAGGCATTTGTTTCATAACTGCGCAACCTCAGTAAATACCATTAATCAAACCAAACGGGCCGTTTCGTTGACATTTCTTTACCATACAATAACAGCCACCCTCAAGCCGAGCGAAGGGCCTTGCGCGGCGCGTCAGGGACGCTTGCTTTTACGTAAACGAGCGTGGTGGCCCCAGCTCTGCCCGGGGCCGGGGGAAGCAACGAGGGATCGATTTCCCTCTCTTTTGGCTGCCCTCCTGGGGGGCACGGTGTTTCTGGGGGAGGCGGTGACCTGCGCTGACTTCCAGGAGGTGACACCTGCAGTCGTGCTCAGCTGGCTGTGAAGGAGATCCCTCTGCCCTGTGCCATGGGCATCGGAGCCCGCCTTGTCCTCCCACAGGGTCTTGGCTTCTTGTAGAGCTTCTTGGAAGATGCTTCCTTCTCTCCTCGCCTGTATCCTTCATCCTGAACCTATCAGCCTGTTTTCCATTTTAAAAGGACACTGTCAAAACATCTCTCATCACTGTTGAAATAATGCTTTGCCTGTTGTTTAGAGTAATAACCCCTTGGCAGCCTGAGCCGGAAATCTGTTTCCTTACCAAGTTGTTTTTTGCCTCTGACTCACACCCTGGTTTGTTATTGTAGGGTTTGCTCTAGTGCCAGGCTGCCAGTAGGGCTGTTGCATAGTGCAGGCTTTATGCAGGACCTCGGTGTCCCCAGCACCGTTCCTGGGGTGGGGGAAAGGGGAAGCATCAGGTGCTAACGCCCCTCTTTGACTCTCCCAGCCGGAGCAGCACATCCCCCTGCAATGGGAGTGGCTCCGGGTCAGTCCCTGAAGTGGCTCTCAGGTGTCCGAGAGCCTCATGATGGCACCGAGGGAGCCTGCAGCCAAGCACGGCCAACTCCCTTGACAGATGCTGTCGGCCAAGGTCACCGCCGAGGTGACGCTGTTTCTCCGTCTCTGCCGAGAGTGACGGTCCCACCCTGTGTCTGCCACCTCCAAAGCACGCAGCCGAAGTCGGCTTCGTCTTAGGTACCTGTTGTTGGCAGGCCAGAGTGCATGACACAAAATCAGCAGGGATCTACTGCCACCCTCAAGCCAAGAAGCGGGAATCTGCTGCCACCCTCAAGCCACCTGGCTTCACTTCCAGTCCCAAAGTAGAGGTTTTGCGTCCCGGGGAAGATGCTGTGGATGGGTTACTGTGGCATGGAAAAGCCTTGAGAGCCCACACCGTGACAGCCTTCCCTGCAGAAGCGCTTCTGCACTGCACGGCATCTTGTTGTGCCTCTGGGGAACAGAGTGTGGGACAGGGTTTGGGTGTTTGAGCATCTCTGAGCTCACCGGGCTTGCTGGGTCCCGCTCCCAGCTGACTGCTCTCCTTTCCTTCCTCCTTCCCAGCTTCTCTGGAGATGAATGAAAGCTCTCGCTGGACCGAAGAGGAGATGGAGACGGCTAAAAAAGGTGAGCTGCTCATTTTCTTTTTCCTGTCGGCTCTGCTGGACCTAACGCAGCAATCAGGGATGGATGGTGTCTGACTGCTGGAGACTCTGCAGGGTGCTGGGTCCTGAGCCGTGGGGCTGGATTCTGCCCGTCCCACTGCTGGTTTGTTCCCAGTGAGCCTCGGTGGGGGTTTTGGAGGGAGGCAGGCAGTGGTGGTGGGGCTGGCACAGCCTCTCCAGCCCCGGGAGCTGTGCCGACACCAGGGACGTCTGGGCTGTGGCCAGAGTCCGCATGTGTCCTGCGAGGCAGGAGCCGGCCACAGGAAATGGGAAAGGCACTTTGCCTGTTGCTTTTTGCAGCTTCTGGTGTCTGTAGCACGAGGTGTAGCTTCGTGCCGCTCTCTGGAGGTTTGTGCTATCGGTGCGATCTGTTCCAGACATGCTGAGAGTGTCTGCCTGTGTTTGCAGCTCTGGGATTTAGGGAAAGGATGGTGAACCCCAGCACTCCACAGCCACGTGTTGGGGAGCTTGCAAGAGCTGGGGCTGCGGGCAGCACGGGGTGACTTTACATCCTGGCACTGATTCAGAGCCTTTGCTGAGACCGTTTTTAAAAAGTGCTGAGTGTAGCACAGCCCTTCTTGCCACTTCCCCTCCTCGTGCCGCTCCTGTGCCAGCTCTTTCGCTGCTTTAATTTTTTTGCCAAAGTCACGTCCTATTGATGGGCTGTCGAGCTCACGTCCCCAGCCCGTGCATCGCGCTTGCATCGCTGCTGACTCTTCTGGCCCAGTGAGGATTGTAAATGGGAAATTAAAATGGAAATGAGTGTCGTTTGGGGATGGCAAACGCAAACAGGCGTGTTAGCGGGTTCGGCTCTGCTTGGAAAATGCACCTGCTGCCGGGATGGTGATTACATGTTCTGGAGTGCCGGCTGCCCAGGTGCCGATGGGAGCTGTGGACTTGGATTACTTCGCCTGTGAATATCCCGAAGTGTTTGGCTCGCTCGCCTTTAAGCTGTTCCAACCCTCTTTACAGCCCAGTGCCAATCCTGTGTGTTGCCGAGCGGGGCTCTCTATAGACACAAAACTTTATAGATAGACTTTAATCAAGCAAACTGGCCCAGGGCCAGGTAATGGGGTGAGCAGGTGCTGAGCAGGGAAGGGTCGTTGGAGGGATCTTTTCCAAGCACCGCTTTGTTTTGGAGATCACGTCTGGTTGTTAAAAAGTACCTCTTGCTGTTTTATGCTGGATGCTGGAGGTGTGCTTAAGGAGTCTTAAAACCAGCTGCCAAAGCCTGCATGGAGGAAGGATGAAGCGTGGGAGCACGTAGGATTATTCCAGCCCAGGGGCCAGGATGGGGCAGGGAGATTTGCTGGTGTAAAGCCCAATTGCTGATGTTTTCCCCTCCGTTACAACCTGGGAAACTGAGATTGCAACACCAGACTTCTACAGAGAAGCCAAATTCCCCTTTGCCAGGAAGCAGCCGCTTTAATGCTTCGAACTGGCTCTGCTTGGCATTTCCAGGGACTGGTGCGGTGGGGGTTTCCAACTCTCAGCAGCTGCAAAACCCCGGAGGTAACCTCAGAGGCTGGAGGAGGCGGCAGCAGAGCCCGCTGCCAGCGTGGCTGGGCAGGGGTGGAGGAGGCAGCGGGCACCCAGCTTGGGGTGGGCTCGGAGACACGGGCACCGTCCTCCTCACCATAAGGACTTGGCTGCCCCCGCCGCACTCTTCCTCAGTACTGGTACCAGTCTGAGCCCACAGCCAGCTGGTTTGGGGAGTTAAACAAGCAAGATGTGAGTCCTATGGGAAGTCATCCCTAGCACCCTGGGGTGCTTGGGCAGATGGGGATGGTGACCTCTGCTCCCAGCACCCGCCAGCCAGGAGATCAGCCTGGCCTTGCCATCCACCCCCAGCTTTTTTGTGCGTGGCATGAAACCTCATCATTTCTGCTCAGGGAGGTAAGAGAAAGCAGCCCTGGGACAGCGAGACGCCAAAGTCGTCAGCTCTGCTCTGGAGTTGCAGAGCTGTACAGAGAGTTTCCAAGCGGGAGAAGGCAGGGCTGTGTCTACCGGGAGAGACACTAAAGGGGAGTACCATGTTATTAAAGTTAACTAGGGGAACGAAAACCTAGCGAGAGGAAAGTTCTTGCTTAATGACACTTTTATTACACAATAAATTTTGATTCACTAGTCCGTCAAAATGTGCAGAGATTGGTATAATTCTGGGGTGGCGTGTTTTTCTGATATTGCCTCCTTGTGCCACAATTGTCATCCTGACAGCAGGAGGTTTTGATTAACTGGAGTTGCTCGAGGATTTCCCCCTTCCCTTCCTGAGCCGGGGAGCGGGCAGCACCCGCTGCTCTGCCTGGCTTTGCCACCAGGCAGGGTGCAGAGGCTTTCGGCACCAGGATGGGGCTGCTCCTTCAAAGGCAGTGTTCAGGCAGCTCCTGTCTTTGGGGGACCTGCTGGCAGGAGCCCCTGTGGGCTGGAGTTAAAGGTAGGCTGGAAGGGAGTTGGCAAGCAGAGGGTGAGCACTGACCTGGAGCAGCCGGGTGGGTTTATTGCCCCCCCCAGCCCCTCCGCTGAATTTTGCTGCCAGTGCCTGGCGTTGCAGAGCAGCCACAATGGTGCTGGAGCTGCGCTTGATGAACAGGGAGGTTTCGGTGCGACCTTCATTACTCTATAAAGTCTGGTATCTGTTCTCGCCCCAGCTCTGGGTTTCCCCCCTGGCGTCTAACAAGTGGTTTTGTTCTTTGAAACGAGGTGGCGTGGAAGTGGCAGTTTCTTGCTTACCTGAGGTCCTCGTGAGCCTTGCTGAGGCTCTGGGCTCCTCTCCCTCGGGGCAGAGCCGAGCTCAGGCTCTTTCTGCCTTTTCCCAGGCCAAGGAGCCGGAGGGGCCATGGGATGGAGTTGGCATGATGAGGCAGAGGAGAGCTGGGCACAGGTGTAAAAAGCTGATGTCAGAGAGTTAAAAAACCCATGAAGACTCCTGAATAGTTCATTTTGGGTAGATGTAAAATATTTCCCTGGATACAGAAGGTATTCTTCCAGGGCTGATCTTCAGTTCTGCCAACAACCAACTCAGAAAATAAGATTGGGTTTTGGACTGACCTGAACCATTTTTTTTTTCCCCAGTTCCATTCTGTCCACAAAACTAAAATAAAGTGGAATTTTTTAAAAATACTGATTTCTTCAAATTAACACACAGCCAAACCCACTGACGCGAAAGCCCACGGCAGAAGCCAGCCATCTCCCATCGCCTTTTGAACGTGGCTGCCTCTCAGCGTGCTGTCTCGCTGCACAGGATCCTTCTGGAGCCTGAGTGGGTGTGTAAATGCACGCACAAGTGCGCGCTCCTCCAGCCCTGGTTTGGGTTTGCACTGTTATTTCAAATTAACTGCTGGCTGAAGGGTGGAGAGAGGTAGGTCTGTGTGGGTCTTTGCATTTCCCTCCATCGCTTCTTCATGACAGAGCTCTTACAAGGAGCTGGCTACAGAACAGGCGATGCTGGGAAACTGGGATGGAGCTGAGCTCCGTACCTTCCTCCCTTCATCTCCCCTATGCTCGTGTTGGAGCCTTCCCCTCTCTGGTCAGAGATACTGCTGTAAAAACCTGCTGATGGTAGTAAACGTGCACTGGAGAAGCTGGTTTGCAGCCCGTGTCGGTCGTTGTGTGTTGTCCCTCTTGCTGGTCCTGGGATGGGACATGCCTTGGAGTCCCCCAGCCAGCCACCCTCCATCCAGGCTGGGTGCAAGGACAGCCCAGCCTGCCTGTCCCTGGCACCCTGCTGTGGTCAGAGCATGGGCACCTGCGCGTGCCGAGCAAGCCCCCCGTTTGCCACGACGTTCTTACAAAGTGACATGGAAATTACGGGGATGGGGTGGGTTAAGTACCACGAGGGCAAAACCGCGTCCAAGGCATGAATTGGCCATGCTTGCCCTGGAAGATGCTGTGGTCAGCTGCGGTCTCATCTCCACCATCCCAGGCTGGGGCTTTGCTGCTCTTCAGCCAAGGTGTTACCCCTGGGATAGTGCCCGTAGCCCCGCTGCCCGCTGTGCCCCCCGGAGCTGTGCTTTATGCCACCGTTGGCTGAACGTTTCTCGAGCACGTAGGAGAAAACTGTGAGGATTTGCTTAGTGAGTGTCAGGGAATGAAACACAAAAGGCCTGTCAGGGGGAACTGCTGGGTAATTACTATAATTTACAGCCTACATTTTAATTTTGAGCGTTATTTTTTCAACAATAAGGGAGCAGGAATAATATCTGAACCAGGTGAAAGGAGAGAGCTGGGCCCTTCGGGAGTGGCCGCTGCGCGTGGACTTGCTGTCTTGTGCTGGAAATGAGTTTCCCCGGTCGCGCTGGAGGGGATGGCACCTCCCAGGGAGCAGGGGGGCTTCCCGTCCCCTCCCAGCAGTCGCACAGGCTCAGAGGATGGGGACACAGCACAAAAGGAGTGTTGTGGTAGAAGTGGGAGAGCCGGGCAGGTCTGTGGTCAGGGCACAGGGCTGGATGTTTTTGCAGCGGGTTGGTGCAGCGGTCCAGTGACCAGCTCCTCCAAAGGGGAGACCCGAGAGCTGGGGGTCCCCGGCCAGGCCAGCAGAGGACGGAGATGGCACTAGAGCTGAGTTGGCTGGGGGTCCCAACTCCATACCCACACCTTCTTTGGTGGCACTGCCTCCCTCTGGAGAGGTTGTGGGCGTGAAAGCTGCTGGGGGTTTTTGCTGCAAGCTCCCTCATAGCCATGGGGCAGGTCAGAGACATGTTTGTGTCCGGCCACTGAAGGAGAGGTCCAGTGGGAGTGCAATGGGCTGATCCTGGCATCGTCTTCCCAAGGAAGGGTGAGCATCACCCACTACTGCAGCCAGAGCACACCGATCCGGCTGCCTGTGCGATGGTCCCTCCGGCAACACCCCCAGCGCCTGCGGGGACGTGGGCTTGTCGCCCGCATACAGTCCCCACCGCTTGCCTTGGCACGGCATCAGGAGCCCAGCATTCACCCGGCTCTGCCACCCACCGGCTCCGCAGCCCTGGTGAAGTTACTCACCCTCCATGTGCCTCGGTTCTCCCACACGCTGCAAACCGCCCCGAGATGAGCAGGGGAAAGCGGCGCTGCGATGTGCTAAGTCAGCTCAGTGATGCCAGCCTCGCTTTCGGGGTGCCATGGGTGGTGTCGCTGACTCTGTAGTGCCGGTCTTTCTCTGGGACAGGGCTATGGCACGTTTTGGCTGTGCCATAGCCAGAACTGCCTCCATCCCTGCCCCGAGAGGGTGCGAGAGGGGCTGGAGGATCACCCTAGGTACTGTTGAGTGTAGGGGAATGAGATCACTTAGTGTTTCCCTTGTAACCTTGATCTGTTAATCCATGCGAGCTCCCATTAAGGGAACCTTTTATGGGTTCCCTCTGCCATCGCCAAGCCCTGGGTGGAGCAGGGCATCTGTGCCGGGGAGCCTTGAAATGGCTCCGGTAAAAACCCGCAGCTGGGGGCATGAGCTGACAGCCCTTGCACGCCGGGCTGCCCCTCCGGGTTTCTCCTCGGGGCTCTGAGATGCCAAGTGCACGCTACCGCGCTCTCCAGCCTCCTCTCCCTTCCAGCCTCCGCTTGCTGGTACCAGAGCAGAGGCCCCGGTTTGCCCATGGTGAGACCAGTGCCGAACCTCTCCCCATCCCTCTTCCCGCCAGGGCAGCGGCTGCAGGGCCGAGGTGTGCCGGGGTACCACGGGATCCCGCCGGTGCGACCCTGGGCTTGCCTGCACACACCTCCCCAAAGAAAAGCGCCTTTGATTCACTTGAGAGCGGAGGAAACTATTAGCCAAGCTTTGTTTTCCTGGATCCCTCCCCCTGCCGCTGACATTCAGACGAGAGCGAGGGAGACAGAAAGTGAGAGAGGGAGGGCGGGAGCGGGTGCCAAGCGGCCGCACCCCTTGTCAGCTTGGGTCAGCGCCACGTTCGTTATTAATGCTCTGTCAAGATGTCACATTCAGATGCAACGAGCCCCGGGTCAGCCAGAGGAACAGATTAGAGCTCGCTCGCTGCTCCGCCACATACCGACGGCACCGGCTCCCCGTCCCCGGGCTGGCAGGAGCGGAGCTGCAGCGCACGGTTGGCTGCTCCTTCCTCTTCGCCTTTCTCCTGCCCTTTTTCTTTTTTTTTTTTTAATTATTATTATTTCTTGGCAACGTCAGGCATCTCCTGAAACTGCACAGCCTCGCCGTAGCCCCGAGCTGCTGAGCGAGGAGGTGAGGTAGGGGAGAAAATACTGGAGGCGCTTCCATCCACCTTAACAAACGCGGCTGCAGCCGGCTGGAAAGCTCCGGGAAGCGGGCGGGAGGAGCGCGGAGGACGCTGTTCGCTTGCTGGCCCCGCCGGAGGGAAGAGCGCTGGGGCTGGAGCATGTGTTCCCACCAACTTCTGGCATCGGGGTCAGGAGTATCCCGCCTGTGACCTGGTTTCCAGCCTTGGTGCCTGCTCGCTCGCCGCTATCGGCCGCCCATGGCTCTGAAATCCTCTCGCCCCCAGGATTTAAGGAACCAGCTTTGCTTTCTTCTCCATCTCCGGCTGCTGCGAGGGAGCGAAAGCAAAATGCGTGGGGAGGGTGTGAGCGGAGCACTCGCAGCGCTTCGCAGCGGGCTGCTGTGCCCGGGGGGGCTTTGAAGAAGTGCCCCGACGCCCGCGTCCTTTCAGCTCACCCACTGCACACTCCAGGCGCGCTCCCTGCCCGCCGGAGCCGGACCCGGAGCACGTAAGTCCAGCGTTGGAGTCCGAAGGATGGGGTTAACCTCAGGGCTGCGCGTAGCTGCATGCCGGCGGGCAGACCCCGCGTCCCATCCGGAGCCCCCGCCCCAAGCCAACTAGCGCAGGGTTCATTAAGATCTGATAACTCAGTTAGTCATAGTTTCAGTTGCGTTGCGGAATGAAGGGCCACGCGATGCCGAGGCAGGCTGGCGTGCTGGGGAGTGCGGGGCGGAGGCGGGGGGGGTGCAGGGGCTGGGGGCTGCCATGCTGGCAGAGCTCCTCGAGCTGGGATGCCCAGTAAGCCCAGGGCTTACAGGCATGTCCTGGGGCGTCTCAGCTGGTCCCTCCCTGAGTGTGCAGATAATTACAGCGTGGGGAAGCAGGTGTTGCTGTTTTGCTCTGGTTTTAATGTAAAGAGAAGAGCGGCTGGGCTCCCTGCCGGGTCCTGCAGGCAGGGGCTGCGGGCAGCTTCCTCCTCGTGAGCCCGGCACGGACGCGGCCACCTGCCCACCCAGCTGCGAGCTCCCCTGGCAGCGTCCCCGTCCCCCAGGCAGGGGCACAGCGAGCCGGGGCAGGAGAAAGGGCAGCCGGGAGCTGGCATCGCCTGCGGCTGGCAAAGGGCACGCCGCTCCGGGGACCGCTCGCACTGGCAGCCGTCACCCCCCTCCCCAGCCCCGGGCTCTGCTTTGCCCAGTCCCACTTCCCTCCGCCAGACGGCACGGCATCGCGCCCACCGAAGCACCGGGGCTGCCGGTGTCTGCGTTTCGGGGCTTTGCTGGGGTGCAGCAAAGGGCTCCAGCCCCGGCTGTCACACTTGGTGCGGGGCCACCAGCACAGCGATGAGCAAAGGGGGCCGAGCCGCTTGTTTGCTTTGGATGGCAGCGATGGGTTGTGACACCGGGGATGGGTTGTGACACAGGGGACCGTCCTGTTTTCCACTGCAGCCTTCAGCAACTGCGGGGCGAGGACTCCCGCCCCAGCTCGTTATCTCTCATGGTTGTGGCCAGATGACCTTTTTTTTAAATTTATTAATATTTTTAAGAAGTCCCAGCCTGCCAGCAGGGTGACAGAGGTCGTGGGTTTGGCTGGAGCGAGGCTGGGAGTTGCAGAGTTAAAGCTCAAACTTGTTTCTTGGCTTGCTGTGCGCCTTTTGTGGTGCTCAGCGCCATGTGATGCCTGCCTGTTACATGCAATTTGATAAGCCCTGGTGCTGGGATGGGGCAGGATACAGGCACTGACTGGATGTTAACTCCTGCTGTGCTGGGCACTGCTGCTTTTCTTCAGGACCTGGGAAGCAAGGAGGGGGCTTTCATCTCTCCTGGGGTATGTCTATTCAATGCAGACGTACCCCCAGCCCCCATGCTGTGCTCCCCCCTTGCACGGGCACGCGGATCCTGGCCGGAGGCGTGTCCCTCGGGCCCTGACTGCTCGTGGCTGCGCCGAGGTCAGTCTGTCCCGGGGGGGGTTGTCATTGGGCTGAAGCAGAGCCTGGGCTGGCACTTAGGTCTGGGCTGGGGCTCAGGGGTGACACATGGCAGCAGCGTGGCTGAAGGCTGGCATCAGGGCTGGAGCACAGCTACCGTGGCTCCCAGGCACAAGCAGGGCCACCCACGGGAGCCCTAACATGGGACTCGCTGCAGTCCCGAGTCCCACAGCGTCAGAGCAGCCAGGGAGGGGTTTGGGAATGGAGGACGGAGATGCCCAGGCAGTGCCTGTTCCCAGGCTCTGTGGTTGGTTGATTCTGGGCAGGAAAACCCCTAACAAAAGAGGAAGATGCTCTTTGCAGGTTAATTCCCTCCTGGTTTTCATCTTGAAGTCACCTTTTGTGGCAGTACTGTGCCCCTGGGCTCACAGCCTCTCCATTCTGCACCCTACACAAGGTGGAGGGGAGGACCTGGGGAGCTGTTACTTTGACGGTGGCGGTGGCTGCCTGTGGGCAGCCAGGAGCCAGCCAGACCGGCACGACCCAGCTCGGCCGGCAGCGTCCCACAGGCTGGTGGCAGCTCCGGCCCCACAAGTCCCCACGGGAAGGACCAGCCACACACCGGGAAGGATTGCAGGCAGCAAAGCTTTATTTCCCAGAAAGCCTGGATGGTCCTTGTCCAGGTCACCTCCAGGAGCCTAGGGTGGAGGTATCAGGATGCCGCTGCACCACTGGGCTGTGGTTGAGACCCCACCTCCAGCTGTGGGACCAGGCATGCCCAGACACCCCTGCAGAGACTGCAAGGACGCAGGGTGCTGACTCGCTCCTTCCTCCTCCTCCTCTTCCTCCACCCTGCTGGGTTGCCCCAGCGCTGGCAGGAGCCCTGTGCTTGGGTGGCACCATCTGGCCAGGATTGCCAGCCTTTGGCACAATGCCTGACCTGGGAAGCTGCTTTTGCTCATGAGCCTGTGATCAGCACTAATCCCCTGGCATGCCTCTTCCCAGCCCAGGACATCACCTGGGCTTCGCTGCCACTTCCTTGCTGGGGCTGTTCCTCCCCATCTGTAACAGGACTCTGTGCTCCAGCCCCTTGAACTGTTGCCTTGTCAGCCCAGTTGAAGTCATCACTGGGACACAGGAGGGTGGGAAGAGCTTTGCTCTGTGGCAGGGTCTGGGAGCTGCTGCTCCGAGTTCTCCTGGGCATGGCAGCACCTCCTGCAACTGTCCCAAAGGGAAGGGATCACCACTCACCCTCCTGACCGCCCGGTGCCTGGCTGAGACGTGGCCGTGGGACGTGTTTTATTCCAGAGGTGGTCAGCATAGTGCCTTTTTTCCTCTTGGAAAGAAAAACAGGCTCTTGTAGGTCATCCCCTGGCCTAGGAAGCCTTGCAGACGGGTGCTAGTGACCATATTGTTCCTGTGGAGTTTGGCTTGCGCGGAGGATGTTTCCCATCCTGCGTGGTTAATGCTTCCCTTGTGTGAGTGTATCTGGTGTTAACCCCTTTTCCTTCTTCCCTCCTGTGACCGCAGGTCTCCTTGAGCATGGGCGGAACTGGTCAGCCATTGCCAGGATGGTGGGCTCTAAGACCGTGTCGCAGTGCAAAAACTTCTACTTCAACTACAAGAAGAGGCAGAACCTGGATGAGATCCTACAGCAGCACAAACTGAAAATGGTGAGAGCCCGGTCTCAGCCCTCACCCATAGATACTTCCCAGCAAGTGCTTGCCTACTTCCCACAGCCAAGAGGGATCTTTGATCATCTCAGAGTAAAAGCTCTGGGGACTGGGGAGCGGGAAGTGTTCAGGAAAGGGTTGTCCACCCATCTGGCCCCGGGAGGTCTGGAGGAGGGGGAGCTGCTGCGTGGGAGATGCCTGGGTATCTGGAGCACGGCTGGTACACAGGGAGATAACGAAGGAGCAGGAGGAGCAGGGTTGTGGTGTGTTGGCCAGGATGAGAGCTCAGTCCTGGCGGCACAAATCCTTTGATGCCGGCGCGGTTGTGCTGTTCCACCCTGGGGAGCAGAGCGCCCCACGGGGCAGCGCAGCTTGGCGCCTTGCAGGTACCACAGTTACCTGGTAAACTGCCAGTTTGCCCCAAAGAAATGCAGGGGTTTAGGACAACGCGAGGAAGGGCTGTTCCCGCCATGGATGTTGGTTGTCTTCGGGGCTGAGAGCAGATGCGTATGTCCCTCCGTGCCTCGGTTTCCCTGTCAGAAAGGGTGAATGCTGCTTCTTTTCTGGCATGCAGTGCAGGGTGCTAGTGAAGTGGGGTTTGTTGGGCATTCTGGAGATAGGATGGACTGCTAAGAGCAACTAAGGATTATAATTATTTCATTTGTGGAGTGTCCTGGGGTTCCCAGTTTCTAGCTAATAGAATTCACATGGCTAAACCCCCAAGGGGTGCTTTGAAAATGCAAAGGACAATGTTCAATGCAGGAATCTCTCCAAGCAAGCTATTACAGCAAGAGTAAAAAGAAAGACAGGAAAACATTCAATGACTCACCCAGGAATTTAATATCCTAGTCAGTCTATAGGAATGAGAGAAAGAGAAGACATCGGCGATTCTTTTTTATTAATTCTCTATGCACAGAGGCACTCCTGTGTTCCCGTGTTTCACCAAATTGTTTTTAGAAACAAAGCAAACAAACTATATAAAAGACCCCCAAAACAATATAAAGGCTGGAATGAAATGTGCATCAAGCCCTCCAAATATAACGTGTTGCATTATAAAGATACCATTGTTCATTACTGGGGAGAATCTGAAATAAGATCATACAGCTTAGCTGGCAGTGGAGCTGGTGTATATTAATTTACTCTGCTTCCTAATGTTTCAGAAATTATATCACGGAAGTGTTTTTCTGCAGAACCACATTTTTCCCTGCATCCGTCCCTCCAAGGCAGCCGCTAGACTTCTCCTGTCTAATTGCTCACTCTCACTTGCAGTTTATATCAGCATCATCATTTTATTTTCTGAGCATTGGAGGCTGTGGGATTCGGTTGTGGAGAAGAACAATGAACGTTCAGCTGTTATTTATTGTGCTCTATTGTTTTGTGGCAACAGCAGATGCCAGAAAGCTGAATAAAATAAAAGAACAACTGAGATTAAATTGCCATAGACCTTCCTTCCTGACTCCTAAATATATTCAGAAGCAAACAGAGTCTCCTAATCTCATCCTATACCCAGTAGTCAGCCGTGAGCTCTGTGGAGGGAGCGCGTGGTGAGGCAGCGTGGCATCGCCTGGTTGTGCTGTCACATCCCCAGGTTATTCCCTGGCCTCGCCACTAACAGCTATTGCTGATCATGTGCAGGGAAACACAGTGGCTCTGCTTTTCTTCCTCTTGCCTAATGAGAGTAAACTTAATTAGCAGATCTTACTCATTTCCTAAATGGGGCTCGTTAATTTTGTAGCCTCCTCTTCCAGGTAGGTGTGACACCAGGTTTCAGCAGTGTGCAGGCGGCTTGGAGGAGCTGCAGGGGTGGGCAGGCGGCAGTGACTGGTGTGGGACGGGGAGCAGAGCGTGGCAAGGTCCCTCTGTCCCCAAAACGTGGCAGAGTGCAGTGCAGAGCGGGATGTCCCCACTCCCCATGCTGGGACAGTGCTGGGTGGGATGGGGCCGGGCATTTTGGCAGCCCCTTGTTCCCTTGTGTGCTGAACCCTGGCTGACCATTGCCCAAGGAGGTTTGGGGATGGGGGACTGTCCCTCTGAGCATCCAGAGCATTAGGAAGGAGAGAGGTTTGGGTTGCAGTGGGTGAGGGTGTCTGGCACAGTGATGCTCCTTTTCCACCTCTCCAGAGCCTACACGGCCCATACACTTCCACATGCCATGTTTGGGGGTTTAATTTTAAGACCCATCCTTTTTCTGGAGAGATTTTTTCCCAGGGAAAGGGCACACAGGGACCAGGGAGCTGCACGTGGGCTGTGTCAGCACCCGGAGCCCCGTTTCCCCTCTCCCCTGAGCTGCTCAGTGCTCATGAGACCCTGTTCAAGGAGGGGAATCCCACTGCGGTCCTGGCTCAACGGGGCTGGATGCTACAGATCCTCACCCTCCTCCCTCTGCAAGCACCCCCACGGATCAGGGTGTCCCTGCCAGCTGGCTGCACCGTGGGACAGGCAGCCTGGTGCTGGTGGGGCAGGGTCAGGCCACCTCGAGGCTTCACTTTATCTGCCCGGCTGTGTGTTTTGGCTTGGTTTCACTGCCGAGTGGCTCAGATGCGTCCCAGGCATCAGCGTCACTTAGCCTTGACCTTCTGTGCACTGGGCTCTCTAATCTCGGCATTTAAGGAAAGCAGGGCATTGGGATACACGGTGTCCTCAGAGCTGCTCTTTTTGTTAGCAGTTGGAGATTAGGCGCCGTCTTCACCCGGACCTCTTTGTGGTGTGATTGTCCCTTCGATCTAGTGACTGCTGGGGCTTGTTTTGGCTTGTGCAGCAAAGATGGGCGAGTCATCTCCTGGGCTGGTGCTGGTGCTGCTTGGAGGACCAATCTTTTGGACCCCTCTGAGCAACATCTCTGCAATTCCTTGCTTTTTTTGGGTGGTGCTGGCTTCACACAACAAAGCTGTTTCAGGGGGGACAGCCTGGCGGCCTCTTCCGGAGGGTAAACAAGTCTGCCCTGCTTTGGTGCAGAGCCTTGGTCTCGGGATGGGGAACTGAGACCCTCCTCACCACGGTGGGCAGACAGGTCCTGCCTGTGGGATCATCTCTCTGTCCCTTCCCATTGCTGCTGCTCCCACAGCAGAGCACGGGAGTCGCTCCGTGGTTAGACCTGGTCCTGGTGCAGTCTCAAATACGCATCGTTACGTCGCACCAGTGTGGGGGTGCCTGGGCTCTTAGGACAGGCTGAGGCTAAGGGGAGGCACCCATGTCAATAGCGGGGGTTTGGAAGCTGGTTTGGCTATTGCTGCCACATCAGGTGGTGAGTGCAAGGAGATGTCAAATTTGTCAGGATGGCTGCGCTGCCTGGAGGCAGAAGGCCAGAGAGATGTTGCGCTTGAGGGCTAGTGGCATCTCCATCTCCTCCTCCAGGACAGATGGCGCAGGTGAACTTGAGTGGTGGGAGGCAGAGCCCAGCACCCCAGGTGGCAGGAGAAGAGGTGGGAGAAGGTCTGCCTGTCCCTGCCAGGCTGGGAATCGGTGTGATGGGACTGGCTGGGGACTCGGTTCCGGGAGGACAGCACGGAGGAGCAGGCGTGGAGTGGTCCCTCGCGCAGGGTTTGGTGTCCTCGCTGTGCACAGTGTGTCTCCTCAGTGGTCTTGGCGAGGCAGACGGCGCAAGTAGCACCAAGTCCTGGATGCTCCTGCAAACGTACCTGGTGGCAGGTAGAGAGCAGGGACCCCATGGGCTGGGATAGCACAAAATGAGCCTCAAAGTGCCCATAGCGAGTGGTCCTGGCACTTTCCCATGGCCTTGCTGGTAATCACTGGGATTAAGAGTACGTTGTGATGATGGGGGACACCTGGTCCCACGCATGTCTCACAGAGACTCTTCTGTGTCCACTGCAGTCGTGGTTAGGATCCCATGTTAGACGTGGTGGCCCTGTGGCTGCTTAGAGAGGCAGGGCAGAAAGGGACCCCTTTGCTGGGCAGGGTGCTGGGAGCAGGGCTGCATGAGGCAGCCAGAGCTGTTGGCATTATAAGAGGCGAGGTGGTGGCCTGAACATATCTCTCTCTAGCCATAGCCAGTATCTGCTGCCTGGATCTCATATCATCTTCCCTAAATACCAGCAGTGGGGTCTGCCAGGAGAGGGACCCACGGTGCCCCTGGGGCGGCTCGCTCCTCCGCTCTGCTGGCCGCTGCCGGCCCCCGGGCTCTGGCCAAGTAGGGTGCTGAGGCAGAGGCTGGTTCCCGGCGAATTCCCCAGTGAGGAGCCTGCTCCTGCCCGCAGCTGAGTCACGGACCTGTGAGTAAGAGGCAGAGAAGTCTTTGCCATAGTAACGTCGGCGCTTTGTCACTGCATTAGCGTGATGGGGAACTGCTGCTTCAGACAGAAATGTGCGGTTGCTGAATCGCTGCCGTAGCAGAGGCGCGAACGCTGGCAGCGCCGGGGCATCGCCGCTGGGACGGGGCGAGGGCACCGCAGAGCCCTGCCTTCCTCCCGCTGCGTCTCCACGCCTTCACAGAGCCCTTTCTGAAGTGCCTTTTTTCCCCTCTCTCCTGCCCAGTTTGATAAAAATAGATTTTGAGCAAGCAGCGTTTCCAAGCAAAAAGCAGTTGTATTTGTTTGTTTTATCTGGAAGTTTTTTAAGGGATTGAAAAGTTGCTGGGGGGGTGGGGGCGGGAGGGTAGCAGGGGGACCAGCTCTTCCCAGCACAGGGATCCAGCAGCAAAGTTAACGTTTCCACCACGGCTTTATCTTTTCATCCATGTAAATAAACGTCCTACACACGTCATTCGTGTGGGGTTTGCAGGGAGAGCCGGAGATGATGGGCCTGTTCCTACTGGTAATATTTACTCAAGCAACAAGAGCAGGAAACAATAGCAAAGCCGAGACTTTTCCTTGAGGTTGGCAGGAGGGAGCAGCTCTCCCTGCCCTCGTGGCTGCGGCATGTGCCCCGGCGAGCAGGAACGGGGCTGTCTCAGGGCAGGACAGGGCACTAGGCAGCTCACCTTTGGGATGCCGCGCCGCACGGAGCGTCCCCACTGGCAACAGCCTCCCCGGCATGGGAGTCAAAGTCCTTTGGCAGTACCTGCCGCAGGGGACACGAAAGCTGGTGCACGAAAATGTTGGCTGGGCCGTATCTGGGGCATCGGCTTCGTTATCTGCAGATGAGCGTCAAGCTGCAGCCACGCATGTTTGTGTAGCTTGAGGTAGTGCCTGGAAATGCGCAGGACGAGCGCGTTGCACGTGCGTAATGAGCAGACGTGGGACCGCCAGGCTCTCGCCAGCCCTGCCCTGGTGTCTTCTGCATGTGCGTCCCTTGTCCACACATCAGTGCCACCCCTCCCTTGGAGGCTCACTGCTGCCTGGGGCTGGGGCTCTGCATGGAGCCGGGCTGGCCATTGCACAACGGTCAAGGTTTTTTGGCCAGGTGAGACCATGCTGCCGGGCTTTCAGCAGGCGAGTCTGGTCCCAAGGACTGATTTTAGAAGGTTTACCCAGTGAGACCGTGGTGGTATTAACATCCCTCTCAGCCGTTCAGGCAGGACTGGTACTGTCTGCTCCCCATCCCGCTGGTCTGTGTTTCTCACCATCCTCTGCCTCTTCCCCAGGAGAAAGAAAGGAATGCCAAGAGGAAGAAGAAAAAAGGCACCGCCGTTCAAAGCGAAGAAGCTGCCTTCCCTCCCACAGCCGAGGACGAGGAGATGGAGGTGTCGGGGACGAGCGGGAATGAGGAGGAGATGGCCGAGGAGGCAGAAGGTGAGGCGGGCGGGGGGCTGTGGCAGGGGGAAGAGCTCAGCTCTCCTGGCTTTGCTGTGCGGTTGTGGCAGAGGCACCGTGCCCGGCCTCTCCAGGGCTGCAAATGTCAGCACTCACAGGGTGTTGTGTCTGTCACCCCAAAGCCACACCAAGGTGACAGCGTCCCGCAGCACAAGGTGCTTGTGGCCTCTTGGATGCCTCTGGCTTTCACGCTTGTGAGGAGTGCCCTGGATCGCTGCCCTCCTCCCATTTCTGTCTGGAGGATGTTTATTTTGGGAAGGTCGTGCAATGCAGGAGCTTTGCTACCAGCCAACTTCTGCCGTGTCTGCCAGGCACCCACGGGGGTCCCCAGGGAGGCTCTCAGCAGCCTCTGCGGCCCAAAGCTCCTGGCCCCCTGCATCGAGGCTGCATGTAAAGGGCTCACCAGGAACTTGGGGTGGTCCCAGCGGCTTCTCCTCACCCTGGAGGAGAGAGAACCCTTTAGTTTCCAATTTCCATCAGTGTGCGCTCCCCAGAGCACCCAGCTTGCCAGGGCCTGGCATGTTTGTATGCTCTTACAAACCCCATTTCGTGGTGTTTTCCCCCAAAGGGGCATCCCTGCATGCTCAGCAGGGTTAGATAGCCACACCATGGCCTCTCGAGATGCTTAGCATGGGCTCGCGGAGGGGTAGCCTGCTAAGGTCTGTGTGTGCCCATCCCTGTCCTGTCAGGGCATCGCTGCTGCTGCTGCTGCCCCGGACGGTGGAGCCCGCGCTGCCAGCAAAGGCAGGGGAAGCCGTGGTCTCCCACCGGCAAGGCTGATGTACCTTGGCAAGTCTTTTTCTCCTCCTTTCCCTTTTAAGGCAGTATTTTCCTCCCTCCCAGCCATACCAAAGAAAGGAAACAACTTGAAAGTGACAATTTTCAGCTATTTATCACTTAGAAAGCGCGGCAGCGAGTTTGGAGAAAATGTGCATAATTTTCCAACAATAGCCCCATTCGACTTTTGTCAAAGTAATTTAATAACTTAACCAGCACTGCTGGCACCACACTGGTTCCTGGCCTTAGCACCCAGGCTAATGGGACTCGAAATGGGAAATCTTTTCAAATCATCGTTGTGAGTGACTCATTACAAGGCAGATTCCAGGTAAATCTTTGTGTGAGGTGATATGTGACTCAGAGGCGCAGAGTAAATGGTAGTTATTGCTCTTTGTGAGAGTGCCTGAGAGGAAACAATGTCTTTTTGAGATTAGAGACGGATCTCTTGACATGCTCCTGAGCTTTACGCTCCAAGCCTTGTCTCTTGTTCTGCTGCTGGGGTGGGCTACGGAGCTAAAGAAAGGTGTAAGCAGGGGGGATGAAATGTCACAGGCACAGAAGTGACAGGGCGGTGTGTGCCGCTGCCTCTGGGCTGACATTTGGGGATGCTCAGCTTGGGGTTGGGGCAGGAGGGATTTGGCATGGGGGTTACGGTGTAGACCACAGAGTCAGCATCCAGAGGGGGTGTGCTGGAGCCTGGAGCTTGGCTGAGCCTGGGACAAGCCACTGCTGGGTGTCTTGGCATGGCATTCGGAGGGGCATCGAGTGGCGGGCAGGGAGAGTTTGGCCAAACATGCTGTAAACCCCGTTGCTGAGGGGCGGGGGGGGGGAACACCTCATTGCTTGATTGCAGGTGAGTAGAGGTTGGAGAAGGCTGAGGTTCCTGATGAGTGTGTCCCATTTTCCTGCCAAGGAAGGATGGATGTGCTCCGGCGTACAGCTCTTGGGACACAGTCCCCCTGTGTCACTCATCTCGCTGGTGTCTGAAAGCTGGCTGTGCGGCTGTGGAGAGAGACAAGTAAAGGAATGTGCAGGAGAAAGCGTTTGGGCCACAAGCATGAGAGCCGTGCCCGGCAGGGATGTGCTGAGATGGGGCCGTAGAAGTCTCCTGGTGCTCCTGGCCCTGGCCCTGGCCCTGTTTGTCTGGCGAAGGCTCGGAGGGAGCGATCCTCTCCCCAGCCGTAGAAACAATCTCTTGGCAGCACCTTCATCTGCAGTGGTGCATGGATCCTTGCTTCCAGCTCGCTTCAAGCCATTGGTGGCAGATTTGAGAATGCTCCTTCCCATGTAATAATTAACCTGTCCCACAGCACGGCCAGCGCTTTGCTTTCACCGACCCTGACCTCCTTTCTAGTGCCACTGGCGGCTTAAATAACAACAAACACGCGTGGTGGTTTGGGATGGTCCCCAGCTGCCCCGGGGGGTGGCAGAGCCAGGGACACAGGCGACGTAAGTCAGCAAGCAGGGTGCCAGCGAGGTGCCTGGCCCCGGGGGAGCAGAGCTGAACCAGAGCCATGGGTGAGAGGGCAAGGAGGGAGCAGGTCCTGTCCCGCGGATCCAGCCAGCAGCCAGGGTTTTCCCTTAAAACCCAGTCGCTTGGTCTCCAGGCTTTTGGGCGTGTGGCTTTGTGTTTGGGTGGGGGTTAACAACAGTTGTCGTGCTGGGCAAGTGAAGAGGCCCCCAGAGCATCCCTTTGCTTAGGAGGCTCTGGATCCGGGGATCCCGCACAGCTCTTCAAGCCCCGGGATCATCTCCCCCTCAGAGGAACGAGGGCGTTCTCCTCCCATGGGAGGGGGCGGAGGCAGCGATATGGGAAGCGAGAATCTCGGGCTGATCCTTATTTTTATTTCTTCTCCTTTCTCAGCTGCAGTAAATAACAGCTCCGACACGGAGAGCATTCCCTCGCCGAGGCCTGAAGCCAAAGAAGGAGGCGAAAACGGGGCCAAGGCACCACCCGGGCCAGGAGGTGACTCCAGCGCAGAACCGGCAGTCAAGTTGGAAGAGGCTCCAACCCCCCCTGACGCTCCCCCCGCTCCCCCCGCCAACCCCGCTCCTGCCACCAGCCCTCCACCGGAGGCAGCTCCCGAGCCGCCCAGCAGCGAGGAGAAGGTGCAGGAGGACCTGGTGGTGGACGTGGTGAAAACGGAGGAGCCAGAGAAGGTGAGCGAAGAACCCTGCAAGAACGAGGTGAAGAAGGAGGAGAGTGAAGACAGCCAGGAGAAGGACAAGGGGAATGACAAGAAAGCGGAAAGTGGCGTCAGTGGTGGAGGGACAGCAGGGACGGAGGGGACACCCAAGGCTGAGAAGAAGGAGAGCCATAAAGGCAGTAAAGGCCCTGGGGTGAACCCTGACAGCGACTCCAGTGCTACCTGCAGCGCAGATGAGATGGATGAGCAGGATGCTGTGGACAAGAGCAGGTAGGAGCGGGGAGAGGGGTGGGCAAGCGCGTGGCCCGAGGGCCAGACAAGCATTTCCATTGCATGCCGCCGTGCGTATGTGCACTTCCCTGAGCTCCTTCTTGGGAATATCACCGCTCAGATGCTCCCCCAGGCAAAGGACATGCCCGACTGTGTCCCCATGTGACTGTGACCCTTTGGCCATCACTTGCAGAGGGGCCATGACACAACGGGCAGTGCGATGTCCCAATGTACAGGTGCTACCGGGCAATGGCTGCGGGCAGGTGTTGGGTGCAGAGCTGCTGCGTCTCCTGGCCGCAGCCCATCTGGGTGATGCAATGGAGTGGGACGTGCCCCCGGGGACAGCAGTTGTGTAGAGGTGCAGGCTGGTGTGCCAGCATTTGGGGTTGGGAGTAGTTTCTGTCTGAGTCAGCACTGGCCAGAGCCAAGTCATGTCAGGGACGTGTTCCCACTGCAGAGAGGGGGCAATTTGTTCCCTTGGTGGAGATGCTGCTTGGATTTGTAGGGGTGAATTACCCATCCTGGCTGTAAAGGCAGGAGAACGGTGTGGGCTGTGCAAGCTTTCCTGAGGCCGTGCCACTGGGTCCTCACCTGAGCCGCTGTGGTCCCGAGCCCTCGAACCACCACTGGGGCTGGCAGCCAAGGGCACCTCTGACCCTTCCTGGGTGGCTCTTGGGACAGGGAGGGGAAACACTGGCTTCTTCCTTGGAGAAAGGTACTGTTCCCCTCCTGGCCCTTCCCACAGAGTCCTCCCCACCCAAAAGCCTCACAAATGGGGAGAGGGTTTCCTGGTTTTTAAAGAATATATATATGAATACATGCGTCTTTGTAGCGCTGATTTCTCTAATGGCTCCTGCTTCCATCCACCCTGGCTCCTGGGTCAGGAGGGACCTCTGAGTCCGCCCTGCCGTTGCACGTAGGGACAGCAGTCCCTCCCCGCTCCCCGCCTTGGAGCTGGGCTGAGATGAGAGGCTGGCATCCCACATCCTACACCCAAGTGTCCTGCATCCCACATCCCTCCCATGGGCTTGCAGGGGGCAGTTTGGCAGCAAGACGGGTGCTGCCAGGCCAGGCAGGCCATACGCAGCGCTGCAGACGGGGCTATTTAACAAACCAACCGAGCAAAGCAGCGGGACAAGGCAGCAGGGAGCCACCGTGCATCTCCACCGCTCCTAACGGCCTCCGCGCGTTCCCTGTGATGGATGCAGGAGCCAGTGGGTGAGTGCTGCTCGTGCGGGAGCAATCTCCGCGCTGCCCAGCCGCCCTGGGGGAGCAGCCCCTCTCGCTGCCGAGCAGCTGGAAGCAGCACTGACGATACCGAGGGGTGGTGCGGATGCCGCTGGCCCTGTCCCCGTGGCAGGGCTGAGGCCTCTTGGCTGCAGTGCTCCTCTCCGGCGGTGGACGGAGTCCAGCACCACCCCTCCCCACCCTCTCCTCCTTCCCAGACGGGAGAAAACCTCCCAGCATGGGAGAGTGAGGCCAGTGGGGCTGCGCTCTTCAAGTTTAACATTAACCCAACTGAAAACAGGACAGCAGCAGCTCGTACCAACTTCCCAGCAGCAAAGGAGCAGGTCGTCTTGGGAACGACTTTTTCATCCCCGGCTCCTCGCTGAGTCAGCGCCTATCTCGCTTGTCAAACAGTTACCAGCTTCCAGGAATATTAAACATTAAACAGGCGTCCCACAGCTCCTGGGCCACTCCTCTTATCCGGTGTGGCGGTGAAGCGCGGGTGACAGCAGAGCTTGCTGGCACGGGAAAGCTACAGCCGACACTGGCACCTGGCACTGCCAAGCCCAGCAGCACCTACGGGGTCGGTCTGCAGGCGGATCGAAGGTTTTGGCACCATCGTGCTCCCAGCAGGGACTCTGTGCCCTTCCCCAATGTAGCTTTGCTCCCTCGCATTTCCCAGCGGCCGAGGGCTGCTCGCTCGCAGGCGGTTACCGCAGCCCCGCTGCTGCAGCGTGACTGGCGATGAGCAGGACGAGGCTGCCGAGATGCCGCGTGAGCCGCCCCATCACCGCATCACCCGATGCTCGCCCGCCCACCCAGCGCCGGCGGGGCGTGGGTGCTCTTCCCTGCGCTTGCAAAAGCACCGAGCTGTCCGCAGCATCTCCCAGAAGGGGACAGAGGGTGGCTGGGGTGTCCCTGCAGCGAGAAGGAAGGGGTGCAGGCTTGGCATGAGAGATGGGGGCAACCTTTCTCAGGTCCGCCTGTGGTTTGCGCTAGCAAACACAAGTCCAGGAGAAAGAGTTGCAGCCTTAATTCCTCAAAGCTGAAGAAGGTGACTAATTGTCTGTGGTTCCATACCGCGTGTGCTGTGAGAGGGCTGCTGCTAGAGCTGCCAGTACTGCGGTTCCGGGGGAGGGGGCGCTGGCT
>NW_009260397.1:2139311-2140328 GCF_000687185.1 Egretta garzetta | reverse complement strand
CAGTCACCCACTGCAGACCTGCAGCGCCCAGAGGAGACGCCTGCCCCTAAGCATTGCGCCGAGCCTCCCTTGCACTGCACGTCCCGGTCGCTGGCTCAGCCGTAGCTGCGAGGGCTGTGCCGGGCCAGTGCCACGTTGCTGCCGTGGCCCTGGCTCAAGGGAGCTCGCCAGGCAAATCCGGTAGCCGCCACCTTTGCCCAGCCACTGTGTGTGCAAGGAATTGCCTTTGGCTGGGTCATGTATCAGTCTGTTGGCTCGTCTGGCAATGAAACTGGTCCCTGTCTCTGTGGCAGAAGGTGAAAAAGTTTGGGGAATGCAGTGTCCTGGTGACCCCCAAAGCTTTATGCCTGGGAGGGGATATTTCCACGCCATTGAGGCTCAGCCATGTGCGTGCCAACCCCTTCCTGCTTAAATTCTTAATCCATCCCTCCCAATGCCATTGCCCATGTTTAGGGAGTGGTGGTTGGGTTTGGGAGGCCCTGGGTTGGCAGCAGGTGGATATGAGATGTTGAGGGTTGTCCAGAGCACCCAGCAGACAGCCCCATGTCCAGTGCAAAATCTGCTGGAGGGGACATCATAAATTCTGCAATTTGTGTGTTCCTCTATTTAGTATTGGCTCTGGCTTACTAAGCATCAGGATCCTGGAGGGCTTTAGGAAACCTGAGGATCTTAAGTGTGCTTAAAGGGACCTTCAGGGTGCTTAAATGCATCTCTGCAAGTGCCAGGAGTGCATGGGGTAGCTGCTGGGGTGGTTGCTCTGCCAGGGGCTGCCAGGGCTGATGAAGCTTGCCAGTCTCTGGGAAATGGGGCTGTTGAGCTACATGTCCCACAAGAATCGCTGCCGAGGAGGAGAGCGGAGCGGTGCTGAGCACAACTGTGGCTGCTGAGCTCTGTCCTGCATCACAAGCAGGGACAGTGACATGGAGCTGGGCCAGCGCTCCCAGGTCTGTCACCTCCTGGTGAGCACCAGGACCTGTCTCAGCCGGGGGGCGACACATTACTGGCCTGGCAGCGCTG
>NW_009260397.1:2136582-2139209 GCF_000687185.1 Egretta garzetta | reverse complement strand
AGGCAGTGCTGGCTGCCCTGACTCTTAGACGAGGCTTGCCTATAAAAAAATTGACTTCTTTTGAAAATAATACAGAAAAGATTGGCTTCTTTGGGGCAAAATTGGAGCCCAAAATGCTGGGGGAGTGGGGCCAGGGCTACAGAGCACACTGTGAATACGGGGTCTCCCCAGCTTGGCAGCCCCAGAAGAGCAGTGCTGCAGCTCAGCATGGCGTGAAGGCCTTGGAGGCAAGAGCTGGGTGCCCTTGTCCCTGGCCACTTGCCTCAGCAGCCTTTTGGGGCACTGACCCTGCCGGGAGCCCCATTCCTCCGCAGCCTGACTTCACAACACCCAGCCGGCTCCCTGGGCAGACATCGTTGCGATGATTCAGGGTGCAACTTGGATTTGTTGCCCCTTGCCTGGTCTCCCCTGGGTGCCTCTACTGAGCACCCCGGGCCCGATCCAGAGGTGGGTCCCCTTCCCCTCCGATGCTGGGCACTGCACAGAGCGAGAGCTGGGGCGGTCCCAGCACCGTGGTGAGTTTATTCCCCACACATGGCCCCGCCACGCTTGTTTATTCATCCAAGGGTGAGCATAGGATGACCTTGAAATTTATAGGCTGAAGAGAGCAGTGAAATAACAGCTAAAATAAACAAATCAAGCTGTAAAGCTTGAAAACTATGAACTGGCTTCAACAAATTGGAGTCAGGAGGGAGAGAAAGCAGAGATGGCCTGGAGAGGCATGGTCCCCTGGGTCTCAGCACAGGCTGCGAGCTGGACACACGAAGGGACCCAGGGACTTTGCACACCTCCATCCCTATCGCATTTTGGTGGCACCATGGAGATTCCCACCTCTTGCTGTTTGCGCAGGGGCTCAGTGCAGCCGTCTGAGTGTCTACCAGGCAACTCAAACAGCCTAGGGGAAGAGCAAAAGGGAGAGGGCACAGGGCCGCACAGCCGCTGGGCTGAACGCCGAATTCCATCCAAATCCAGCCTCTCATCTTTCAAGTGATCTGAGCGTCCCAGCTGCGTGCACGTGGTTGCTTGCCCAGGCTTTAGCGCCTTGATAAAAGACAGTCCTTGAAGAGGAGCATGAGGCTGATCCCAAGTGCTGGGCGAGCACCACATGTGAGCTCTGGAGAGTGGTGTGATGCCCAAATGAAATCTGAACTGGTGGCCCTGCTCTGTAACTCGCAGCTCCAGGCTCCAGTTCTCCCTTGGGTTTATTCTGGACAACAGCAACAGATTTGCTAGAAATAGTTAGCGTAGGGGATGAGGGAAGGAGGGCTTGAGAGCCTGTTGAGCTGGATGTAATGGTCTCGTTTGAGCACGGAGCCCCATGGGGGTTGTCTTCTCTGCAAAGCAGGATTTGAATCCCATCCTGCTCTCTGCCGCCCCTCAGCCTTGTTATCCCATGGCAAAGCTGCCCCGGTTGCTAGCTGGGCATTGCTGGGCTGGGTTGTGTTCCCCTCTGTGCCTGCCCTCATAGAGCAAAACAATCGGGGAACACCTGCAGCCCACCAAGTTGGAGGTTGAGACACCTCCCCAGCGGCTGCGGGTCCCCAGGGCTTCAGGCAGCACAGCAGATTTTCTTGCTGAGCAACTTCCTGTCAGACAAGCATCCTCATGGTGGATGCTGAGATCTTTGGAGTGGTAGTTGCCATCTAAACAGGTTTGGGGCCAGAGCAGCAGCTTGCAAGGCTGGAAGCCCAAGTGCATGATGTGTTCAAGAGCCTGGATTCCCAGCAGGGATAAGTGGTCCAGCGCACTCTTCTTTGATGGAGAGTACATCCTCTAGGCTTGGCAGAATAAAAGAGAGGGGTGCAGGATGTGGGGGACCAATGGGATGTGGAACTGGCCCAGCTGACATGTGTGTTTTGTGTCCAGGTTGCTGTCCCCCCGGCCCAGCCTGCTCAACACTGCCAGTGATGCCAGGCTGAACTCCTCGCCACAAAAGCCGCTGGACCTGAAGCAGCTGAAGCAGCGTGCTGCTGCCATCCCTCCCATCGTGAGTACCCCACCAGAGAGGGCTGGGACTGAGAGCACGACGGCCACATGCACCTCGTGCATGCTCTTCCACTGGGCTGCGTCCCCTGTGTGCTGTGCGTAAGCGTTGCAAGGATGTGCTTGTCCCTGCAGATGGCCAAGCTTGTGGTCTGTAGGGAGCTGTGCCTGGCTGGTGCAAGCCCCCCAGCAGCAAGGTGCTCTCTGTGCAGAGCGCGTTCCCAGCTGCTGGAGCAGCTCTGCCAGCAACATTTGGATGTCCCTTGAGCTCTTTTATCAGAAAGTCGTGGGAGGTCTGGACAGAAAAAGCTTCTCATTGCCACATGACTGCTGCCTCCCGTTGCTTTAAAAAGCAAGTGTGCACCTTCCCAGCCCTGTGCTTCTCTTCATCTCATGTGTTTAAAGGATACCACATAAGAAGCATTTATGCTCTTCCTCATCCAGAAACTCTGCTTGGTTCCCCTTTTCGGCTACCCAGTAGCCATGTTCTGAAAGATCATGTATTCTCCAAGGCTGATGGTTCCTCCTGGTGCACTGGCTTGGGCTTCAGTAAGAAGCACCCTAGTATCTCCAGGGTCGACACCAGAGGAGCAGCATCACAGGGTGGGCAGGGAGGACATCCCTGCTTTGGGGTTTTGAGTCCT
>NW_009260397.1:2127345-2136096 GCF_000687185.1 Egretta garzetta | reverse complement strand
TTCCCATGTTACAGCTTCAGATGTGGCTGCTGCAATGTAACTTCTGGCAAAAGCTACAAGCACTTAATTATAGATTAAAGGTTTTAAACAAGGGAAGTCTGAGGCTTTCCTATAGTGTCACCAGCACAGAGCTGATACTCTTTGTTGTGGGCTTTTCTAATCTCTAGTGACTGGTGAGCTTTGGAGCCTTGTTTGGGCTGGTAAGACCTGCAGGGATAGTGTGGGGCAGGTGCTTCTCGTAACACCTTCATGTGTGAAGACTGTTATGGATGTCAACAGCACATGGCAAATGTCTTACTGCTCTTACTGCGTTGCAGATTTCTGAAGGTTTTTCAGAGGGGATATTGCAGAGTGGAAGCGTGAAGCCTCAGGTGCCTCCCCATGCCTTGGCCCTCTACCAGCAGCAGATCACGAAAGCCCACGAGTCTGCCCGCGAGGACGTGCCCCCAAGCAAGCTATCGCAGTCCCAGCAGCAGCAGGCTGAGAAGGAGCAGCAACAGCCAAGCAGCAGTCCCAGGGGAAAGAGCAGGAGCCCTGCTGTCGGTGACAAGGAAGGTAGGAGGGTGCGCACATCGGTGCATGTTTGTCCACCCAGAAATGCCCGGGGTGTGCAGCTGGACGCAGCTGGCAGCTTTCCTCCTCTTAGGTGAAAGCTTGCTTCAACCCTTGAAAGCTCTTTAATAGCATCTTGAAGCAGGACCAGAGAGGCATGGCTAATTTCCCATGTTCATTAGACAGTACATCATGTCTCATTGAGCCTACAGCAAACACCGGGCCAGTGTCGAGCGCTGAGGAGGTGAAGATTGCCTTTATTAGCGTCTCTGCCATTCACTTGAGAGCAAAGGGGCCTGGAGGCATGCCAGGGCTCTGGGTACAATGGCTCTTTTCTACCTTGCTGGCTTTCTATAAAGAATGCTTTTAATGCTCAGCAGGGACCATTATTTCATTTAAAATCAATGCTAATACTGTGACTCGGAGTCCAAAGGTTCCTGTAAAGATTCCCAGTGCTTTCTCCCCGGAATAGCTCTGATGTGGTTTGGCTGCCTAATGAGCAATTCAGAGTTTCCCACCGTAGAGCATCTGAAGCGTTATTAGCTTGAGCACCTGGGGATCAAGGTTAAGGAGAGACGGGAAGTCCTGATGAGACCATCCTCTAAATGTGTTTTTAATTTGAGTGTCAGAGTCTGTTCCAGTTCAGAGTCTGTGTCCCTGCCCCTTGCAGCCAGCCTGCAGTTCAGTTGCGTGTGAAGATGAGATGCTGTGGCACCATCAGAAGTCGGGCTGGGTGGGTGCAATGTCCCCCAATGCTGGATCCTGCACGGAGATGGGTGCAGCTGCAAAAATTACCTGCTTATACAGGGAGATGGAAGGTGGATAAGTCTACACTGACAAAGCAGATCTGCACTGGACCTGGGCTGTGATCTTTGCTGGAAAATTGGTGCACTAGCTCACCCTCCGGTAGCTGGGATCTTAGCAGCCAGCTCTGCAGTGTCCAGGCCCAATTTATTCTTCAAGCAGTCATGCCCCTCTGGACAGAACAGTGTGTTGTTGGGGGGAGAAGAATTGGTTGGTGGCACTTGGCCAAATGTTTTTTAAAGAATAAATAGCACCGTGCGTGCATCACACTTCCAGAATACTTATATTCCAGAATACTTGCATATAAGCGAGGAAGGTGACTGCTCACCTTGAAAGAAAGGGAGTTCCCCCCAGGTCGTCGTGGTGTCACCCATGAAGTCCCATCTCCAGCTGTGCTCATGTTTGCTGCCCAGGTGGAACAGTGTCCCTCCAGCTCTCCCCGCTGGCAGCGGGTAATCAGGTTTGATCTCTTCCTGTGCCGTAATCCTGTGCAGATCTGGTATTGCACAGCTCAGCATCCTGGTGAGCTGGGTGGCACGGACAGTGCTCAAACCCAGAGCTCTGCATTGATGGCATCCCTGCACTGTGGCTCTGGCTTCCTGCTGGCTGCGGGAGGATGAGCAGATAAGGCAGATCTCTGTGTGTTAGGTACAAAGTAGGGTTTAAGTGTTGGAGGTCAACCATGCCGTTCTGTGACCTGTTGGCACTATTATTAAATGCAGGGATCTGATACCAGGTGGATTTTTTAGGGTTTTGTTCTCTGCAAAGCACTAATGATATGAAGCACTTCATTCTCTCCTCTCACACCTCTGTAGTGTTCTGAATCTTCCACGTTAATGAAACTATGCCTCCCTGTACCTCTGCAAACATCTCTGCAGGTCTTGGGCTCCACCTGTGTGATCTCCAAACCCTGTGTAGCTGTGCATGCGTGCTGGGTACCAGTGTGGGTCTGGGCTGCACATGGACCCTAGGAAACCATGGCCTGGTCTTCTCTGTTTGTGGTGGGAGTGCATCTCCCATTTGAAAACTATCAGGTTTGTGATGAAAGTCACCACGAGGGGAGACATGAAGTCCCCCATCGCCCTGGTTTTGATACGGGTATGGACTCCAGCAACTGCTCAGTGCTGTCTCTGCCTCTTGGAGTCCATCCTGGCTGTGGATCAGAGGTTAGAGGGGAGATAGCCAGATAGTCCTGGCAAATCTGTGCATGTCCCTTCCCTCCCCTGCTCTCTGAGGCGTCCCAGTGAAGCAGCAAGCATCCAGACTGCAGACATCATGCTGCCACATCCCCTCTACATGGACCTCGCATTAAATGGGAGAGTCCAGCACAGCCTACAAAGCCTTCAGGAGAGCAGCCCCATGCCACTTCCTAGCAAGGGGCTGGCTCTGCTAGAGCAGGTATTCCTGTTCCTTCCCTGCTTGATAAGAGAGGTTGAACTCTTGCAACCGCTCCAGAGATCAACATCCTTCACACCGCTCTGGATCCGCTTCAAAGCCAAGTCTTGCACACATCCTGGCCGAGGCGTTGGCTGCCTCGCAGCTGCTGGCTGGGGCCGTGTCGGCTTGGAGGACGGCCAGCCAAGCCGTACCTTCCTGAACACTGCCCTCCCCTCCCCTGCCTTCCAAGATGAGCTGCTAATCGCGGGGCCGGGCAGAGGCAGGCAGCCCTGCCTGGATCTCACCGACAGGCAGACGGATCCCTTTTCCCGTTGCCGAGTTGCCGTCGGGCATATCTTTGGTTATCGCTCAGCGGTTTGAAAGCCAGCAGTATGTTTTGTGTTGATTTAGTTGTGTTTCATTTGGCCTTTGTAGGAGATGGGGAGCCAAGAGCATTAATTTGGATGACGGATCATATAAACTCTGACTCCTTCGCTCCCATTCCAGGGGCTTGATAAACGGTAATAGGAACTCTCTCTTCCCCGTGTAAGTGCTATTTTATCAAAAGCTGGCTGAGTTACAGCCACCTTCTAATGCGGGGGCAATTAGGAACTGGCCGCATTTCACAGGCTGGAGAGGCGCGCAGGGGAGGGGACGGCTCCCGTGGGGAGGGGAGGAGGATGGGGCTCTCCAAGAGCCACCCAGGGTGCACGTAGCCTTGGCTGAGAGTGCCTTGGCATCAGAGAGCATCTTCAGCCGGGACATCCCAGCGCCATTCGCCCCCATGTGAGCAGAGATGAGCGGGGCTGAGCAGAAGGGGAGGAAATCAAGGAGTGTGGACATGCCAGGGACTCTCCGTCGGTCTGGAGGATGTGCCTGGGTTCCCCCGTACCGGCAGGACAAAGGGATCCTCTCTGGGATCCAGCGTGGGGAGAGAAGAGGCTGCAGCTGAGGTCCAACCCCACCAGGCTGCTGAGGTGCATGTGCCTGGACACCTCTGCCTGCCTGTAATGGATTTCTTCTCTCACTGAAGGGGACAAGAATAATCTCCCAGCTTCTGAGTACACTGAGCATTAATAATGATAATGCAGTAAAGCCTCATTAAATTGGGCCTCTGATAATCTACTTGCCCTATTATTAGGCTTAGCAGGATTCAGGCATCTATTTTTATCAAAAATTGATGGTTAAAGACTGGGTTCATTTGTGATTGCTATTGTTTACTGCCCAGTTTCTAATTTCTGGTCAATGTGGTTGTTGTGCAGGTGGGTCTGGGGAAGAAGGGCAGTACAAAATTAAGTGTTTATCGATTACCAGCAAATCCTACCAATCCTGCCTGTAATCCATCCGGAAAAGACGGTCTCATCTGTCTGCTCAGCAAAGCACAAGGATGCACTTGGTATGGAGCTGATGCAGATGAAGCCCCTTTTTTCCCCGGCACCCTGCAGAGCATGGCAGGGTTCAGGCGTCCCCAGCACAGCTCCTCCATCATTAGGCACTTCTTGGCTGCCAATCAGCCTTTTTTTATAGCCAGGGTGAACCCAGCCTGGCATGCAGTACACCCCGAGCCAGATAATTTCAGGAAGCTTTCCTGCCCCCACCCCCGGTGCCTTGCCGAGGACCAGAAAGCCGCCCTGCTCCCCGCAGAAGCATCCGGTTGCCCTGCAGAGCCCATCTTGATCTTCATTTGCCTTTGACAATCTCATGCAGCATGGTCGTCCCAGGTGTTTGGAGAACATCTGGTCACTTCAGGCACTGCGCATTATTCCCTTGCTGTCCAAGAAGCTGATGTGGTTATTTCTGGCTGCTTACCACAGCCTGAAAATGGTTTATAGCCGGCAGCCATCCTTTAAGAGCAGCTGAGCTTTTGCGTTGCGATGTGATGAGGGGATGAGTTTGTTCCCAGTGTTCCAGCACGCAGTGGTCGCTGGCAGTGGCCTGGGGTTCCCTCGGCACCCCACACCCCTATGTGCACTGCAGACCACGCTGTAACCAGTGAGCCGGGGCCTGCTGGATGTCCCGCACGCTGGCGGGATACCAACATCGGTGCCTCTTGGCTTTAACCTCAGCGAAGGGTTTGGCAGGATCATGGTTAATCCCCCCCCAGCCCTGATGGGATGGCTGGTGCGGAGCTGTGGGCCCAGCCAGGATCTGCGCAGGAGCAGTTTGTGTGTGGCCAAGCCCTGGCGAGGAGCTGGGCCCTGCGCTTATCCCAATGGCCGGCTGCATGCCGAACGCGGTCTCTCCTGGGCAGGGTGGGGGTGTCCATGGAGGCCCTGGCTGGCAGTGAGCACCAGCAGAGGCACCAACACGGACATCCGTCCTCCCTGCTGCGCTTTAAGTATCTGAGTTAAAATGCTGTCAAATCCAGGCAGCAACACTGAGGCTTTTTCTTTTTAGTTTGGCTGGGGAATTCAGCCCTCATCTCATGGCCAGGCTGGACTGAACTGAAGCCGCATCCCATGCTGGGAGCTGGCTCTGGCTTCCCTGCCCATGCCCACAGGGACCACTTGCCCATGGGGGCCGCTGAGCAAGCTGGTTGCTGTTTCCCTTGCAGAAAAGTCCGTGCATTTCTCGTCCATCGCAGAGGCTCAGAAGCTGAGCATGGAGCCGACAGCCACCTCATGCTGGCCCCCTGTCCTGTCCTACTCCCGGGATGTGATAAAAACCTCTCCTCAGGCGGAGCCCCACTTATTTCAGTATAACCCACCAGGCAAGTAAAAGCCGCCGGCTGCGTGGTGTGTGCCCTCCCTCCTGACCCAGGGCTGAGCACAGAGGCTGTGGTTGCAGCCAGCATCACAGGTCGCGCTCTTAAGTCAATGCAGCTTTCTGGGGAGGGGGTAAGAGAGAGCGTTCAGCAGAAACCTGCTAACACCTTGCTTTGGGCCAGCGCGGAGCTCCCTCGCTGGTGATGCAGCGGTGTGAGGGTGGTCAGGTGGGGCTCCCAGCTCTGGCCAGGGCAGGTTTAGGGACATGGTTTGTCACAGAACGGTGTGGGTGCTCCATACGCTGCCCTCCGTGTGAAGTCAGATGGGTTTTACTCCTTGCTGTGCTGTCCCTCTCCAGCTGGAGGGCAGACAAGTCGGGCACAGAACATCCTCAGACTGCAGAGGGGACGAGGCAGTCATTTAAACTATTCCAGTCCTTTCCAAAATGATCGTGTGACTTGGATCCTAGTGCAGGCTCACAGCCGGCCAGTTCCCCACCTGCAGCCCCTGCTCCCCCCCTTGCCCCTTTTCTCTCCAGTAAGCCGCAGCCACTCTGCCTTTCCTTGGTCTTGCTAACACTTGTGTTTTGCCCACAGGACACCCCATCCCGCTAAACCTGCATGAGAGCTCTCGCTCAGGGCTGCAGAGACTCACGAGCATCTCCAACCCTCCTCCTCTCATCTCCTCCACTAAGCACCCCTCTGTGCTGGAGAGACCCGTTGGATCCATTTCCCAGGTAGGGTATCAGCTGCGAGCAGCAGAGACGCCTCGCAGGGGTCGGCAGCCGCTCCTGACCTCTCCTCTTGCACCACAGGGCATGCCCATCCAGCTCCACACGCCCTACAGCTCTGAGCACGCCAAGGTCCCCGTCGGCTCCATCACCATGGGCCTGCCACTCACCATGGATCCCAAGAAACTGGGTAAGGAATTGGGTGGCAAGTGATTTCTTGTGTGCTCCGAGAGCAGCGGAGAGTGAGCTTGCTGGCAGCATAGGGGAAAGGAGGAGCACAGGACATGGCAAGGGAGCGCAGAGAGACCTGCTAAGAGGATGAAAGGATTAGTCCATCGGGAGAGCAGAGAAACAGAGAGCTAAATTTGTGCAGTATAGGAAAGCAGCAACTCGGTCAGGGACACATCCCAGCCTATAAACACGCTCTGGCTAATACTGTGATCGAAGGAAGGAAATATATTGCCGCTCGCCAGGCCGGTAGGATAAAGAGTAAATGGCCTGAAGTGAACAAAGAAAGTGTTTAGTCTGCAGATTTGGAAGCATTTCTTAACAGCAGGAGGGGATGGGCAAGGGACCAAGTCTGGGCGGGAGGGATACGGGCCTTATTTCCCACTGTGTGCGTCTCCTGTTATAAACCAGCCTTGGGTTTTCAACACCAGCCCTGTTCCCGGTGTGGGCAGCACCCGGCAGTGCCTTCGCCAGGGTGAAGGATCCGGCTTTGCTCGCCGGTGGTTGTGCATCCAGCTGACAGCCGCAGCCTCGGGGAAGTCTGTCCCAAAGTGGTGGGAACAGCAAAGGCGCCAAGGAGGTGCCGACCTGGGGCTGGCAGAGATGAAAGCCTCGAGCAGCCGAGGGCTGCGGCCCCGTGCCTTGCACCTACACTGATACGTGGTTAATGTTTTCCAGTGCCTTTTCCTGGAGTAAAGCAGGAACAACTTTCTCCTAGAAGCCAGGCCAGCCAGCCGGAAAGTCTGGTTCTGCAGCCGTCCCAGGAGGGCTCCATCCTGCGGGGTGAGGAGCCAGGGGTGGGAGATGCGTGCCCCAGCGGTGGGATGGGAGGGATGCTGGCACTGCCGAGCCTGGCGAACGCCACGCTGGCTGCGGCTGCCTGGCGGTTTCAGGTTTGATTTCTGGGGTTGTGCCCAGCCAAGGGGATCTCTTCGCCCATTTTCTCCAGCATTGCGGCAGATGGGTCTGTAAAACATCTCGGTGTTTCCAGCCATCTCTCTAAATCGGGGCATTGGGTGTTGATCCTGGTGGAGGTTTTGTATTCAAGGGGCACCTGAAAATCTGTTGCTTAAGACAAAGCAAGACCTGTTTAAATTCCATTAATTGTTTTATTCAAGGTCTTCACTGTTGCTCTTGCAGCTGGGCAGGGACCACATTTTGTTTAAATATAGCCCTCCCATCTTTCTTTCCCGATCAGCTAGGCAGAAAAAAATAAATGCAAAGGTGTTGCTTTTAAGTGCAAATTCTGGTTTGTGAAACCATCCAACTAAGACTGAGTGCAATGGGCTGGCTCCAACCCGGGACAGATACATGCAAATGAACTCAAACCACCCCAAGTTGCATCTCTCCAGAGATCTGTTCTGATCAAATCAGGAGAGGCTGAGACAGGCCGTGCTTTCTCCAGAGCCCATAAATCTGCTTGGTCCCTCCACAAAAGCAGCAGGGAGATGATAGCTTCAAAATACACATTTTTTCCCACCTCCCAGCCTTGCACTGGCAGGGCTGGGTCCCTTGGGGGATGGGGTGGAAAGAGCTCTGCAAAGCACGGGCTTTAACACTGATATCTCTTGGAGGGCTTCCCCTCCAGTACCTTGGCTTGGTAGAGATTGGGTCGAATCCTGTGCTTAGTCAGTAGTCTTAGCCCCCTAGGTTTTGTGCTGAACTGCAAATCCAGCCAGCAGCTCACTGGCTTTGTGTCCTACAGGTACTTCCCTCAGCTCTGCCTCGGGAGGGAGCATCACCAAGGGAACGCCCACATCCAGACCCCCTCCGGAGTCGCCCATCACCTACCGAGGATCCATCACACACGTAGGTCACTTGTCTCTGGCAGGTTTTGCTCCCTGGATGCTGGTGGCTGCGGCTTGTGGTGCTGGCCATGGGGGTTGGGGGGTTGTGAGGCATGCTAAGGATGCGGCATGGGGCTGAGCAGCACGGCTCTGCGATGCTCCCATCTTGTGGAGCCCATCAGAGGGGCCTGCGGCCAGAGCCTTTGGAAACAGCCTCTGCTGGGGCTGGCGCAAGCGCTGTCCCATGAGCCGAGCCTGCACAAGAGCAGAGCTCGCCAAGCAGCGATGCAGAGAGTTACAGCATGTCTAAACCCCCCTTTGCTTTTCATAGCTGTCAGGAACAGAGGCGAAAGCAGCTTTAAATGGATCTGGGAAAACAATCTTGCCAGCGCAAGAAAGTGGAGTGGAGAGAAGGAGGAGATGGGTGGAGGGCCCAGGCCGGGCGGAGGAGAGGGGGAGGCTGCGAGGTGCATGTAAGGTAGCAAGGTCTCTTGCCAGGGCTGAGCGTGCTGCGCTGGGGGTCCTCCCCAGAGGCTCGCTTGAGCAGGAAGATACTTTGGCACTAATC
>NW_009260397.1:2103290-2127238 GCF_000687185.1 Egretta garzetta | reverse complement strand
AAAAAAAAAAAAAAAAAAAAAAAATCTGTTTCCCGTAGGGATTTTATCTGGCCATCATTCAGATATTTAAAGCCACTCACACTCAGATTTTTGCCTGCCTCCTTCAAGGAGGATGACCACGTTCCCTTTGGCCCTGGGGTCCTGAACCTGAATCCTAGCCCAGAGCAAAGGCTGAACTTGCCTGGTGCCCTGCATCCAGCTGCTGCCAGGAGTGGATGCTCAGGGGCTGTAAATAACCATCGGAGCAAATGCAGGCTCCATCCCCTCACATCGCCCTTGCAGCATCTTTGGGCAGCAATGGGTGGGCATGAAGGGTCTTGAGCACCATGTGCCAGAGATAAGAAGATGAACAGAGTTTGTTGAGATGCTCTTTTATGTCCAGCTAATTAATCCATCTAGTTTCCTTTTTTGGGAATAAGGTACCAAGCCCAGACCCAGAGCATTACCTGCCTCTCCTGCTGGCCCAGCAGCCTGCATCCTTCTACTCCTGCTGGGGAGGAGGAGCCCCCCGTTCCAGCAGCGGCTCCGGGTACCAGAGCTGATATTTGATCTCAGATTAGTCATCCAGTTCGCAGAAGGCAGATCTTGAATATATACTCTCTGCTCTGAAGCCATCTGTCATCACTTGCTTTCAAATCCCCTCTGAGCACGTCCGCGGAAGGAAGATGACTTACCTGGGGCTGGGAAAGCCGGTACCGAGCGTACTGCAAGGGCGAACAGTCAGAGCATCAAACCCATGTGCTGGCATGTCCCGGCAGCCACGGAGGTGTTCTGGGGACTGCTGGTGCTCAGAGGGCTTGGTACAGAGCAGGGGCATCTCCAAGCTGGGGTGGGGAAATAGTCTGCCCTGGCACAACCTGGAAGCACCAGCAAAGCTTGCCAGGGCATCGCTTCCCCGAGGCTTCCCACGAGCATCAGTCCTGTGGGTTGGTGGAGTTAAACGAGCAGAGTAGGAGGGCGTCAATCAAGAGCATCACTGTGCCTTCCCTGCAATGGGGGGAACTGACTGTCACCCCACGGTGGCTGTTCCCGGTTGGCACTGACAGGTTGTGATGGCAGAGGGGTGTTAATCACCAGCAATGTCTTCGAGGACATCCAGCTCTGGGTGTTCTGAAGGGGATTCAGAGGGGGGCAGGTGGCTATGAGCTGTGTCCATGTGTGCTTCTGGGGAAAAAGAGGTTTTGGTTCACACCAGTGCATGTAATGAGCCTGATGCCGTTTGTGTTGGAGAGCTAATGGGCAGGATTCACTCCCTGACCTGCTCCAGGACCGGTCTTGTTCATGCCTGCCATCTCACCCGGGCGTGCTGCCAGCCGCCCGCTCCCATGCGCAGGCAGCTCTCTGAAGGTCACACTTGCTGCCAGCAGATGTGCCTTGGGTAGGCAGGACATCTCCGTGCCTCCTATACCGGGAAAATAGGTTGCAGGGAAAAGCTAAGGCTTGGGCAGTCCCTGCTGTCACCGAGGTGTCCCCAGGGGGGCACCACCCCATCCCCTCAAACCTGTGGGGTGGAAATGACCGGATTGGCTTTCTCTGAAACACGCAGGACGAGAGAGCTGCTGGTTTGGAGGTCTGTGCTGTCCTGACCCCCCGCCTCTTCCCAGCAGCCTCGCACAGATCACGTACCTTTTTACCGCTCCTCGTTATCGTCCTCATCAATAATTAAGCTGCAAGTCCCTCGCTGTTGGTTGCGCCAGGAAGCGGAGGCCGGGTGCGCTCTCCCTGCACTCAGCCTCCCGCGGGGAACAGCCTGTCCCTGTGCGCGCGCTTGCTTAATTGCTTGTGACACTGTTAAATATGGATCTTGGTGGCTTTCCAAGGGCACCCCGGCAGAAGTGCTGTACAAAGGAACCATTACCAGGATAATCGGAGAAGACAGCCCCAGCAGAGCAGAGAAGGCGAGAGAGGATGCCATGCCCAAAGGACATGTCATCTACGAAGGGAAGAAAGGCCACGTGCTCTCCTATGAGGGTAAGTCGTAATCCTCTGCCTTTTTAGGGCAGGCGCCGGGGGTTTGTGCCGCTGCGGCTGGGAGTCGGGAGCTATTTGAGGAAAGGCTGATGAAGTGCAACGAGCCAGCCTCATGTCTTCCCTTCCAGTATCGTTTCTCCCCCTTCCCACCCCACCTGCCTACAGCCTGGCTGGGTTTCCCTCTGTCCCATGTGGTTATCTTGCCTTGGAGGTGGCTTTGCCAGCAGGCAGGGGCGCGATAGGGCCATGGCAGTGGGCAGGGTCTCTGGTTTTGGGGAGCAGGGGAGTGGAAAGGACCAGATGGGAGGGTATTGCCTTCATTCCTAGCACCTGTGCACAATGGCACTGTCTGAAAATGTTGTAAGAGCATCCCCAAGTTCTTGGGCCAAGGTGGGACTCAAGAACCTGCAAGATGGAGGCAAGTCAAGTAGTTTGGCTTAAAGGTTTATTCAGATGTCAGATTCCCACCTGCAGTGTCGTGGGCACCATGCAGCTTTCCCAGCATGGGGCTGCTCTGCAGGAATCCTCCTGGGCCCAGCAGGACCGTGCCTCAGTATCTTGTGAGCTTTGCTACAGCATCGTAGCTATTGGAGGGAACGAAGCCATTCCCACGTCCCACAAGGAGCCTGCTGGGGAGTGCATTGGCCTGTTGCTGGCTGCTATTGCCTGGTGGCGCTGAGGACCCCGAGGGACCTGCCTGGAGCCCCGTCTGGGGTGAGAAGCTGCCCCCAGCACAGATGGTGTCACTTGTTAACCAGGCTGACCCTGCCCAGCCGGGGAGCAGAGTACAGCAAAGCAAAGCCAGGCAAGCAGCCGGGCTGCTCCAGAGAGGGCTCTGGAGAGACCTGAAAGCCATGTTGCAGCTCTCATCCCTGCTGTACAGTAACGGGCTTCCTCGGTAGATACGGACGGTGCCTTGCTGCGTTAGCGGTATCAGCAGGCAGTCACCAGCTGCTCCTGCCTCCTCCACGCCTGCTCATCCCATCGCAGCACTGGCCATCAAAGCTTCTCTGTGAGTCCCGGTGGCTCCCGTTAGAGATAAGCAGATGTTCCTCTCCAGTGAAGCTGGAAACGATTCCTCCGTGCTCACCTTTTGCCATGTGCTGGGTCAGCCATCTCTGGCGTGGAGCCGGGCTCCTCCTCACCCGCAGCTGGAGTCGGGAAGAGCTGATTTATAGACACCGCAGCCCTGCATCCTCCTGGGGTAAAATACTGATGTGTGCTCTGGCGTGCATGGGGACAGCCGTCCTCGTGTGTCACCTCTCTTCTCAGTTGAATTTGGAGATGACTAAGGAGCAGATCCTAATCTCAGCCGCACTCACCCACCTCAGCAGGTATCTCTGGTCGGCCGCTGCGCTGCCGAGCCCTCTGCCTCCCTGCCCAGGGTGGCTGCATCCCTCCCTGGGGCAGAGC
This sequence comes from Egretta garzetta, assembly GCF_000687185.1. NCBI lineage: Eukaryota > Metazoa > Chordata > Aves > Pelecaniformes > Ardeidae > Egretta > Egretta garzetta. The sequence continues at coordinate 2,123,854 of NW_009260397.1, read as the reverse complement.
ATCCCTTTTAGTCTGCCGGGCAGCCTGGGCCCTGTGGTCAGTCCTGCAGGCAGAAGGTGTCCAGCACAAGTCCCTTTCCTCTTGCCCGCAAGCTGTTTTCATCGCAGGCTGGTTGTTTCATCTGGGGCCAGAGGCAGAGGGTTCAGGTCAGGCCATGGGGGACAACTTGCAAGCTTCAGCTGGTGCCACCTCTGTTGTGTTGCCCTGGTCCGCAGGGACCTTTCAGGACAGGGCTCTGTTCTGTGCCTCTCACCCTCCATGTGGAAACCAGCTTGTCCCACGCCTGCCCGCCTTCGCTGTCAACTCTAGCCCAGATAAGAAGTGTCACCGCAGGAGACTTGTGCCTGGGCGCCCTTTGGGACAGTTGGCAGGGCTCGGACCAGGGAGGACACAGGAAGCATTTCAGAACTTGTTTATGCAAGAAGCTATTTTAATCTCCTTTGCCCGGGCTTGGAGTCGAATGAGGTTGATCTCAAAAACGGTGCCGCCGGGGAAAAGATGGGGAAGGCTCCTGGTGGTAAGGACTGCTTGTTCCCAGAGCTGGGATCCCGCTTCAGGCAGCGAGGGAGACCTGCAGACCAAACTTCCCTATTGGTGTCAGCCCGAGTCTCCTCAGCCACAGTTTGAGCCCATCGCCTCTCGTCCTACCCCCCGTGGACACAGATGAGGAATTAATTCCTTCCTCTCTGCGGCAGCCTTTTACATGCTTGATAGCGTTTATCACATCCTGAGTAGCCTCGCCTGCTTCTGCAGCCTAGCCAGCCCCGCTGCCTGCCTCCTTCCCCCGTACAGCCCGGCAAGGCTTCACAGCCCGCAGCGGAAGAGTTAAAAAAAAAATTAAATAAGAAAACCGAAATTGTTGGTGATTATGAATTTTGGCAAGCAGAAAAAAAATTGCAAATTCTTTAGTGTCATGAGGGTGCTTAAAATAAAAGAGCTGTAATGAGACGAGATCCTGTAGCATGTGCAAGCTGAATTGTGCTAGATTGGTTATTCTCATTCTGCATATGATTGCTGATGGCTTCTGCAAGGCAAGGGACATGGGTTTGGAGTGATTTTCTTTCTGTTTAGTCTCTCTTCTCCCTCACGCCCTCCCCCTGCTTCCCAGCGGTACAAAGGGTGCCCGGGACCACGTCCCCTTCTGCAGAAGGGTTGTTAGCAACAGATGTGCCTTGATGACAGGGTGCAGGCACGTCACCCCGCATCTGCCGCAAGGTGCTGGCTGATTCTGAACATCACCCCTGGATTTCTCCGGTCAAATGAATCTGAAGTGAAGGCTCAAGGACAGATCCCCCTCTTGTTTCCCCACACGCAGCCCTAAAACCTTTCTGGATTGAGTGGGTGCTGACTGCGGAAACCAATAGTGGGTGTGAAGGTGTAATAATCCCATTTTATTCATTACTGGTTTTGCCAAGGAGGACTTTTGTTCCCAATTGTCTGTGATGGAATGAATGTTTTTAACTTCTCCTCCGTTTTCGCTAATTGTGTAACCACCTTCTCTGCCCACAAAGAGGAGGATCGGGGCATCCTTGGCAGGGGTGGCCAGGCCAGGGACGATGGGCAGAGGCGTTTATCTCTCCAAGCCAACATCCCCACTCAGAGCTCGTTACATAAATGCGAGGCGTTCAGCTGGATCAGAAGCTGCCTGCTAAATTCACAGCTCACCGCACATGATGGGTGCCCAGCGCCCAGGGCGGGCGTGATGCTGCCTGGCATGGGCAGGGCCGTGCTTGCAGAGGCGTGGGGGCTGTCACTCAGGGCAGTTGTCCACTGTTGGTTTGCAGCAGAATCTACTCCAGGTTTGGATGAGGAGGTGGTCAGTGATCTCCCGTCACACTGCCGCTTGCTGCATCAGTCCTGCCTGGGACTTTTTGCCATCTCTCCCAGTTCTTTTGTGCACTCACCACTGTTTCAAAGGAATTGCTCTCAGCTTTGCCTCTCCCCCCTTTTCCCTGGTTTTCTCACCCAGGGAGTGTCTCAGCAAATGTTAAGGCTGGCCAAGATCCCAAACAGTAGGTGTCTAGCAAAAATCAAAACAAACGGGGGGGAAAATAAAAATCCCCAGACCCACAGGGCCAAGTTCAGTGGAACCGCAGCTGCTCACACCAGCGCCGCGCCGGCTCCGGGCTGTCCCACTGCCTACATCTGGCCCCCACCAGGGTGGGAGGGAGCGGGACACAACAGGGCGGATGCTCCTACCCGAGCAGGAGGCGCAGATCTGGAGCCTGAGACAGGCAGGGAGGGGAGAAAACATCAGCTGAATTTCTTGGAAGCCAACCTCATGCGATGTTTCTGGCGTTGCTGAGCATTGGCTGATGCTGGGATGGGATCTGACCTTTCAGCAACGCACGCAAACAGCAGTAAACACCCTCCCTTGGCTGGTGCTGACTTTCCGTGCTCCTGATGATGCTTCTCGGTGTTCCCTTCCTCAGGTGGAGTTGCGGCTTCTCAGTGTCCCAAAGAAGACAGCAGGAGCTCAGGAGCTTCGCATGAGACCACAGGAACCAAGCGGACCTACGATATGATGGAGGGAAGGATCAGCCGGGGTTTATCAGCCCGTGATACCTTATCTGCCAGCATTGAAGGTGGGTCTGGGTGAAATCTTTCACCCATGCTGTGTTAGTAGTGTCCAAGAAAGAACCCATCTTGTCTACATGATGCACCTCCCCATGCCCGTATTTCGGCAGCAGTTAGCTGGCACCCTGCAGCACATCCCAACAGGACAGCATCTGACCAGAATGGGAAAACAAGGGACACAGACTGGCCCATTGGCCTTTGGTTTCTGTCCTGGCAGAACAGTTTCAGGACTACAAAAAAATGAAGCACATCTTAAAAAAAGAGAAATCTAGTAATTTAGAAATTGTTGATGTTTTTCCTTGTTGCCCCAGGAGTCCCTCATAACACTGTCATGTTTTCTTTCGCCCTTGGATCTGTTCTAGGTCTCATGGGTCGAGCGATCCCTCCAGACCGACACAGTCCTCATAACCTAAAGGAGCAGCATCACATGCGGGGCTCAATTACACAAGGTAAAGCCTGCAAGCAGAAGATGGCCATGGCCAAAGGTAACATGAGCAAGTGTCTCACGTGCATGGCCCCTTGTTCTTGTCGTCAGGCTAGAGCAGGAAGAAACAAGGATGGACACATCAAGGTCCAGCTGCAGATCTCTGCAGCCTTGGATATGTGCTCAGAGAGATTTTCAGTCTTTTCAGCTTTTACCAACCTAAGCTCTCATCAAAATCAGGGGTAAAATTCTCAGTGACTCGCATGAAGGCAGGTTGAAATTAGTGCAGAATGGGTCCAGAAAGCAGTGGTAGATGTGGGGTGGTCCAGCTGCATTAGTGATGTAGCTGCTCTGTGTGCTCAGTTGGGTACCAGTCCCTGAGTTACATGCATTAACTAGAGACCCCCTTGAACTGAGCATCTGCACGGGGACTGGGAGTCCAGTGTGTGGCTGGGAAATCACCCTCTGCATCCATCATCTGCTTGGGGGTTGCAGGAATACCTCGGTCCTACGTGGAGGCCCATGAGGACTACCTCAGAAGAGAAGCCAAACAGCTCAAGAGGGAAAACACTCCACCAAGGGACTTATCTGATGCCTACAAGGTCAGGTCTCACGAGGGCCTTACTCCTCTGAAAATGAAACCAGCCCATGAAGGCCTGGTGGCCACGGTGAAAGAAGCGGGAAGATCAATCCATGAGATTCCCCGGGAGGAGCTGAGGCGGACACCAGACATCTCTCTGACGAGACCTCTGAAGGAAGGCTCCATCACGCAGGTGAGTATGGGGCAAACAGCAGGATGAGATCGATCCTACTTAGGCTGCTGTCCTTGCACAGCCCCTGGGGACCATTCCCAAGGTAGAAGAAGAGCAGAGAGAGCTTTGGGTTGCAAACACATCACTGGTCAGAATTGAGACTCTGCTTGGGTACAGGTTCCCCTTCCCCATCATGTGATCTTCAAAGGTCCCTTCCAACCCAAACTGTTCTGTGATTCTATGATCCTTCCCAGCAGATAAATGCAAAACCTGGGGAAAGGAGCTCAGCACCCCCGACCTGTTAAGAAAGTGATGCTTCATCCACACGCATACATGGAAGGGGACACATTTGGCTCTTGTTCAAGGGCAGAGACAACTTGGTGCCCTTGGTAGTTATGACTCTGGGTGCACATAATCTTGGTCTCCTCCCTTTATGGGCAAGTGTCAACACAGCAAGGCCAGTATTTAGGGTGAAACGTGGCATGCTGTCTCCTGTTGGGCTCCAAATATTTGGAGGGTTCCCATGACACCTCACAGTCCTACCTCATTTCACAGTGTGTGTAGGAGAGAGGCGTGATGGGCACAGCCAGCCTTCGGTGGTGACTCATCATCATCTTGTTGGAGCGCAACAAGACATGCAGGATGGGCACTCCACCCTGCCCTGCGCCGTGCGGAGCTGTTATCTCTGCTTTGCTGATGGCTGTTGCTGTTTGACCAAGTAAACTGCTGTACTGATCCACTGAAAGAGGAAGCACAAGTCAGAATGGGAAAACAAGGGACACAGACTGGCCCATTGGCCTTTGGTTTCTGTCCTGGCAGAACAGTTTCAGGACTACAAAAAAATGAAGCACATCTTAAAAAAAGAGAAATCTAGTAATTTAGAAATTGTTGATGTTTTTCCTTGTTGCCCCAGGAGTCCCTCATAACACTGTCATGTTTTCTTTCGCCCTTGGATCTGTTCTAGGTCTCATGGGTCGAGCGATCCCTCCAGACCGACACAGTCCTCATAACCTAAAGGAGCAGCATCACATGCGGGGCTCAATTACACAAGGTAAAGCCTGCAAGCAGAAGATGGCCATGGCCAAAGGTAACATGAGCAAGTGTCTCACGTGCATGGCCCCTTGTTCTTGTCGTCAGGCTAGAGCAGGAAGAAACAAGGATGGACACATCAAGGTCCAGCTGCAGATCTCTGCAGCCTTGGCTATGTGCTCAGAGAGATTTTCAGTCTTCTCAGCTTTTACCAACCTAAGCTCTCATCAAAATCAGGGGTAAAATTCTCAGTGACTCGCATGAAGGCAGGTTGAAATTAGTGCAGAATGGGTCCAGAAAGCAGTGGTAGATGTGGGGTGGTCCAGCTGCATTAGTGATGTAGCTGCTCTGTGTGCTCAGTTGGGTACCAGTCCCTGAGTTACATGCATTAACTAGAGACCCCCTTGAACTGAGCATCTGCACGGGGACTGGGAGTCCAGTGTGTGGCTGGGAAATCACCCTCTGCATCCATCATCTGCTTGGGGGTTGCAGGAATACCTCGGTCCTACGTGGAGGCCCATGAGGACTACCTCAGAAGAGAAGCCAAACAGCTCAAGAGGGAAAACACTCCACCAAGGGACTTATCTGATGCCTACAAGGTCAGGTCTCACGAGGGCCTTACTCCTCTGAAAATGAAACCAGCCCATGAAGGCCTGGTGGCCACGGTGAAAGAAGCGGGAAGATCAATCCATGAGATTCCCCGGGAGGAGCTGAGGCGGACACCAGACATCTCTCTGACGAGACCTCTGAAGGAAGGCTCCATCACGCAGGTGAGTATGGGGCAAACAGCAGGATGAGATCGATCCTACTTAGGCTGCTGTCCTTGCACAGCCCCTGGGGACCATTCCCAAGGTAGAAGAAGAGCAGAGAGAGCTTTGGGTTGCAAACACATCACTGGTCAGAATTGAGACTCTGCTTGGGTACAGGTTCCCCTTCCCCATCATGTGATCTTCAAAGGTCCCTTCCAACCCAAACTGTTCTGTGATTCTATGATCCTTCCCAGCAGATAAATGCAAAACCTGGGGAAAGGAGCTCAGCACCCCCGACCTGTTAAGAAAGTGATGCTTCATCCACACGCATACATGGAAGGGGACACATTTGGCTCTTGTTCAAGGGCAGAGACAACTTGGTGCCCTTGGTAGTTATGACTCTGGGTGCACATAATCTTGGTCTCCTCCCTTTATGGGCAAGTGTCAACACAGCAAGGCCAGTATTTAGGGTGAAACGTGGCATGCTGTCTCCTGTTGGGCTCCAAATATTTGGAGGGTTCCCATGACACCTCACAGTCCTACCTCATTTCACAGTGTGTGTAGGAGAGAGGCGTGATGGGCACAGCCAGCCTCCGGTGGTGACTCATCATCATCTTGTTGGAGCGCAACAAGACATGCAGGATGGGCACTCCACCCTGCCCTGCGCCGTGCGGAGCTGTTATCTCTGCTTTGCTGATGGCTGTTGCTGTTTGACCAAGTAAACTGCTGTACTGATCCACTGAAAGAGGAAGCACAAGTTTTTTGGTGGGAGGCAGTTGCTGCATCCCCTTCTGCTCTACAGCCTTTTGACGTCCCCTCTGCCTTCTGTCCTCAGGGTACCCCACTGAAGTACGACAGTGGCTCTTCCTCCTCGAGTACCAAAAAGCATGACGTGCGGTCCATCATCGGCAGTCCCAGCAGGACTTTTCACTCGGTGCACTCACTGGATGTCATCCAAGACCCAAGGAATCTGGAGAGAGCTTATGAAGAGAGCCTGAAAAACAGGCCAAGCCCGGTGACAAACTCAGGAGGCTCCATCGCCAGAGGGGCTCCTGTGATTGTACCTGAGCCGGGCAAGCCTCACCAAAGTGCCCTCGCCTATGAGGACCACCAGGCAGGGCACAGCACGGCGTTCGGCAGCCACTTGCACAGAGGGTCTCCGGTCTCCACACGGGAGTCCACGCCGCGGCAGCACGAAGGTACTTGGTGAACCTTTTATTTGATGCTGAGCTTTCAAGCCAGCTGAGCAGGCAAGGTGCACAGGAGGTGGCTGCTGACCCCCCCTGCCCGAGCCGTTCCCGGCAGGTGCCTGTCAAACCCGTTCTCCCCAGCACTCCACACCCACTCTTGCCCGCAGCCATGGCTGACTCACGGCACTGGGGCGGCTGTCGGGGACGGCTAAGGCTCAGCTCCCTCCCTGGGGGAGCTCACACGGTTGCAGCGAGGGTACCCCACCGCTGTGCTGGGATGACCAAAGGGAGATTGGGCTGTGGCTGGTGAAGCTGAGGATGTTTAGAAAGCATATTCCCTGTCCCAGCGTTGGCCCAGGCACCCCTGTTTCTACAGGTGGGCAGGAAAGCAATGCTCGATGCACCATGTGGGGGATCTTCACACTTTTCAGCTATCTGGTGTGTGTTTGCCTATCATCTCATGTGTTTATGCCTCACCCATCACCTCGGCACCTGAGTACCTCACCTCCAGGAACATCTAATCCCTTCCGAGCTGGTAGATCTGGGCAATGTGGCTGGCCTTTGGGATCTAACATCCTCTTGACCCATCTGCCTGCACCAGGCAGGGTCTGCCCGTGCCCCCTGGCACCAGTCGTCTCCTGCCCCTAGAGACAGACCTGGGGCTCCTGGGGAGCAAGCACTTGTCTGGGCTGTGCTCAGTGACCTGGTGAGACACGCTCAGATCCAGAGCACAGAAAACCCTCTTGCTTCATGCCACGTTTGTGGGCAGGATTGGTGCTGAAGCCAGTCCCTGGGACACCTTGTCTCACCAAGCCTGCTAGCTACGGGTAACTGCTTTGGGGCCATTTGCCTGCAAATCCTTAACCTAACCTAAAAGTCTCATGATTTGGGGACGTGCAGCACAAGACAACGCAGTCTGCCAAAACCGAGGCCAAGACAAGGGGCGAGAGATGGGGCTGTGCAGTGCAGAGCTCCTCCAAAAAGCCTCCCCCGTCGCTCGCTGCCGGCTGGGCCAGCTCCAGGTCTCCATGGTTGGTGTGTCCCATTGCCACAGCCTCTGCTGTCTTCCCGGTTAGATCAATCATTTTTGGGGAAGCCTTCAGAAGTTGGCAGCTCTCTGAGATTGGCACATACAGTGAGCACAAGGCAGGGAAGGCAGTAGCTGGGCAGTGGGGAAGGATCCCAAGGGAAAGAATCAATGTTCCTGCAAAATGCCAGTGAGAAAGTGGATTTCTGCATGTCCAGAGCTCACAGGGGTTTGGGGTGCAGAGGATCTGCAGGAGTCCCCAAGGCATGTGTTGGAGTTGGAAGGCAACTTTTCTGAGTTGCCTGAGCTTTCCTTCTGCCCCGACAGTAGGTTTGATTTATTAGTGGCCTCACCAAGACGCCGAGATTCATGAAAGGAGTGGGAGCAGCAGTTCACATGGCCCATGTCACAGCCAAGGTTGCTTTAAAGTTGGCAGTGATGGGGCTGGATCCATCTGCGTGCACCCAAGGGGGCTGTTCCTTGCTCCCCAAGCCAGAGCCGGGCAGCGTTTGGGGTGCACTTTGGTGCAAGGGGTTTGGTCTCACTCCTTGGAGGTGGCTCTGCGTTACGGGCACAGGAACTGGTGATGCTCTCCCCGGGCAGGGCAAGAAGCATGACCAATACCCAGCTCAGGCTAGGAGAGCCTAGAGAAATCCCAGACATGATCCAACCTCCCCTCCATGTGCTGGGAAAGAGCTTACGGCTCCAGAGGGTGGCGGTTGCTCGAACCCTCTGAACTGCATTTTATCACCATTGCTGGGAGCTTCAGGGTCACAGTCTCTTCTTGGCAGCGGTGACCTGCTTGTGCCGAGGAGCACAGCAGCAAGGCTCCACCGCCAGCTGCTTGGCAGGCCAGGATGAACTCTCAGACCGCCTGGTGTGGCTGCGGTGGATGCACTGGGGTGGAAGGATGGTTTGGGATGGGCTGCTTCTCCTGGGTGTGACCAGGGCTTGGCGCACTTCGGCCTTGGTGGCGTAACGGGGCACGGCAGTGCAGGGAGGAGGGAAAGGTCCCTCAAGTTCAGGGCAAGCTGCAGGAGTCCCTGGGGTACAGGCTTGGCCGCAGGCACCCCTTGGGGACGCAGCTTGGCTGTGGTGCTCAGCCTCTGACTCATTTCCTTCTGCTCACTGCAGGGAGCATCACTGCTGGGAAGCCAGTGTCCCAGGACAGAAAGATCACCCCCACGTCAAGAGAGCTCACCAACTCCAAGTCTCCGCATGCCCCTGTGGCCGACCACCACCACCCTATCTCCCCGTATGAGCACCTGCTCCGTGGCGTGAGTGGGGTCGACCTGTACCGAGGACACATCCCACTGGCTTTCGACCCCGCCGCCATCCCAAGGGGAATCCAACTGGAAGCAGGTACCTTCGGTGGGGGCATGGTCTATTTGGGGTTGGGTTTTGTCGTGTTATGCTCCAAAAGCCCGAGGTCTCTGGGGAGAGACACTTCATGTCTGCATCCTCTTCTTTCCCAGCTGCTGCTTACTACCTGCCAAGGCATCTGGCTCCGAGCCCCACGTACCCCCACCTCTACCCCCCGTACCTCATCCGGGGCTACCCGGACACAGCTGCCATGGAGAACCGACAGACCATCATCAATGACTACATCACGTCCCAGCAGATGCACCACAACGCCGCAGCCACGGCCATGGCACAGCGGGCAGACATGCTGCGTGGCTTGTCGCCCCGGGAGCCCTCCCTCGCCCTCAACTATGCAGCAGGTCCTCCCAGCATGGCATCGTCCGGGGGTTTGGGGGCATTTGGGGAGGAGGAGGCTGAGTCAGGCCAGTACCACCAGCTCCAGTGCTGGGGCCAAGGGCTGAGCCAGCAGCACGGTGTCACCCAGCAGTGCAGGAATGGGGCTGGTCAGCATGGAGGACAACCGGGGGGAATTTGATGCACTTTTTGCCATCTTTAGTTACTTGAGGCTCCTTACATGCAGCTCTGGTTTTGGGTCATGGGAGCACTTCCCAGCCTGGCCCTGCTGGCCTTTGGAGATTAAAATACACTCCCAGAAGGATATCTGGCACTCAGCAAAAAGCAGAGCGTGCTGGGGAGTGTGCGGGGTGCGGTGCAGAGCTCCTGCCCCTCTGCAGGTGGAGCAGCATCGGTCTCTGGCTGGGGGGAGCTGTAGCTGATGCCGCCTGCAGCCCCCTCGCTCAGCAGGGATAGATCTCAGCATCCTTCCTCCCCACTGTTCCCAGCAGCAGGACACATTGTATTTGCCCACAGAAGGGTCCCTTCCCCTGAGAACCAGCAGCTGGGGACCGTGTGCTCACTGGCACCTCCTGCACTGCACCAGAGCAGCGGGATGGGTCAACCCTCCCCAGCATCACTCCCTGCTCCAGCGCGGCCAAGCTGCAGTGGCTCAGGGTCATCCTGACAGTCCTCTCATTTCTCTTTCCAGGCATCATTGACCTGTCCCAAGTGCCACACCTGCCCGTCCTCGTGCCCCCCACCCCCGGCACCTCCGCCACCACCATGGACCGCATCACCTACATCCCCGGGCCCCCACAGACCTTTGGCAGCCGGCACAGCAGCTCCCCACTCTCCCCAGGTAACACTGCAGGTTGCTTTTCCCATGGGAAAGCAGTTGGGCAGGACACCCTTAGCCAATTCAGGGCCGTGAACTCCGCATGCCAGGGCAAATGGGGGAGCCCAAATTCATTTTCAGGGACCAGTCCACTGGCTCCTTCAAACCAGCTCCTCTGATCCTGCTTGTTGGGGCATCCTTGCTTTTCCCCCTTCCCCAAAGTGGCAGCTGGCACACAGCTTTGTGGAAGGTTGTACCCTGGAGGCAGTGCCAGGACAGTTATTGCATGATTTGCTTGGGTTTTGTCACACCAGTTGCCCTGATCTGTCCTGCTCCAGGTGACCTTGGATGGAGCCGTTCCTTATCTGCTCTGCAGACACAGCAATGTGAAGAGCAGGCGGTGTTCCCTGGGTGGAATCACTGTGTCTGCAGCCCTTTCACTGCCTTTCGGTTGGGTTTCAGGAGGCCCCACACACATGACCAAACAGTCAGGATCGTCGGTGTCTGAGCGGGAACGGGAGCGGGAGAGGGAGCGTGAAAAGTCCATCCTAGCATCCACCACGGTGGAGCATGCACCCATCTGGAGACCAGGTAGGCTGGGGAGGAGCCCGGCACCACATGTTGGGGCCTGTGCTGGATGGAGGTAGGGTTGGGACTATAAAACAAAAAGCTAAAGAAACCCTTCTTTGCATTTTCCCCCAGGTACAGAGCAGTCCAGCAGCCGTTCGTCCTCGCACTCTCACAGCCACCAGCACTCTCCCGTCTCACCCCGCACCCACGAGACCATCCAGCAGCGCCCCAGCGTGCTCCACAACACGAGCATGAAGATCATCTCCTCGGAGACCCCCACCCCTTCCGTCCTGCGGTATGTCTCCCCGCCATGGTTCCTGCCACTGGCCTGGACCCCTGCACCTGGGCAGTTGTGGAGGTTAATTAACGAGCATCACAAGGGGCACCTCTGAGATGGAGCGAGGGTTGTTTTGACCTTCAGTCAGGAGCAGGATTGGGACTTACAGGGAAGTTGTGATGGTCAGAGGTGGATTTTGGTGCCTAGTTCCTTTACTTTCCTTGTGGTTTTTACTGCTACCAGACAAGAAAGCAGGAGCATCCCAGGGCTGTCTGTCCTCAAATCACATAGGCAAGAGGGTATCGCTCCTCTTGCTGAAGATTGCCTGGCGGTAGAGGTCTCTGGGACCTGTCCCACAGGTTTTGTTCTCCCTAGTCGATGCATCCAGGCCACAGCCAATACCCTGTGGCCAGTTATTGTTGTGGAGGCTCCATCTGAGCCCTCCTCACCTGCTCCAGCACAGGCCAACCCTATGCTCAGGAGACCTCAGCCAGGCAGGGCTGAACACCGGGGCTCTGGTAACAGAACTCCCTTTTCTCATCTTTGCCTTATCTTCGTTTGCCTGCCAGATCCTCCTCCACCACTACCACATCACCAATCCGCTCCGCTGCCTTCCCCTCAGCCTCCGCCCTGCGCTCCTCCATCGGTGCGGCAGACGGCTACGCAGCCCTGATGGACCCAGCTGTCCTGCAGAAAGAGGCCTCGAGGGTGCGGGAAGCCAAGGCAGAACGACCCCAGACTGACAACAACGTCTTCACCTCAAAGCTGCCCAGTGGGGCCAACCTTGAACAGTCACCTTCACCCATTAAAGGCATGGAGTCGAGACCTTTACCTGCCTCTGGACCTGGTTCTTCTCATCACTATAGCAGGGGACAGGGGAAAAGCCAGCAGCACCATCACCCTCTGGACCAGCAGCATGCAGCCTTGGGCCCCGAGCAGCACAGTAGAGAAAAGAGTCAAAGTAAACCCTTTTCAATGCAGGAACAGGAGCTCCGAGCACTCGGTAAGACCACCACGACAGCGGCCAACTTCATAGATGTGATTATCATGCGCCAAATGTCTTGCGATAAGGGGCAGCGAGAAAGAGGCTCGCTAAGTAACGACTCCACTAGCGATGGTAAGAAATTGGAGGGGAGAGGCAAGAGAGCTGTGGCCTGAAACCCATTTTATTTCATTCTTTCTTATTTTTAGTTGCACGTTTTGGCTGTTGGCTTTGTCAGCTCCCCCAGCGTGCTTCTCCCTCTGCTTCCCAGTTGTTGTGTTACTCCAGACGTTTTTATTTGTGTGTGTTTTAGGGATCTTCCTTTCTCCCACCCTCTTTTATTTTTTCTCATTGCCAAGTCCTGTTTTGCAAACGTTGTTCAGTTCCTGGTATTGCTTTTTACAGACAATAGCAATTTGCTAATTCTGATTTCCCCATCATTAGAAATTCCTAGTCAGTCTGTAAGGAACAGTTGTGAGTAGTAAATCAAACGAGCAAAGCACAGAACTGGGAGTGTGAGTGGGACAGTGCTGCTGGCCTTCAGATACATGCTGTTTTGCTGTTGAGCATGCAGGATCTCAGAGGGCTTTGCGGGCTGTGATGGGGTCCCCTGGCTTGGAGTGACCTCGCTCAGGGTCCTGGGTGCTGGATGCTGCACAAGAGCAACGCAGGCAGGGCTGTCCAGGGATCACTCAGCCCACCCATGCTTGGCAGCCATTTCCAGAGCAGACCACAGGAACCACCTAACAGCAGTCTCGTGTAGGACACAAAAGTGCTGGGATAAGTTTCTCCAGATGGAAGTGCAGGGAGGTGGCTGGATTCAAGGTCTAGATCATTCATCCAGGCTCCCACCAGCATACAGAAGCAGCAGGCAGCCCGCAGGGATTTGATGGGACCCTTTCTTCAGGTTGAAGCATCTGCGTTGGCCATCAGCATTGGGGGTTGCTACCCAGCTCCCCTCCCTGTAACCCAAGGGTGGAAAGGACACAACAGCATGGCCAGGGAAGGAGAGCTGCTCTGGCCAGCACATCCCAAACCACCCATCACACCACTTGGTCATGTCTGGTCCTGGCCCCTCTAGCAGCGTGCTCCAAGGCCAAGGATGTGCCTCTGGCCACGGTGCGCTGCCTGGCTGAGCTTTCCTCCGCCTTTTTCCCTGAGTGTTGTCATGCTGTGGAGGAGAGGGGCAGCTTTTCTATGGCCATGAGCTTACAGAAAGGAGCTGGTGTTCCCCAAGATTTAACTGTTGGTTAGGGATCTTTCCAGAGCAGGACGTTTCATTTTGGTTGGATCTGAAGTGTGGTCCCTTCATTGCTGGCATGCATGGGGTGAAGGGAGGTGCTGCATCCCTGTCCCTGACGCAGGGAGGTTCTCCATGGGGGTCCTCCCCTACCCATGTCCCTGGTACATGCAACATCAATGTGTCCGTGCCTCGGCACCGGGGACCCTCCGGCAGCGCTGTGGGTCGCCTGCCAGATTTGCCTGCAGTGGGCAGTTTCTAGGAATTGAGCGTTAGGAGGATAAAGGTCTGTGGAGGCAAAAGTTGTGAGTTACCAAACGTGCTTAGCTGGCGAGAGGCAGCGTGTGCCTTCTCCGGGACTCCTCTGTCCTCCACCCCTGCTCTGTGGGAGCATAACTCATCTGTGCCTCAGTTTCCCCTCTGTTGAAGAATAATGGTGATCCCTCATTCCAGCTCTGCTTGCTTTGATGCAGCTTGAGTCCACGCAAAGGGCTTTAAAGGCAGAGAATGGTCAAGAAGCTTTTTTGCCCCTGCAGCGTGCGAGTCTGCTGTCTCTGGAGCAGGATCTGGAGTCTGCAGGACCTCGTGCCCTATGTTCAAGAGGCTCTTGGCCATGCTGGCCTTGGGGCTTTTCTTTGTAAAGCATTTGAGACCTCCTGTGCAGCCACCTCTGCTGCTGCAGTGTGTTGTTTCCCTCCTGGCATAGTGGGGTTTTTATTTTTCTGTTTCAGTAGATGGGGGAAAGGAGGGGAACAAGTTGTGAACCCACAGTGGTTGAATTTGGTTCCTGACTCTCGTGCTGTCACCGCAAGCTGCTGAGTGTCCAGCTCTGCAGGAATGAGCCATCACCTCTTTACTGCAGCCATCACCACAGCTGGACATCAGCGGTGGCACCGGGGGTCCCTGCAATATGACCTGCCAGGTCTTCCCTCATCTCTTTTTTTTTTCCCCCCTTTGCCAAATATGTGACTCTGCCCACAAGCAATGGTTGCCACAGCCCTCGGGAAAAGCCAAGCGAGCTCCTGGTTTTAACTTCCTTCTCCATGTTTCTCCAGGCTTTCACGGAGGCTACAGCCCTGAGCGGATGGAAGCAGTGAGTCCTGTGAGCTCGCCCAGCCTGTCACATGAGAAAGGGGCCAAGCTGCTGCAGGATGCGGAGAAAGGGCACGGGGAGCATGACCTGAGGCAGAAACAGCAAGGTGAGGGCAGGGGCTGGCAGTGCCCGGAGAGCCTGAGCTGGCATGCGGGTGTTTCATCACCCAGCTCTTGCTCACCGTGCCCCAGTGCTGTGCTGGGATGGTGTTTGAGGAAGGGGACACAAACATCATCTCATGCCTGCTCTTTTCTTTGCGCCTCCCCCAGGCTCGCTGAAGGCCTCGGCTCCTGAAGCAGCCCACCTGCAGCACCTCCGGCAGCCCGATGGCCCCCAGCCCCAGTGCCAGCCCCTGCAGTCCAGCCAGAGCATCAAGGGCATGAACCAGCGGGTGGTCACGCTGGCCCAGCACATCAGTGTAATTAAGCTCATTCTCACCTTCCCGCTGGGGCTCTGGAGGGGAAGGAAGAACTCATATGAAACATTTCTGATGGGGAAGGGTTGGGAGTGATGCTAGAGACCTCAGCACCCCTGGTTGGGGGCTGGAGAGAGCAGGGTGCATCAGGCATGTTCAGCCCAGGTGTTTGCTTCCCCAACGAGAGCTGCTGTAGGCAGGAGGCAGACATTAGATCCCCATGGGACAAACCAGCCTAATTCCCTCCTGCTTGCCCTGTCTTAGTTGAGCCCAGCAAAGCAAGAGGTAGAAACCAACTCTACTTCTGTCTCGGGGTTTTCTTCTTCTAGGAGGTCATCACGCAGGACTACACACGCCATCACCCGCAGCAGCTCAACTCCCACATCCAGACCCCGGTGTACTCCTTCCCTGGGGCCGCATGCCCCGTGCTGGACCTGCGCCGCACCCCCAGTGAGGCATATCTGCAGCAGCAGGAGCACGCGGCAGCCTCCAGGATCTCCCCGCAGAATGAAGGCGGCAAAAGGTGAGGTCAGGGAGTCCAACCAAAGCTGGCGCAGATGGGTTTCTGCCCACCCACTGTGCCAGTCTGAGCTCAGACAGACCAGGGCTGCCCAGGGCGAGGAGCCAGGTGGGTGCCCTTGGCTACCTGGTACCCCAGTAAGATGATGCACAGGGCAGGCTGGCATTTGGCGTTGCTGAATTTATGCTCCACAACTCAGGGCTCAGATGGGTCGCTTGCTTACACAGCCCAGAGTGTAAAATTGCCTTCTGATCTGGGCGTTTCTCCCCTGTGGTGGTGCCTCTCTTGCCAGTCCTGTTGTTATAGAGATGTACTCCAGACTCCCTTAGAGTCCATTCATGATCACCTTCCTGATCTGGCCACTGTCACAGGCTTGTTTAGGTGGGAAGGGACCTCTCCAGATCATCCAGCCCAACACTCTGCTCAAGCAGGTCCACTGGAGCAGATTGTCCACGGCCATGGCCAGTTGGGCTTTCAGTATCTCCACTGATGGAGACTTCAACATCTTTATGGGCAACCTGTGCCAGCATTTGAGCACACTCACAGTAAAACAGTGTTCTCTTGTGTTGGGATGGAATTTCATCTGTTTGGTTTGTGTCAGTTGCCCCTTGTCCTCAGTCCCTGGCAGATCACGGTGCAGTGACCTCTCAGACTACAGGTGGTTCCAAAACACCCAAACCAACATGTCCTTCATTGGTTCAAAGTTAATTTTATCGTCACCTCTGTCAGTGAATCAAAAGCTTGTTAGACACATGTGCCATGTCAACTGCAACTACCCATTTCAGGCACCACCTGTATTTCTTTTTAAAGTCACTTTCAAACCCTTGTGCACAAGGCAGGTCGTACAAAATTAAAAAATGGGAAATGTGACAATAGGGTCTGTCCTCCCACCCAAACACCAACAGAGACCCGGATGCATCCAGGAAAGAGTGGTGTCTCCAAACCGGTGGTTCCTTGTTAATAAATGTGCTTATTACTCCCAGCTCTGCCTGGTCCTAGAATTGGCTTTGTAACATTAGGGGAGAGAGCCCAGCCCTGGCCACCCAGCAATGAAAAGAAGTGGGGGAAAAAAAAAAGAAACCACAGAAAGAACAAAGACATAAATTCCCAGAACTTGCCGTGAGGAATTCCTCATGGGCTTGAGCCTGGCCGTCTCCCAGGCACTAGCCACGGGCAGGCATCGGGGGGTTGTGTCGGTCCTCTCTGGGCTGCCCCAGCCCCATTGCCCACAGCCAGTGAGCCCCTCCACAGCCCCAGACAAGGTGGACACAAGGTGGCAGGTGCTGCCCTCCCCTGCGTCTGCAAATACGATGGAGGGTCAAAAGCCATGTCCCCAAAAGGTTAATGTCCCAGCCCTCCACAGGGATTGTCTCCCTGCCAGCGAGGGACACTTGGGCTGAGCCAGCAAGTCCCAGAACTGGTCCTGCTGTGGGCAGCTGTATTTGGGGCAGCTGCCGGCTGGCCCGCTGCCTGGAAATCTGGGCCACGTCTCGGCTCCGTCCTGCTCCGCACGCCTGCTGTGCAGAAAAATGCCCAAGCTGTGCTCTTCCTCCAGCTCGCATTAAAAGGCACCGTGAGCCCACGGAGGGGGTGGAAGGTTTGGCTTTCTTTCACTGCCGTAGGAAACCTATTTTAGTCCTTCTCCCCCCCCTAACCCCAAGCTGCTGTGCAGAGGCAGAAGGTGTTGCAATAAACCAATTGCATCTCCCCATCACTCTCCACAGGTCCCCAGAGCAGAGCAAAGCCTCGGCCGGGAGCGGGTCAGACAACTGTATCGAGCCAGTGTCTCCACCAGACGGCGTGGGAGAATCGGAGCACGCCAAGAGCGCCACGTACCCGATCCTGTACCGCGAGGGCGAGCAGATAGACCAGAGGTAACGCCAAGGGAGAGGACAGTGGAGACAGCATGGGAATGTTCCCCCCATCCCCATGCTGTCCTTGGCCCAGACTGCCTTTCTTGCAGCCAGAAGAGATGTTACATCCCAGCTTACTGTCTTATTTGTAGGGGCTTTTCAACACCGTGTGGTACATTTATGGTAGGGATAGGGAGAAAGGTTGGAGACCCTGAGTATCTCGGGAGTCCCCAGGCTGACTTTGAGGACTTACATTAAGGGAGGAGTCTCTCTAGGTAGGACTTTGTGAACTGGACATTGCAGAGTTTTCCAATGGTCTTTTGCTTTGCAGGATGGGGTCCAAGTCCCCAGGAAACAACACTCAGCCTCCAGCTTTCTTCAGCAAGCTGACTGAGAGCAACTCTGCCATGGTGAAGTCCAAGAAACAGGAGATCATCAAGAAGCTCAGCACGACCAACAAAAATGAAACGGAGTACAGTAAGGACATGTGGGGAGGCGAATGCGGGGCACCAGGGGACTAAAAGCCTTGAGGACACATGAAGAAAAGGAGATTTGGGAATGGGTGCTGCTGTGTTAAAGACTGGGAGCTCCCAGCCAGTGGTCTCTGCATCGTGCCATGTTTTTTTGGAAAGTGTGAGGTCCAAATCCTTCTGGGATGAGCCATGCTGGTGCCAGCAGTGGCTGTGTGCATCTGGGGAGGTGGTGGGAGGCTTCCCAGCCCCTCATCTCCTTGCTCCTTTAGCCTGTCAATCCCACCCACACCAGATAACCTCAATAGGAAGGAAATAATGAGCTGAGCATGGAGGAGACTTAAGAGCAATTGATATTTTAATGAATGGCTGGCCAAGCTGAATCCTTCCTCCTTGAGATGCATCTCCCCCCAGTGTTACTTTAAGCCCTACATCAATATTGGTATAGCTCTGTAAAACCAACCAGGCTGGCTTATATTAGAAATTCAGCCCGTTCATTCATTAACCGCTAATAGAGTAGATAGGATCATAATTTAATTTAGCCCAGCATTATACAGTCAATACTAATTCAATTTGAATCCCTCTTACAACAGCTGCATCGGATAAGAGGGACCGAGCTGTCTCGTCTCCTGGATGATGTTACCATGAGCCAACAGTATTGTTATGCCCCTTTGGGGATGTGTGGCTGAAGCCCATGACCTTCCACACTTTCCCTTATCAAGGGAAAATATATGGAAATAGGAAACACCTCTTATTTGATGAGAATTTCTATTATTCTAAGGAAAGTGATATCCAAGTCAAACAGCTCAGCTAAGAAGGAAAATATTGATTTAACATTTCTTCTCCTCCTCCTCACCCTCCCCACTGCCCAGACCTGCTTCCTGGATATGGGGATTTGAGCCTTTGGAAATCCCGTAGGCAGGAGAGAGGGCTTAACTTGGTGGAGCTTGTAATCCAAAGAGCTGGAGGGAGGGGAGGCACTGAGCACGAAGACGTCACCCTGGCTCTCTGGGCTCTGCTTTTCTGCCCTTTCACAGCTGGCAAGATGTGCCCGCTGTGGTTCTCCCAAAGGCAATTATTCCTGGTCCCAGCCAGCACCTGTAGACCCACCCCAGGGCCTGGGGGAGGTGAGCTACTGTCAGCCTGGGTGCTGTGACAGGGGCAGCCCTACCGGCAGCCCGCACATGCTGCTCTCCATACTGAAGAGCTTCTTTGTTTTTCTCCAGATGTTGGGCAGCCTGGAACAGAGATTTTCAATATGCCGGCGATTACTGGAGCAGGTAACTCTCCCCTATACCTGTACCTCATTCTCTGCGGGGCTCACAGCCACCGAGAGCAGGACACTCGGTAGATTTAAGCATCTCCTTTTTTCCTTTTCAATAAGACCAAGCGTAACAGTTGTTGGGAGGCTGGAGCCTCGGGACACACCGTAACTCCCTGCTGTTGAGTTGGAGACAGTGCAGTGTAATTCCTCAGAAAGCCTGGCAGAGTTTGAGGAGAGAATAAAAGCCAAGCAAGGGTTGGCCATCTGATGCCAGCAGGGGGTTAAACTTTATGGCAAGGTGGTCCTCACGCTCAGGAGGGAGCACCCTGCTCTTGGTGGGACCTTGTGGTCACCCATGGATCGGTAGGAGGACAGTGGTGAAAGGGAATGTGAGGGTGGGAAACATGCTCTGTGCCACCGCGGGCTGGGCAGGCTGCAGGAGCCAGTTGCAAAAGCAAACTGGGGTGAGAGCAGCACCCTGTAACCTTGAACAGTGAGCTTTGGGCAAACCGGCGATGGCTGAGGACCGAGAGGAGGTGTTATCCAGGAGATGGAGGGTTGCTCGGGCATGGGAGTGCCAGCAGTGTGCTCAGTCTTCCAGGTGCTTAAGGCATGAGTTGACTGGTTTCTCAGAACTGGGAGGAAGTGTTCAGCTTGTGGCCGGGTCCGGCCACAGCGATGCAGCCGGTGCCACGCAGAAGGGCTTGGTGGGCAGGACCGCTTGGACCTTTGCTGCTGTGCAGAGGGCGGCTCCCGGCGGGTCTCAGGTCTCGGGCTGATCACCTGGTTCTGGAAGAGGAGTTTTGGTGGTGGTATCTGAGCAATGCTGCTGCAGGCAGCCATGGTGGGCTTTAGTGAGTCCCCAGCCCTAACCAGCATTAACCTGCCGGCCTGCCTAACTGGGGGGTCGCTGGCTAACACCTGGGACTGTACCCCAGCCTGCAAAGAGCCCCCACCCCCCCCCGCTCTCATGGAGAAAAGGTGCTGGGAAGAGCTCAGGGTGGTCCCCCAGGCCCTCATGGAGATGTACTTGCCATGCTGAGCCTGAGGACCACCACCCAGGGGCTGAAATGGCGTTTTAGGAGCTTCTCCAGGGGCACTGCACCCTCCCCACCTCGGCTGCTCCTGCAGCTTTCAGCCCAGCTGGGAAAGGAGGAGAGGGAGCAACTTGAGGAAGGGATTTTGGCAAAGAGGGGTGGAAAAATTTCTTCACAGAAAGGGTTGTCAGGCAGTGGAAAGGGCTGCCCAGGGAAGCCCCCATCCCTGGAGGTATTTAAAAGACGGGTAGATGAGGTGCTTAGGGACACGGTTTAGTGGTGGGATAGCAGGGTTAGGTTAACGGTTGGACTTGATGATCTTAAAGGTCTTTTCCAACCTAAATGATTCTATGATTCTATGAAAGCGGTCCCGGGGAGTCAGGCGGCTGACACGAGTTTCCCTGGCGCGGGGCAGAGACCAGCCCGAGGGAGAAGGACAGCGTGAGGGCTGTTGAGCTGTTGCTACCTGCTGCAGCAATGTCCGGGTGGGCATGCATGTGAATGAAATGAATCCTTCTTGAGGAGTATGAATTGATACTTAACTGATTAAGTATTAATGCTC
>NW_009260397.1:2102820-2103279 GCF_000687185.1 Egretta garzetta | reverse complement strand
AGGTTGTTAGTTTTGAGTAGGAGGAATGGCAACTTTCCCACAAGCAAGGGAAGGAGGTGCTGTGGGCAAGGACTTCATGCGGTAGGAGGGCCAGGGACAGCCGTCAGCGGTGTAAGACCGCTCCCTGGTGTGGATGTGTTTGGGAGAAGGAGCCAGCTCACGTCGGCAGCCAGAACAAGAGGGTGCAGCCAGCCAGGACCCAAGGGTCCGCAGCAGACAAAATTTGGGAAGAGGTGAGGCTCAAACTCCTGAGAGCCTCTCCTGGTTAAAAGCTGCTCCTGCTGTGCTGGAGGGAGGTGTAAAGGCAAGAGCATAGGGAGCTAAGGGCCAGGGCCTGGCTGGAGCGGACCAGGAAAGACCCTGCCTGTTTACAGGAAGGCAAGCGAACCCAGCATCCGTCCCTTTCCAAGCAGAGGGGCAGCGATCCCAGCGTGAACACCCCTGGGATGGGGGCGGGGG
>NW_009260397.1:2100389-2102805 GCF_000687185.1 Egretta garzetta | reverse complement strand
TGCACGTGGCTCGGCCCGGGAGGGGGCCCTGGGCCGCAGCGGGCACCCGGCCCAGGGGGAGGAAGGGAGCGGGCTGGGGCGATGGGCAGGGGGCTTGCAAGGAGCGCGAGGAGGGACGAAAGGACTCTCCCCTCTCCCCGGCATAGCCCAACCCCACGCAGGCAGCCCTGCAGGCTCTGCCCCCTCGTCCAGGGGCTGCCTGCGTTTGCCACCTCTCATGCCAGAGCCAAATCCAGGCACTTCTTTCCGATCAAGTGTTTTTGTGGGGTGCCCCCTCTTCCTTCCCTGACTTTTCCTCCATAGGAAACTGCCCCGGCCTCCAAATTCCTGACACACTGACTTTTGATCTGTGTGTGTATCTGTATGGACCCCACGTCCAAGTGACTCCTGCCCCCATGCCGAGGCTGGCACAGCCCCCCCCTTCTTGCAGTCGCTCCCCAGGGCTCAGCAAAGACCCCTTCCCCGCCATCCTCCAAGCCCTTGGCCCCAGGGAACCCTGCCTGCAGGACTCCAGAAACCCAGACCCCAGAGTAAGTCCCATGCCATCCCACCGTCAGCCCCCGCCAAGCCCCGGGGCGGGATGGAGTGGGGAGGAGGAGGAGGAGGACGGGTGCATCGCAGCGCTTTAAAGAACAAGATGACAAAGTTTGTTGCTTTGCGAGAATGTGCTGACTGTTTGTTTCTTCCCTTCTCCCTTGTCTCCTTTCTCCCCTTTCCCCGTCCCCCCCATCTTTCTTCTCATTTGGCTCCCCCCATCTCCTGTCCCCTCTCTCCTCCCCTTCCCGTTATCTCCCAGGGCTAATCAGTTGTAGGAGCCAGTCGGTCCAAGAGAATTCCAGTACCAACATGGGGTTGGAGGCAATAATTAGGAAAGCCCTAATGGGTAAATATGACGAGCAGTGGGAAGAGCGCTCACCTCTCAGTGCCAATGCTTTTAACTCTCTGAATGCCAGTGCAAGCCTGCCCGCTGCTATGCCCATAACTCCTGCTGATGGACGAAACGAGGACGTGCGCTCCTTGCCAGGTCTGCAGCCCTCTCCACCTTCGCTCTCTCTGTGTTATTAATTCTCAGCCTTTATATTTCCCCTTTTGTGGGTGGATTTATTCCCCCCCCCCCTCCCATTTTTGTTCATTTGGTTTTCTTTTCTCCCCTCCCTCCCTCCAGCTTTGAGCTTTGTGACTCCGCTGATTAATCCTGGTCTTGTTTGATGTTAATTTAATAGTCTCGGAAGGTGCTGTTGCTTTCTCTAAACCACTGACTGTGCTCCTTTCCCCGTTTGTTGGGTTTTAATATCTCCTTTTCCTTTTCCCTTTTTTTTTTCTTTTTTTTTTTTTTTTTACACCATGGAAAGGTTTGGGGGGGTGGAGGGGGCATGACCCACACCCAAAAGCTGAAGCTGTAATTTTAAATAGCCACCCCAAACTGTCCATAAACCCCGGGCGGGATCGCTGCTCCCAAAATAGGGGAAGAAGCTGAGAAGGGCCAGAGTGGGGGGGACATGGGGCAGGGTGGCCTTTCCCTCCCCACCCCAGGCTTGGGGGGTGTCAGGGCAGGCTCCGGCCTGGGACAGAGGGTTGGATGGGACCTGGGGGTGCCTGGAGCAAGAGGGAGACCTTAAGGGGTGATAGAGGTGGGGGGCAAATTCAGAGAGCAGGGCTGGGGGTGAGCTGCCCGGTGGGCTCCGGTGGCGCTTGCAAAGCCAGCTGGGCACCGCGGCAGGGTCTGCCCAGCTTTGGGGGAGGCTGGAGCAGAGCCGGGAGGCTTGTTCTGCAGATCCCCAGTTAAGGAAGAGAGGAGGGGGACCAGGGATGGATGAAGGAAGATGTTTGTCCCCCACATGCCTGCAAAGGGCAGATTGCCTCTTGCAAGCGGCCGGTGCCGGGGGTCACCCCTGGCCATCTGGGTGCGGAGCTCCCAAAGCTGAGGAGCACGGTCCTGGGGGCACACATGCACCTTCCGCCAGGTCAGCTCAGGCCAGGTGCTCTTCAGCTTGTGGCAGAAAAGCTTTTCTGGCTCCTGCATGAAACCAGCAGCTTCTTCCAGCTACGCTTCCCCACACCTGGCCGGAGGCTGCCCAGGCAGGCAGGTGGGATGCAGAGCCCATCCATCCCTCCCCCTTTGGGAGCTCGCCCCTGGTTTAGCCAGGCTAAACTACCCAGCAGAAGCTGGTTTGGCTTTAAACCTTTTAAAAACTGGCTGCACATCACCAGGGGTTTTACTGTAAAAATGTATTAGGGACCATCCTACATGTAGACCATTGGAATGTGCCTGGGGCTCCAGCACCCACATAGCTCCTGGCAGGGGGTCCCTGCCAACCAGCTGCACAGACCTCCCGTCCCTTGACCCGTGTTTGCGGGCTGAGCCACGAGCTGGCTCGGGACCGGACCCCACAGAGAAACAGCCCACCAAAGCTGA
>NW_009260397.1:2096327-2099799 GCF_000687185.1 Egretta garzetta | reverse complement strand
CCCCCCGGGGGGGGGCGCGGGCCCCCCCCCCCCCCCCCCCCTGCCACAGGGACCCCCCGGCAGCCAGCACCACGCCTGGGACGAGGAGCCCAAACCCCTGCTCTGCTCCCAGTACGAAACCCTTTCGGACAGTGAATGAAGCAAGCCAGGGGCAGGGAGACGGTGACCAAACCCAGGGCGCAGGGAGCGAGCGGGATGCCCGGGGCGAGCGCCCACCACCCCGGCCCTGCCGGCTCTCACGAGCGAAGACACAGGAGCAGACCTATTTTATTTTTTCCTTTTCCTTTTTTTTTTCCTTTCCCTCCCAACCAGCCAATTTGGGGGGGATGGGGTTATTTTTATTTTTTTTGTTTGTTTGTTTTTCTTTCTCAACATCTGGAAATTTCTGCATCCTCTTCGGTCTGAAAAAAAAAAAATAGAAAAAAGCCTTAACGAGACAAAACCCAAGGAACCCATCTTCGATCTTGGCAGCCTTGCCGGGCAGTGACCCCCATGCTCAAGAGGGACTGCGAGCGGCCGTGCGCCTGATGCACCCACATCCCGGGGCCACGCGCGCTCGGACGCTCCGCCGGCGGGTTAAAGAAAAAAAAAAAAAAAAGAAAGAAATGTTGAAGCAGTGAAATAGGATGGAACGCCCTGGTTTGGTTCCCCCCAGCTGATCTGAGGGCTGGCAGCCTGTGGTCCCCACATCTCAAGACCTGTCGGCCCCAGAGCAGTCTCAGCACGCTTCAAACGCGGCTGGGATGAGTGGGCAGGGGAGGGAGTGAAGAGCTATTTCTTAAAAAACAAAACAAAACAAAAAATCCTGGTCCCTTTGGTGGAAGCGATCCTGGGCTTAAATTGGAGCGGGCAGGGATGTTCCCGGGCTGGCTCGCGCGCTGCCCACGGAGGGGCTCGGTTGCTTTAAGTGCATTGTTTTCTGAATGGTGAGAAAAGGCAATTGTAAATTGTATTGGTCTACAGGGTATATTTTTGATACCTTCAGTGAATTATGTCAATATTTTACGCAAGGAAGGACTTAAAACACAGTGTTACATGCTGTAAAAGAGGTTCTGTTCTTACATGCAGGCTTTGATGCGTTTGTCCATTGTATGGAAGGGTTTAAAAAAACAAAAAAAAAGAGGAGAAGGTAACAGTGATCCATCAAAGTTATCTGTAAGTCAGGAGAATGTATGAACTTAGTTTAAAAAAAAAAAAAAAAAATCAAAATCTTGCCATGGTTGCAGGGCCCCCCGTTACACACACCTTTGCTGAGTCAGCAGAAATTGTTTGCTGGTTGTAGCCGTTGATTCTCCGGAGCCCTCCGAGCTGGCCGGGTGCAGGGGCAGAGCAGGCAGGAGGCCGGCATGGCAGGGAGTTCACAGGAAACGAAAAAAAAAAAAAAAGAAGAAAAAAAAAAAAACAGGAAAAAAAAAGTTTTTATTGTATTTTTGTGATACACACGAATGCTCTACTTTACATTATTTTTTTCATTCCATGATGTTGGCTCATATCTGCAGTTACATGGTTAAAGAACAAAATATTAGACTTTTTTTTTTCATTCACTTCTGCTTTCTCGCTCTGGGGGGAAAAAAAAAAGGGCAAAAAAACAAAAATATGTATTCAATGCTTTGCATTCTATACGCTAGAGGAACCCAGAGCACGGCACAGGCCTCTCGCGTGCTGGGTGGGCAGCCGGCCCCCGCAGCCCTCCCATCCCACGTGTGGGGCCAGCGGCAAGGCCGGCGCCGTCACCTTCCTGATGGATCTTTCTTTTCCCCCTGCAACGTTCCCAGGTTGATTCTGATTTCAAAGCAAGCAAATGATGGTGTTTGTTGTTTGTTTGGGGTTTGGTTTTTTTTTTTGTTGGGTTTTTTTTTGTTTTTTTACAATGTACAGGTTTTTAATGTTCATCAATGTTTGTGTCTTTTCTGTTGTGCTTTTTTTTTTTTTTAAAGAAAAAAAAAAAAATCCGAGACAATGCACAAGCGATGTGGAAGTCTTTCCGTTCCCAGGTTATTGCTGCTGGTGTCTCTGTGGCTCTGACATGTAAAAAAATAACAGAGCTGATGTCTGGGCATGACGCTATTAAAGTGTTGCAGATTTTGCTGGGGAAAAAAAAAAATTCATCCAAACCTGACCCATCTTCAAAGCCGCCTCCTTAACCTTTTTGGAAACAAATAGCAAAAAAAAAAAAAACCCACAACAAAGAATAAAGTTCCCACTTGGCACAGTAGCAATACTGTGTGCTGCTTTGGTCTCACCAGGAGCCCCCCCCTCGCTCTCACTGTGCTGCCCGCAGCCCCGCAGCGTGCCAGGGGTGGAGGCGCTGGGGTGGCGTTTGGGTTCTTCGCCGTGTGGGCATCCTGTGCTGACCCCGCAGGCTGAGCACCACCGGGCGCTGGGACATCAGGAAGGGACACAGACTCCAGCCAGGAGCTGCAGAGCCACCTCCTCGCCGCCCCGGCCGGAGCGGGGTTGGGTTGTCCCCATTGACCCTGGGCAGCATTCGCCCACACCTGAAGCCACGGGCTGGAGGGTGACAAGCTTGTCCCACCCTTCGGTGCTAACCCCGTAGCCATGTGTCTCTTTTCCTCTTGTTTCCAGTGTGTCTGTGTGTGTGCGGGGCGAGGGGTCGGAGCTGGCGGGGCTGGCCAGGAGCCCTGAAGCACAGCTGATGCCCAGGGCTGTGCCACAAGGGTGTCAAAAGAGTTGTCAGATGTTTGTGAGGTTGTTTTAGTACTTTGGGGGTTTGTGGTTCAGTGCTGGTGGACAGATGGTTGGGCAGATGTTACCCACTGTCTTCTGGGCAGGGCAGCGTTTGCAGGAGGGGATGGTGCTGCGGGGCTGGGAGGACATGGAGGTATCAGGGAGCTGCTGGTGCCCCCCAGCCGCTGTGGGGCTCCGGCAGCCTCATGCCCCTACTCAGTGGGATCCTTTGGGATTGTCTGTAGAGCAGGACATGTCACTGGTGTTCCTGGCTCTGTGTAAGATCTTGGGCCCCTTCTGTGCCGTGTGTCCCCATCACACCAGGACAGCCTGCCCTGGGCTGGGAGCCACGGGAGGTGAGACTGGCCGTGGCAGGGGTGTGCGTGGGTTTTGTTCCGGCAGGATCCTACACTTGGGGATCCCCCTCGCGGAGAGCTCGGCCCCGCAGCTGGCCGTGGCACAGCTTGGGGGCAGCAGCAGCTCCTGTCGGGGAGCTCCGAGCCGCCCTTGCTGGGGTGCCGGAGCAGGGACCTTCCTCCCCCTGCAGATTAATTAATTTGGGTCAAATTGATGAGTTGGCAGCGTGCTGGGTGGGAGTCCCGCAGCCACTCAGTGGGGAATGTTCTCGGCCCTGGGGGCTGCTGCAGGATGGCCCCCCCATTTCCCTGCTCACATGTGGGCTGGAGGAACGTGGGTTTGGGGAAGAGGAGGAGCTGCTGCTCCTGCAGGACGAGATGCTCCCCCCCGTCCCGCCCTGCTCAGGCCCCCGCGCCCCCCCCTGCCA
>NW_009260397.1:2065363-2095184 GCF_000687185.1 Egretta garzetta | reverse complement strand
CGGCCCCGCGGCTGGCCGTGGCACAGCTTGGTTTTGGCACTTGCTGTCTTGCTGCATTTCCATTGCCCGGTCTCCCCCCACGCGCCCCGTCCCCGCACAGACCCTGCTGCAGCAGCAGGGACTGGGCACAGGGGGACACCGGGGGGGACATATGGGGCAGCAGCAGCTCCTGTTGGGGAGCTCCGAGCCGCCCTTGCTGGGGTGCCGGAGCAGGGACCTTCCTCCCCCTGCAGATTAATTAATTTGGGTCAAATTGATGAGTTGGCAGCGTGCTGGGTGGGAGTCCCGCAGCCACTCAGTGGGGAATGTTCTCGGCCCTGGGGGCTGCTGCAGGATGGCCCCCCCATTTCCCTGCTCACATGTGGGCTGGAGGAACGTGGGTTTGGGGAAGAGGAGGAGCTGCTGCTCCTGCAGGACGAGATGCTCCCCCCCATCCTGCCCTGCTCAGGCCCTCGCGCTCCCCCCTGCCAGGGGTCCTTCCCTGCCAACCCCCAGGCTGGGATGAGGCATCTCTGGGCACCCCAAAACCTCAAGGTAGGGTCCAACCGGCACCTCCTTGTGCTGCTGGCTTGGCTGTGCAGTCCAGGAGAAAGTCAATTAAACTACTGAAAAAACACAAAGTTTAAAGTTAACGGTTGCTAACTTTGTAACTTGTACAAACAGGCAAATTATTGGACAATCTATAGCTTGAACTGTCCGGGGGAAATACCCATCTTTTGTACAACAACCTGTGCATAGCTGTTTTGAAGTGAGTTGTATGATAGCCAGGGCTATACAGAAAAACCACCAAGTGTAAATATTTCCGCAGCTTGCTCGGGGGGGGGTTTCTTCTACTAAAGTTGAAAGGGTTTGGTCACTGTTATTTTGCTTGGCGTGCTGACCAGCCAGCGGTGTGGGTAGCAGTGTCTGAACACTGCCTTACTGGTTAAATAATAAAAAAGCAAAGAAACAAACCCAAAAAAGAAAAAAAAAAAAAAAAAAGCTTATTTGGCAGCAAGATGTGGTGCTCTCCTGCCTGTGTGTGCGCGTCAGCCCAGGCAGGGTGAGCGGCTCGCGGGGCAGCCGGATGGGGAGCGGGACGGATCGCTGCGAGGGGGGGTGCAGGGCAGGCTGGGGACCCCTGCGCTGTCGGGGCACTGATGGCGGTGCCCATGGTGAAGTGGGCTGGGGGCGGGGGGAAGGGGCAGTGGCAGCAGTGCCCCAAGGTGCGCAGCTCGCTTGCCCCAGGGCTGGCTGATAGAGCCCTGGCATCGCTGCCGGGCTGGGCCCCGCGGTGGGGTCTGCACCCCTTCCCTCAATGCCCCAAACAAGCGATGCCTGCATCTCCGCCAGCATCGAGCAGGGGTGATGCTGGAGGACACCTTGGCGGCGGCGCTCTGACCAGAGGCCAAGGAAAACATTGTTCAGCTGTGATTGAATTTAAAAATTGAATTTAAATTGAGTTTTAAAAAAATAATTAAAAAAATAGATATACTGGTAATGGATAATCCCTCACAAGCCCTGTAGGAAATTACTGTGGAGGCTAATTAGCTGCTACTGAATTAACAATCAAAACAGAAGCCCTGGTACCTATTTACAGGTCTGTATTGCTTTACCTCTGATATCCATCCCATGGGCGCAGTTGACTTTGGTCGGGGCCAGGAGCCATCAGTCCCCAGGTCCCCCTCCCACATCCGCACCTGCGGGACCGATGCCCCGGGGCTCGGGAGCTCTCGCCGCTGCCGCAGGGCGTGCGCGCGGTGGTGTTTTACAGGGCAAGCGATGAATGAGAGGATGGCGAGCCGAGGGGTATGGCTCTGTGTGAGGACAGATTGGATGGCTCTAAGGAATTTAATCCATCAAAGGGCTATTAGTTGGTTTTGCACTTGGGGGGGGGGCCTTCTGCTGCCTTTCCTGGGGCTCACAAACAGATTTGACACAAAAGAGGTTTTCCTGAGAGCAGCAATGAGCGTTTCTGCCAGGGTGCACCCGTACCTGCTGCCAGCTCAGCATTTCGGGCAGTCATTGCGATCTGAGCTGCTGCAAGTCCTGGGGATGTCCAAAAGGCTCCCATCTCTGTGCTGGTGAAGGATCTCCCTGGCTCCTTTGTATCGCCCGAACACCATCCGAAATCTCTCCAGGTACGTACCCACACTGACCAAATCTCCCGTCTCCACATGCTCCTCCAGCGACCGGCTCCCGTGGCGATGCACTGGGAGGATACCTGCTGGCTCTTTGAGATCAGCCTAATGATCTCTGGGAGCAGAGACTGTGTTGAAGTCCTTCTTGGAAAGGCTTTCGCCACTCTGAAAGCAATTGGAATAAGTTAATAAATAGTACAAACAGAAGCCGCGCTGTTCACCTTCTCGCATCAGGGTTTAAACGCTGACGAGGGCTGACAGTGGTACCCTGATCAATAATTCACCCTGATGCCAAGAAACAGAAGGTGGGAAAACTCTAAATTCAAGGCCAGCGCTTAACAGTTTAATGACGGAAAACTTGAGGGCTACTCAAAAAGCTCTTGCATAAGGAGATGAAAATGAAACAGGACAAAAGCAGACGGCTCCAGAAACCAGCAGTGAAGAGAAATGTCAGAAGTGCAGAGTCACTCTGGCAGACGGGGAGTTTTTGGAGGGGAGAGGGAAGACAAAAGATTGTCCCTGATGCCTTTGCCCTGGGCAGAGGCCACGAGAAGGCACAGGAGCATTGCAGCCTTCTGGTGGTGAACTGGTATTTAGTTAGGATTATGGGGATTTGTAAATTTTTTTTAAAGAATTAAGGCAAGAAGAAGACTTTTTAGCTAGGCCAGGCTGAGTTAGAAGAACAGGGAGGAAAGGGCCGTGAGACCGAGGTTGTCCTTGCTGCACGAGCCAGGATGCTGCCCTGGGCACAGCACCCCCCTGCAGGCTGTGTGTGCCCTGTAGGTGACGGGGAGGGGAAGGGACGTAGCTGTCGTACCCAGCGATGAGCAAGGTGAGAGTAAAAAAAATAAGGGTGCAAAACACACCAGAATACAGAACACGTGTGCTGGCAGCACCCAGCCCTGTGCCCTCCCCGGAAAGGCAGCCTGCAGACCCTGCGCGCAGGGGGGCTTCGACGGAGCGGGTCAGGGCTGCCTCTGGGCAGCAGAGCAGGCAGGGGCTCCTGGGCTCCTCAGAGCAGGAAGGAGTTTGTGCTCTCCTGACAACTGCAATCCAAACAGTCGTTCATCGGTTCTTGTGAATTGGAGTTCCATACGCTCTGATAACGATGCGGAGGGCTAAAGAGCTGATCTTGGCAAGAGATGAGACGTTTCAGGCTGGTGAGTAACTTGGAAAGAAAATAGTGTGGCTTTTGATGGGATGCCTGGATCTTATCAGTGTTGGGACACTGAAGGGCACTGGGGAGGGGGCAGGGGTGTTTTGGCTGGCTGAGCCCTACCCGGCCTGTGTGCCTGCCTGGGAAGAGGAGGGGTCGTAAGAAACTTGGGAATGAGTGTCACTGGGTGTGTGTGCATGGCTAACAGCTGAATTAATTGTCGGGTTTATTTAGCCTCTCATTTTTGGCCTCCTGTAATTACTAAAATGAGTATTTGTCAGGATTCCAGGCAGCAGAGCGGTAATAAATCACTCGCCACCGGCGGGAGGTTGGAGCAGTTGTGTCTGAGCAAGCTGAGATGGGTCTTGGCTTTAGTGACGTGCAAGTGCTGTCAGAGGAGCTGGTGGGCTGGTGCACGAGCAAAAAGGCAAACAAAAACCACCCCAAAAACAGCTTTGCGGAAATGCTCCTGAAATAAAATCTCTGGATGCGTGGTCCCCCAGCCTGGAGCGGGGGTTGTCTCAGCCGTTGTGAGAAGGAATCACTTAACGGGGGTGCGGGGAAAGCCCCAGCAGCCCCCCGGGTGTGGGATGCTGCTGGACCCTGTGGGTCCTTACCATGGTGGCACCAGGGTGTCTAAAAATGCTGCTGTGAAATGCGCGGGGGGCGGGGGGGGGGCACCTGCCTGCATGCCCTGGGCTGAAAACCTGCAGAAGCCGGGTTGAACAGCAAAATCCTTGTGCTGCAAACGTGCCGCTTTCCGGAGCGGTGCCCTAGGGCCAGTCAGGCTTCCCGAGGCTCTGCTCTCCAGGCCTCGCTGGTGCCGTGGGCTCATCCCTGCCGGCACAGCAGTGGTGCTGTGCCAGGGTGTGTGTGGGGTGTCCGGATCCCACCTGAGGAGGCGCCAGGCTCATTTCAGCTGCAGACTGAGCAACCCTGGTGTAATCACCGGCAGGTCAGACATTCCTCTTGTTGGCCGTTGTAAATGAAGAACAGGGAGAGATAACAGCCCAGAGACCCATTCTGCCACCTGCATTGCAGAAAGCAGAGCACCGGGCACCCATCGTTTCAAGTCTGTATTTTTGAAGAGGCCAGTGTGTTTCCCTTCTTTGGGACTAATCCGAATGTCTCTCGCTGTAAATGCACGTAACCCAGTGAAGCGCAGGGTGTTAGGAATGGTGGTAAACTCCATCTGGAGAGCTCTCTGCTTTGAAGCTGGGTGCTGTTCTAAACTCTGCAGGGTACTGTCGCTTAGAAAAAGCAGCAGTTGTCAGCGAAGATTGATCTTGGTCCAGAAATTTTTGCTGCCCCCCTCCTTCTTTTCATATTTATTACTAATTTGCAATTTCTTTGATGACTGGATGCATGTTCAGCTTAGAGAAAACCCTGTTGCAGTATTTGCCCATGTGATGCCAGGGGATAGAAAACACCGACGGCACTAGCTGCAAGGTCCAGCCACGGAAACGATGGCATATTTTGAGTTGTCATTATTTATTGCCACAGTAGCCCCCAGTGCTCCTGAGCAGAGGCTGAGGAAATCCATGGAGGATGCAGAAGTCCTGGGGGAGTTGGTCTGAGGTCTCACCCACAGGCGTGAAGCCCTGGTCAAGCCAGCCAAAATCAATTGCTCCACACGTTGCAGGTCAGTATTTGCAGAAAACACTGTGTCTGCAAGAGAGGGGCATCTTCGTGGGCTGCTGGGGGCTCCCATCCTGCCTCCAGTGGCACAGGGGGAAGATAAGATTTCATGACGAGCAAACCATACAGAAGGTTGCTCTTGAAGATACTACAGCCTCATTCAACATGTTTTTTGCTCAGGGCAGCTGGCAGCAGCACAATGGGCCCTGAATCAGCTCTGGTGAGATGCGGGCTCTGATGGGCTTTGGAATTCTCTGAGTTGGGTGTTGGTTTGCAAAAGGCCGGAGTGTAGATACACAATCCTGATCTGGCTCTGCCCAAGATCCAGGAGTATTTTTTGCTGCTGTTTCATCCTGAGCCTTTTCCAGAAAGCAAAGCAGCTGCCAGAGGTCAGACACAAAGAGCCTGGGCGGTGCGTGCCTGAAGATGGGTGCCAGGTCTGGATCTGCATTCCAGTTGGACCAAAGCGGAGCTTTTGCCCATGGGGATGTTAATCCTGGGCCTTGGCTTTGAGCCATCTCCAGCTCTTGTGGTTTTGGAACCAAAAAGGAGCACCATTCTGTTCAAGGGAAGAACAAATCCTTATACCCCATCTCTATACCCTGATGAGAAATCACAATCAGTTCAAGCATTGCTGGCTCCCCATCTAACGTCACCCTGCTGGACCCATTTTTAAGCTACCAGGATAAATTCAGTCCCTGTGGGCTGCCGGAGCATCCTGCTCCCCTTCAGACCAGCAACAGCCCCTGAGCTGGAGCTGCTGCCTCCGTCCACTGGTGAAAGAGAAACCAAGCAGCAGAGGTTGGAAACCACATAGCAGAGGTTGCTCTTAGGTCTCTCTGTGGGGGAGGGCAGCTTTTTTATTAGGTCCAGATGTTGCTTTCTGCCCTGGGCCATGCTGGGAAGTAAAGCAAAGCGTGTTAATATTGGCTGGAAGAGCCTCATTGGAATCAGGCTCAAAGGAAGCGGGGTTTCTCCTGTGCCCCCATTTCCCAGGGGACATGGTCCAGCATGGGAGGCAGAGGCACGGGTGAGGGGTCACCCTGCTGCTGAGCAGCCCCTCTTCCCTTTGCTCTCCAAAATCTCCTAACAGTGAGTATGGCTCTACCCAGCCACCCGCCTCTCCAGGGCTCTTGGGTCCCTGCTGTCCCCCAGCTGGTGGCTGCTGTCCCCAAACTGATGGGCACCCATAGGGAGAGTCGTCCCCATCGCTCAGCTGAGGGGTCTCTTTGGGACTGATTTTCTCCTGGATTTCGTACTGAGATGTGGAGATGGAGGGCTCTATGTGAGGGGCAAGGCTGTTTTCCAGATGTTCTTTTTCACCATTAGGCAGTGTTTAAAAATATATGTGATTTCCTAAAATGCAGAGCTGAGCACTTTGCAGCCTGCTCCTCTGGGCTGCAGCACAGCGTCATGCGGCCGGCTAACAGAGCTGGGCTCCAATGGGTCCCCATGGTCCGGTGCCAAGCCTGGAGGGCTTCAAAACATGTGGCTCATTAAGAGTGCGCTTCAGCTATGGCAGGGGCTCGCACAGAGTGCTGGTGCTGCCAAAACATTTACAAGTTCCAGAGGACTCGGAAAGGGCCCAAGCTGCAAAGTTCAAGGGCAGACCTGGAGGCAGAGCAGCGCTGTGGCTAGCAAAGTACCCCAAGTGCTGCTCTGCCATTCCCTGCTCTGCTCCACCTTCACTTCACCTTGGTAGCAGACTTAGGCTAGAGCTGTAAGGATGCTCAGCTCCTCTCCTGGATGCTGGTTATGGATCTGTGGTGCTGTGGGTGCTATCTCCTCTGGTTCATTCATCTTCCAGGGTAAAGCCTGTGCTCAACCAGCCAAGGATGTGCCAAGAGGCCTGAGCTGCTGCCAGCCCATAATGCCTCACTGGAAGCTGGACCTGAAGCTAAAAGCCCAGCTCTGCACCTCCAAGGTCAACCTCCTTGGCCATGACAGGTCAGTAGCTCCATAACACGACGTGCATCATCAGCCAGCCAGCCACAGGCACTGGGGATGCCTGTGCTTAAAACCATCCCCAGCCCTGGGCAGCCGAGCCACGTTCTTCAGCAGCTAAAATGAATGTCCTGGAAGTGCAGGCGCTAAGAAAAAAAAAAAAAAAAACATCGGAAGCACAGGAAAAACCCATCTGCGAGTGGAAGAGGTCAAAGAAGAATACAAAGGCTTTTATTTCCTGAGGCATTTGTCAGCAAGACAAATGCATTTTTTTTTTTTTTAAATTAGCTGCGTTTTCCTAGCTGGCCTCCCACGCAAACGCCAAGTGGACTTTCACTAGCATAAAGCAGGGTGTTGGCTTGCGTCCTTTGTAATCCTACGCCCAAGGACTCAGACGAGGAATCGGTTGGATCACTGTTTATTATCAGTAAGTGGGGCATATTTAAAGGAAATGGGTAGATTTCAACACTACATCTATAACTAGTTTATTGCTGGCGCGTTCCTCTCTTGCACTTATTATTTATGTTGAAAACGATAAATGAGGGATTGATGGTTCTAACTGGCTCATGAATAATCAGGTTATTTCACTGTAAGCCCCAGGGGAAGGGTAATGTTTCTACAGTCCTCCGTCAAAGAGAATGCAGTTTGCACTTGTGTCTGTATGTGTAAGCGTTGCTCATCCCTCCACTGCCTTGCACTGGTGTGTTTTTGCACCCTCCCTCTGCGAGCATGCGTATCCCCACGCACTCCTGCGGCACAGCCCAGTGCCGATGCAGGTTTCCCAGCCCGTGCAGCCCCTTGGCATCACCACCCACAGCCACACACCGGGTGTTCGGGAGCAGTTTGCTCTCCGGTGCAGGAGATGGTGGGTGGCTCAGTGGCCTCAGCAAGCCGGGTGCTCTAGGGAGGCGCACAGAGGGCCCGCCTGCAGCAGGCAGCTTGGAAGAAGCCCTGATCCCATTTGTATTTCAAGGAGCTGCAAATAGCTGCTGGTCTCAGGATTTGCTTGAGAGACAGGAAGAGCACTGGGGAGATGATTTGAATGGTTATGTATATAGAAGTGTCTCATCACCAGGCTCAGAACGGGCTCAGGAAGGGAATCTGGAGGTGGTTAGCTGGAGAGGAGGATATTTTTATGCTAGAAATGTGCTGTCCGCCTGTTTGCAGGGTAGGAAGGATACAATGAGAATCAAAGGCTTGGCAGGATGAGCATTTTCATCCCCATAGATGTGAACTCCCTGTCTGTCTTAGACTCCAACGCATGGAAATCTTTAGATCCAATATCATTATTAGAAGCAGAAAATAGAGCTCATAAAACTCCTTCCTTACACCCCAAAAAAGCAATTCCAGGACCCTCTATCCTACTTGCGAACAAGCCATTCCTGCATTAATTTCCCCACTGTGGCAGGGCACATTGCCAGGGGAAGGGGACTCAGTGCTTCGGCAGAAGCCGTGCAGCCCTGGGGCAGGTCCTTACTCCTCTCCTGTGTAACCAGACCAAGGGATTTAGAAACAAGGCAGGAGAGCCAGGGATGGCTACCATAGTGGCAAATCCACACGGCCAAGCCACGTTCCTTCTGGGCCATGAGGTAACCACAGAGGCTGTGTCTGCAGTGGGAATCGCTCCTCCAGGCAACGGGCTGAAAAAATCAGTGCTAGATACACTTCTTGCCATGGCTGGGCAGACACTGCTGAGAGCAGGCAGGAGTGCCAGCCAGGGAAGCCACCGTCCCACCACCAGACCAAGCATCCAGAGGCCCATGCAGCCACCCTGGGTTCTCAGCTGATGAAGCTAAGGTGCCCCAGAGGCACTGAACCTGCATCATGGGACAGGAGTAGGTCGCAGAGCTGCATCTACAGCATCTCAGGTGGGTTCAGTCATCCTGGGATGGCTGCTCTGGGACGTAGTTGTGGAGCCACAGGGTTAGCTGCTCTGGGGACAGAGGGATCTTGAGGCATATCTGCTGTGACAGGCTCCCGTCCCAAGTCTGCTCCCCACAGAGATGGTCTAAGGACAGTTCAGCACCCTGTGCCAGATGAGATGCAGTTTGTGCAGGTGGCCTTGATACACATCAGTCCAGGTATGCTGCTGGTGGTTCCTTCACATGGGCATGGACGTGTGACATTTTTGAGGACAATACAACTTCCCTGCTGTTTGGCATTGCCTAGGTCTTCTGAAGATGCTTCTGCAAGTCCAGGCTGTGACGTTTCTATCTGCTGAGCATAAGGAGCAGAGACCAAGCCCCAGGTCTTGCACATGGTAGTTTCAAGCTGATGGCTTGGCAGCAAGGGGCAGTTTTTACTGCTCCAGTACCAGGTAAGGTTCTTTCTCTGGCAAATCCCTCTGTTGTTTGTTGGCTGTACATAGCTGTGGAATGAAATCTGTTAAAGGCATCTGTTGTTCCCTTACAGCTCTGCTTTGTTGAGTAGAATGGGGATCCCGGCATGTGGGGTTTTATTATTATTTAATTTGTAGCTGCCCATTATCAGCAACTTCTTTTAGGTGAGGCCTTTGGCATTTTACACTCAGCATTCTTGCTGTCTGTAAAACCAGCCTAAAATCTTTCCTTCTGTTCATAAAGGTGTCTAGTCTAAATTCAAAGTCCATCCATTATAACTTCAGCACCTTGTAATCCCTCGGAGATATGTGCAATTACTCTCTGAAATATCCCAGGAGCAAAGCTAATACCAAGCATCATCTGCTTAAATTTACAACATCCAAATGGCACAGTAAAAGCCACTAGCTTAGGGGTTAGCTCATCTGGGCGCACTTGCCAAAACACATATCCTGCATCTAATACTGCTTTTGCTGCTGAGGATTTAGCTGCCACCTCAGGAATCTTCATTGGACGGCATTCACACTTTATGGTTTTATTTAAATAACAGGAGTGGATGCACATGTCCTTCAGCTGGCGTTTGGGTTTCAACCATCAAACTCGCCCAGCCCATATATCCCCTGCCTTCACCACACTGCTGCATTTCCTCAGGTGCTTGAGCACGAGGGGGTCTCCCATCCTTCATCCTAGGATCAGTTCAGCCGTGATTTGTGTCAAAAAGCTTGGCATGAGGACAGGGGCCCTTCCCGTGCACCTGAAGCAAGCCTCTTGCATAACATGGCTTTCCTTCTCCTTTCCATTCCTTTAACAGCCAGTCTCGTCCAAGCCTATTGACTTCATCCCTATAAATCCAATATGATTTTTCCATAAGGATTAGTGTCAGATTCTCCCTGCAGACATCTTAGGTCTTGGAAGACAGCTGAGAGCTCTACTAATAGCTGGCTGGCGAGCCTGAGGCATTTATAGCAATGGCTTTAAAACGCACTTCATGGTTAGACAGGGTTTTAGCCCTGATGCAACACATCTGCCTTCACGATTTGGATAGCTAGGACGTAGCAGGGGTTCTGATACTGTACTAGGATGTGGATACCTGGATGTAAAATAAGCTTTATGTCGGTTCTTCCTGCCCTTCAAGGCCATGGAAAAACTGGGAGAGGAACTACCTACATTGAACACCAGGGCTTCATAGCTGGGTAGAACAAGATCAAGCAGGGAAAGGGAAATTTAGGGTGAAGATACGGTAAAACTGCCTCTGTAGGAAGAGTGAGGTTTGTGCCCTTTGCTTGATTTATCTCAGCTTCCCCTGGGCATACGTGACAGAGTGCGTTTTACATGTGTGAAACCACAGCCTCCTGACCATGGGGAGCAGGGCTGAATCCCACGGGCAAGGGAGGGAGACACCAAAAACATTCCCTGTGGATGGGAAACGGGCATTAGGGACCAAGTAAATGGATAAGGAAGAGGAAGGAAACTCCGGATACATCAGCATGACAGTTTGAGCATTTTATTACGATATATAAATTTTGTCTTCTTAAATTACTCTCTATGAGTTGAACAGGAAGGGATTATTGTGGAGGGGGGAATATACAAAAATAAAAGGATATCGTGAAAGGATATCACCACATATACAACAGTAAAGTACTTTACAAGCACTTAGAGAATCAGACTTACAAAAATAAAAATATGACACATCCTTATGCATTTCCACCAGTAATATGCTCTTTTCTTCCTTCTCTAACCTTCAAACACCTTTCAGCCCCATCTCCAGGTCACAATTCACATGGTAGGATACTTTGCTCATTTTGATGGCCATCACAGTATCTGAAAAGGAATTAGTGCCTCCCAAGACTTAAAAAATAAAATGGTTATCAGAGAGCTTTTAGGGGAGGTGTTCAGAACGGATCAATTTGTGAGCAATGGGGTGATCCTCAGGGAGCAGAGTTTATCTGTCAGTAGAAATGTGAGTATCCCCCAAGACCCATCACTCCCTGTAAAGCGTTCCTCCATCCCCACACAGGGACAGCTCTGTCCATCTATGCGTGACCCAGAATCCCCCACAAGCCTGGGGAGCGCTGACGCTCACAGCCTCCAGTGGGACTGAGTGACTGTGACAGAGGATGGACCTGATTTTGTTTCAGCTCTAAAGAAGTCAAGGATGCTCTTCCTTGCAGGAAAACAGGCAGGTTAAAACTACGATGGCTAACTATCCTAGCTCACAGTGTCCACACACAGAACCATTCGCCTCTTGATCTGATTCACACAGCCTTTAGTCCTCAATTTGCTCTACAAAGTCGTTTGCTCATTAGCCTTCTAGTGACCTTTCCCATTTTTTTTAATACACACTCAACATAAATAGAAAATAGCATTCACTTCTCTGACCAGCAGCTCACTCAAACACCGCTATCAACACCCAAACCTCATTTCATCATTCCCAGAAAGTATGCACCTAGGGTGCGAATCTGTCTGTATTTCACATTGAGAAAAGTAGAGCTGGCTTAGGAAAAAAAAAAAGGAAAAGAAAAAAAAATAGACAAAAGAAGCGCTAAACTGTTTTGGTCGAAGTTGTTCTCTGCGTTTTGTGCAAAGTACTCCCCAGATTGTGAAAGGTCAATATTTGGTCAGGGTTCCCTCTTTCTGGCCCCAAATGCAATGACAGCAATGCAGGCAGACCAGACACACGCATGCTCTGTTGCATTCAGGGGCAAAATCACAGGAATGAAGGGGATGAAGGGCAAACCCCGCACCATCGAGATAGATAGTGACTTTCCATACTGGAAAAAACCAGCCTTCCCCTCCCCAAAACAGATGCCTTCTGAGAAAGTTTCTGATCTCAAAAATAAATATTGATGGAAAATAATTCCTGAAGGCAGAGTCTGACTCTGCCCATCAGGCTTACAGGACTGCGGGCAACAGGCACAGTAAGATCCTGGGGAGAAATTGTGCAGTCACAGTCCCAGCTGCCCAAGGAAACTCACCTTTCTAAGCAGCATTTCCATGGTCTAAATTTATCATTTGTATCTTTGAGAAAATATACATGAACAAAGATCTGTTGGTTGAGATGAATAATGCTCCATTTAAAAGAAAAACAGCTCTCCAGTGGGACTAATAATTCCTTTTAGATGTACAAACATACTACAGGTAAGGCAATTCTTGGCTGCTGGGAGCGACTCTTAATTGGCAGCACATAAACACAAAATTCAGTTTCTGGTGTTTAAGCAAAAGAAAAAAAATTCATTGCTTTTTGCAGGATGAACTTTGGCTCTTCCACCACCACCTAACCCAGACACGGGACAGGAGCAATAGGGACAGAGGGTGAGCAGGCAGGGTGGGACCTGCACCCACATGAGAGTGAAGACCTGACCCTCTGTGGGTTTTTTTCTTGTGCTCAGTAAAAAGAAAGTCCCTTTCCAATGCCAGCTTTCACCAAGAAGAAAAGCAGCTTGTGATGGACTCATGGGAGACATCATGTAAGAAGGTATTTTTCAAGAATTGCTACAGATCTCAGGCACTTGGCAATGTCACAGCTTGGATGTGGTCCAGGGTGGTCACCCACCATGGCCTGTCCATGGCTATACAGCTCAAAGCGTGTTCAGCAGCCGAGAAACCCAAGCTTCCAGCTGACTTTTTTTTCTTGACATGGCAAAACCAGAAAAGCTGCTTAAGCTCAATGGAGCAGGAGCATGTTAGGTCTTTTCTGGTCTATTTGCAGAGAAAACAAAGCATGAAGCCTCAAAGAGGCCTGGCCTGGACATGTGGGGACCCTACAGTGCCAAGGATGCAGCCCTCCATTGCACCTTCCCTGGGATCACATTGGCCTACAAGACTTTTGCCTTAGCAGCCCCTGTCCTTGTGTGGTCAAAAACCAGGCTGTGGTTCAGGTCTCTCCACTGGATTTGTATTTGCACACTGGTTTTCTGGCTTTTTTTAAATTCTTTTTCCCAACATTTAGGAAGCAGAACAGTGGACAAAGTGGGCAGAAGCCTGCACCTGGCCATGATAGAAGAGATTTTTTGGGGAAAACCTGTCCTGCTCGAAGACCAGCATCATCAAAACCTGCAGCTTTGTGCTTGGAGCAGGGGAATAATCCAACTGTTAACAGGAGAAAAGCCTAATGTATGGTTAGAATAGGGAGTTTCTGGCATCCCTTTGGCTTGGAGGTCAGCCTGTCTCTGTGCTCGCCCAGTGAAGGTGCCTGCAATCTGATCTGTCATCATGCAGAGATCTCCTGGGTATGAGTACCAGCCCTGCTTTTGAACCTGGATTACACCTGCTTAGCTTGGAAACCTACCCCCTTCACTCCAGACTCTCACAGGTGCATGGAAAGAGCCCTCCAGAGCCTTCAAGATGTACTCGGGAAGGCAGATGAGCATTTCCGCTGGTCACAGCACTTGGCGAAACAGGGTAGGCCTCAAGATGAGCTAGCAAGTAAGTGCATCACCAACTTGCATTGCACTGGGACCACATTCATCCTAGCTTCAGCTGCCCAGCTGTCTAAGCTAACTCCGCAGCACTCATGTTTGCCGGAGCTCTGGGAAGGAGGGTTGCTTCAGGCATAATAATCCCTTTGGAGACAGATGTTGCTTTTCCAGGCTTTGATGCTGACAGTCAGTGACAGCAAAATCTGACCAATAACAAACATAATCCTCATTTCGGTGCTGCTGAAAAGAATTCAACAGTAGGTGGAAGCCTTGGAAATCCTTTGAGAGATTTCTCCCTACCAAGCCCTAACTCCCAAATAGAGAGGCAGAGTTCATCACTGCCATAGCACACATCTTTCAGTACTAATGACGCTTCAGCTGTCAGGATTTAAGTTTGTATATAAAGACTTTATATTTACCTCTGGCGGAAAAATTGTGCTTCATTTTAAACAAGAGAACTCTGTTTCATAAAGGTCACAGTTCTGGTCACATCCACCAATTGCCTTTTGAAGCTGATGGGAAAAAGTATCTTTATGAGTCACTATTTAATTTTTTTTCAAGTTTTTCAGATTTTTTTAAATCTCTCTGGGTTTGTGCGTCAACTGTTCTGAGCAATCGGCTACCTCTTCCTGATATTGTTAATAGGTCTTCTGATTTGGCTGCTCAGTTGTGTTCTGAAATGACTTGATCAGGCCTGCAGCAAGTCAGGAACAAAATGGAAAGTTTGGAAGAGGGAAAGCTGGAAATTAATTTCCGGAGCTGTGTGGTTATTTTCTAAGCCTGGACTCTTCTGAGCAGCACGCAAAAATTCTTGGTAAGATTTTTGGAGACAATTCCATGCCATTTTCAAAGGTTATATGTTTACAGGAATCCAGGCTCTTGCAGATTTCAACAAGCTACCAAAGTGAAGAGAAACTGGGAGATGTGATTCATGAGTGGGGAATGGTTTACCTTAGGATGGCTGTAGTGACTCCTGCTCTCTCAGTGTTTCTTGATCCTTTTGCAGAGACAGCTCAGCTGTTTGTGAAGTACCTGTTGAATTCCTACAGCCTGGCGGAGTAAGGAAAAACTGGATGGCATTGGGCTCTTCAGTACTTCAAGCTCTACGCTGAGAAAGTTTGGCTGCTCCTCCACAGTCAGCAAAGCTGTCCATGCCACAGGTATGGAAAGTATTGAGAGGGTGAGCAACCTTGCTCATGAGTTAACCCTGCACTGGCTTCTTTGAAGCTAGCTAGCATCTTTCCGTATTACACTCCCCTCTGCAATACAGCCACACCCTGAAACTCAAAAGGGTTGCAAGTGTGTAAAGATCCCTGTAAATTGGGTGCTTGAGACAACAAACAGCACGGCATGCTTGGACTGACAGTACTTTTGAAAAAGGGCACTGGGCTTCTAAATCACTTGGACACTTTTAGAAAATAGCCCTTCAGCTATTCAGTTTCCTCAGTCTCCCTTGCATTCTCTTGGCTGGGCTCACAGAAGAGGTAGCCATGCGTCGGGGTAGGCCTTTCTCCCATCTCCCACTTGTGCTGTGCCTTGCTATAGTATGTAAACATCTGGCTGCTAGCAAGAGCACCAAGCGCCTGTTTTCTTCCTCTCTTTCTTGGTGACAGTCCCCACTCCTCCCAGTAAGTTAGGCCTGAGGTTACAGCAGTGGTGTAATATTGCAGCTATCTCCCAGATGAGTTGTTGGAGCAAGATGTGATGCATTGATAAAAATAACCACCTCCTCTGCATTTAAACTCTGAGACACCTGGCTTGATGTTTGCTGGGCAGGCTGGACACTGACTCTGCAGCTGGTCTTCCCTTTTCAGAGATCAGAATAGCTCTGAAGGTTACAGTGAGTCTCACCTATGTGCTAGACGAGACCTACAGAGCTCATAAGGCAGCACTCTGCTATGGCTAATAGGGTCCTTTGTCATCTTGATTTCATCTAAACAAAAGGCAAAAATAGATATGCTTAGAAAAAAAGAAAAATAAAATCCAATCCAGATCATGAATGTCAGGAACGTTGCAAAATACAAGCCAGCCTTTCACTGATCAAAACCATTCCGTGCCCTGCAAGCCTCCTCCCAGCCAGTTCAGCCTCACCCAAGACGATGTATTCTCCAGCCATTAATATTCAGTCGCCATCAGTGAAGGCCCAGCCAGAGACCCAGCAAAGGCCACAGCCTCCTTGAGGTCACAAGGTTGCCAGCGGCAGAGCGGATCAGAGGGTCTCGCTGTAGATGACGCACGGACTGGTTTCCTCGCAGAGTTCCAGCTGCACGCTGGAAGCAAACCAGCGCTTGGCACAACCCAAGCTGTAGTTGAGGGTGGTCCGGTAAGTGTTCTTGGCACGCTTAGGAAAAATGATGGTCGTGCTCTGAAACCTCAGTGGCTTCTGGCGGGGCTCAAAGATCAGCTGGGACTTGTAGTTCCGCCAGGTGCAATTGGGAGCAGCAATGACTGTCTCGCTGTAGGTGGTGACAGTGGGGATGGGGCCGTAGAAGATGTCATCCCGGTAATGCTTCTCAGAGTCGTACTTCACCTCAGAATTGCACCTACAGAGGACAGCAAGGTATCAGAAACACAGCCCAGGCAACAAAGGAGAGAAGACAGGCAGGATCCTTCTCTAACCCTTTGGAGCTGGGAACTTTTATGACCTCTTACAGCACTGGAACAGATGCAAGCCCTACAACCCAAAGTGGAGGGCCAAGAGGACTCTGTCCTGCTGGTGCACCTTGGGGGAACCCCACCTTGCTGTGAAGCTGTCCCAGCACTTCTGCAGTGCATGT
The DNA here is from genome assembly GCF_000687185.1 of Egretta garzetta. Classification (NCBI taxonomy): domain Eukaryota; kingdom Metazoa; phylum Chordata; class Aves; order Pelecaniformes; family Ardeidae; genus Egretta; species Egretta garzetta. The sequence goes on along the minus strand of NW_009260397.1, from coordinate 2,078,795 downwards.
CCACAGAGGACCAAGCCTGCCTGGTCATGCCAGGGCAGAAAGGACCCTGTTGCACAGGCTCCAAGCAGCCTGCTTCTTCCTCTGGTTTCCTTCATGAGCCCTACTGGGACTTCAGCTCAATCCTGAGAGCTACACTGGAAGCAAACACCCTGTTAGCAAAGAACATCAAGAAGTGGTGAAATCCCTCAGCTGGGGTAGGTCAGAGGCTGAGGAATGGACATTCATTCATGGACTGAAATCTCAGGAAAATTCTTGATCCAGCCTTTTCCCAAGCACTTTTAATAAGTACAGCCATGCAGCATCAACTTGAAATGCTGTGGGCCCCTGGGAACACAGGTCCTCTGATCACTGACTCACGGTAGGTCTCACCACGCTCCCTAATGCTCGTGCTAGGCTTGGGGGGTGTCACTGCCCCAGTGACCAGGCTGAATAGATGCTGCTGGTGGGCTATGGGCATGGGATATCCCACTGGGATCAGGGGGAACCTACTTCCCAACACAGCATGTCTGCTGCTGCTTTCACAGGCCCTGTTGTCCATGCAAGCTCTGGCTTGGCAGGAAAATAATGCCATAAATAAGGTTTTCATAGACGGCAGAAGCATGGTGTAACGGACACTTGTTGAGCTGTCAAGGCTATGTGTTTGTCTTTTTTCTTCTTGATACTGTCTTGCTATCAGAGCACAAAGAGACACGCAAGCTATCCAAAATCGAGTGCTGGGAGATGAGGAGTGAGATTGCTTGTTGGGGCCTACAGAAAATCCAGGCAATGGTCAAATAGCAGGTGGAGCAAAGAGATGCTGTGGGCTATAGCTGTCCAATATCCAAGCCATCAGTCTCCAAGGAAGTGGCCATGTTAACAGTCATCAGATGAAGAACCCACAAAATGTGGGATGTCACTGCTCTGCCTGTTTTCTGCAGGCCGCCAGAAGGGATGTATGGACACCAAGTCATGTAAAGGGCTTTTCCTATAATCCCTGGCCATGGGGAGCAACAGGACTTTCAGTTGTTTTCCCTGCTCCCCAAATGTTCCTCTGGCAATCAGCAGCCAAGGAATGTGCAGCTCCACGTAAAAAAGATTAAAAGCTGGGTGTGCGCTTGTCATTACCTCCACCCAGAGGGGGGGTTGACTGATTGTGCACTGCATGTAATCTGAGCTGCTGTAATGTATTTTGCACAGCTAGGGTGTAAGCAAGTCATTCAGCACACATAAAACAAGACTCCGATGTAATCACCATAAAAACATGCCTGCTGGCAGTTCCTCAGCAAGCAGAGATTTACTGGGGTACATTTCCAGAGAGACGTTCACATAGGTTGAGGGGGGTGGGAATTGGGTTTACAGTCCTCCCACCATCCCTGCCCCAAGCTGTGTGTAACTGCTCCATGCTGTTTGCAGAGTACATTCCACACCAGCAGAAGAAGAGCAGAGACCAACATTTATCCATTGGCCGCAGCACCAGCCCTACAGGAGGTCAGAACACCTCCATCACTGGCTTGAGGGACCATCTCCTCATGAGGAGGAGCTCATTCTGTCTCTGTGGGCTGGTCAAATGTTGGTTTCTCTGCTGCAAGGGCTAACAAAAATAGATGCCAATTATAAGGGTGTTGCTGCTTCTGAGAATGCAAGTCAGCAGGGAACAGGATGAAGACCATCAGGTTACTTAGTGGAGGCCATCAAGCCTACAGATGGTAATGGTTTTCTCTCATATCCTTGGATTTGAGCTTGGAAGGAAAGTTCTCTTCTCTTACAACCTCCCTCCAGTTCTTGCCTCCTCCCCTCCGCTGCTGTCAGTCTTTTTAATTCAGGCATTACTCTCCCACCTGGCCCTCCCTTCCCATCAGAATAACCATGACTCTGATTTGTAAATGCACTTTAATTTTTTTGCAGAAGGAAAACCACCAGGAAAAAGACAGAAACCTTCATCTACCCACGTGATCCCTTCTGTACCTGATTTCCTGCACGGGCTCAGGGCTGACCTCAATGCTTTCTCCAAAAAACACAGGGTACATTCGAGGCCTCATCTCTGGCATGGACGGCTTCAGGAGCAGGTAAGGCATCTGTGGCAAAGAAGAGCAAAGCAAGTGTTGGGACACAACAGATGAAGCTGGCATAATGTGCTGTGTCTGGCAGCTGAGTAGCCAGCAGCAGCACATTCAGCACTGGCAGGACACACCAGTGCCTCCAACCTTGCCGAACTGCATCTCCTCAGAGTCCCATGGGAGACACTGCAGGTGACAGGCTCAATGAGACCAAGTGACTGTGGCAGCATCAGGACCAACTTTGTTTCACGCAAGCTAAGCTCACCTTGCTTGCACTCTCAGCATCATTCAGCTCCCCCTCGCAGTCCCCAGTCCCTGTCTTTTCCAGGTTTGTAGCAGGGCCCCAGTTTAGTGGAGAGTTCATCACACCAAGGCAGGCACTGTTCTCCATGCTCAAAGGGGAGGACCGCTGTCAAGTTACCAAAAAACAGCCTTAAGGTGGTTGGCAGAGAACACGACCGTTAAATCCCATCCTTGCACAGACAAGCCCTGTACAGGCCTTGCACTTAAGATGCCTTGACTTTCTGATCTGCCACCTGTGGCTCTATCAATTTACGGGCTGACTTCCAGCTTCCAGGGCTGGTGCGACAGGGTGGGCTGCCCTCCACTCCCAACACCACCCTCTCCACCTTCCTCTGCCCAGCACATCACCAGGTAAGTGACTGCCCAGACTACCCCATGCTGCAGTATCTGTTCACTGAAATGTAGCCCTTCTTTTCCTCATCCTTTCTTGTTTCTCATAGGAATTGCAATTGTTTGGGCATTGTTTTGGGGTCTTACAAAGACTCAAAGTGCACCAGCCTGGAGAAGTGCTTTAAGTCCGATGTAACACAGACATCAGGCCTCAGTCTGCTGACTTAAAGGATGTAGATTTACTTAACTGAGATGTGTATGTATATTTATATATATATGTATATGCATATATACATATATGTTGAAAATAATGTATCCCTTGTGACAATCCAGCGGGGAGGAGTGGTAGACTTGCTGTTGCTGAAGTCTCCATGCCAAAAACGGCTGTCACGCTCGAAGGGATGTTCTAGCTAACCATGCACAACTGCGTGTGGGGTGAGACACTGGGGTACCTTGTGGCCTCTGCAATGCAGGAAACCAGTTTCAAGCCAGGACTTTTTAATTAATAGAGCTGCTCCAATTCGTGACACCAAAACCTGGATTTTTAAGACTAATTACACCCTGAAGTTACTCTGACAAATTGTCACAGTCTGGCCTAGGCTGCTCTGCCCGCCACAAAAATGAATAATCCCACTTCTCTATACTGGAGCACCCTTAAACATCAGTTCCCACATATAGGGATCCTGTGCCTGGTGTCTGAACCAAGCCCAGCAGCTAATTAAGCTTAATACTGCCCTCCCGGAAAAATGTCATTGTGGGTTTTGGTCCCTGACACCACTTTTCTGTCAGCAGTGATTTAAGACACAGGATCTCTTGAAAGAAGATGGCTGGCAGCCTCTGTGCAGGGTTGAAAAGTCTCTAGATGTCTGAAAAGCCCATGGAGTTTTTCCACTTTCCACCACGTACAGCCTGTATGTGCTCAATCACAGCCATATTTCATCAGTACCTGGTCACTAAGATCATCTCAGGGCTCACAGAATCCACTGATGGTAGCTGAGGATACAGCTCCTGTACTGGCTTGCTCTTCCCATGCCCCTCCTTTCCACCTTCCCCAGCATCTTCTGGTTAGGTGGTACAGGACAGAACACTGGAGCTGTGCTCCGGTTCCTACCAGCAGTGCTGAGCAAGAGATACCACAGCTTCGCTCTGCCCTATATGCCACACAGGTCCCCAAATGCTCAGCCAGGTCATCCCCCAGCTGGTGTTAACTGGCAAAGCTCTGTTGAGTCCACTCAACAGCATCAGCTGACACTAGCTGAGGTCTGAATTTTCTCTGGTGGCTTGGGCTTTCCGCCTTAGGCTAAGGCAAAAAATGTCATTGCTTCATCTGAATTCACCAAGCCCTTCAATCCTGTGTCCCAAAGCCACAAAGCTGTTTACTCTTTCCATACTGAAATAACCCTGCACTTTACTACTGTGTTAAACTGTGAAGTAAAATGTCCAACCCCTCTTTTTGATTGAATATTTCTGTTCCATTGTCAAAAAAGGACAGTATTTGCATAGGTATGGGGGGAAAAAAGAAAAAGAAAATGTCCACCCTCACTACCAAACACTGGCCAAAAGGCAAAGTTCATTCCTGGATTGCTTTCAACACTCTTGACAGGGAAGGTCAAGGGCAGCCTTTCTGCTCATAAATAAAGCTCTCTGCTTCTGAAATGTGAATTGTTTAGATCAGACAAGTCTTAGTTCACAAGGGTGCAGATCTCCAGCTTTTAACAGTCTGCACATGGCCAAAACTCTTCTCTAAAGACATCTTGTGCGTAAGGAGAGGTTCAGTTGGGTGCAGGAGCCAACACCATGGGCACATGCATTGATGGGCTCTGCAAAGAGCAGGCAGGCTGGCCTTTTGGGGTTCACCCACAAAGAGATGCAGGTTGCTTTAACTGGTGAAGGAAGAAGGGCTGGGGATACGCCTCCCTCCTTCAGGAAATTTTTTTCTTTCTCTTTGTACTCCCGTGGCCATACCTGGCACTGGCAAAACTCCAGCTGCGAACCTGCCTTCTTTTTACACTGTGCCCACTTAAGGAGAGGTCTTGTCCAAAGGCCCCAAACTGGTCTCTGCTTGCAGATGAGGTTAGAAAATTATCATCTCTCCTCCTTCTTTTGAAAACCTCAGCTCAGCAAATGTTGAAAGCTCAGCAAATGTTGTTTCAAACTTCCCAGATGAAACACTGAATTTGGACAGGGCAGAAGGTGGACTTTGTCCTGCAACATGAAGAGCAGACCTAAAGGTATGAATACCTTTTACTGGAAAATATTTCAATGTCCTATTTTTTACCATGAACTTAAGCAGCTTCATACTCTCAGCACAAAACAGTGCTGACTTATAAGTGGTCTGGACTTTTATATCCCATCCTGAAGACAACACTGCTGACCAGGGTGCAGGTTTGCAACAGACTCTGACGGGAAGGCCCCTGGCCCTTGAACTACTGCTGCCTCCTCCAGCACTACCCAGACTTTTTTCAGAGGGCATCCACCCGAGTCCATGCCCAGCCCCATCCTCCTTCATGTGATCCGACAGACTGAGAAAACGCATCTGGAGTGCTCCGAACAGCCTGCTCTCTTCCATGCCCTGCCTTTGGGTGGCCTTTGCGATGCTCACCTTGGCTGGAGAGGGGCAGTAGTTCTCTTTGAGTGTAACCAGCAATTTGGTGGTTTGCTGTTTCCCGTAACTGGTAAAGTAAGTCACAGCCACCAAAGACAGTTTCATACAGTGGTACCAATCCTCCAAAAAGTGGAGAGGCGGAACAGAACTGGGAAGGTTCTTCTATCCCAGCTTCTAAACAGATGTTTTCAGGCCATGCTGCCAAAACTGACTGCAAACTTAGATAACCAGAAAAAAAGGTTGGTAGGCACTGGTCTGAGCTGCATAGGCATCCCAATGTTGAGGATGCTGTGAGTTTAGCCCATGGGAGTATCTTCTTTACTTCTACTGGCCAGGGACAAGTGAAGATTGGGTAAAATGGAACAGTTGTGAATTAAGCTTTTCAGATCCAGACTAGCTTGCTAGAATGCCAAGTAACAAACTCTGATGGATGGTAACCATGAGTTTCTTTGCTAGATGGGCGCAGGAGAAATCTGGATCTCTAACAGTTCCGCAGAGGGCATCTGTAAAGTGCCGTTCCAAAGAAGCAGTTTTAAAGAATCCATTTCATTGCTTCATGGCAAACAAACCTTCATACTTTTTGCTACCATACGCTGACACTCAGCGTGCTCTAAACATCCCTAGAGGCAAGGATGCAGGAGGCGAGGTCCTCCCTGTGTGGCTTAGCAGGAACGTTGCTGGGACACCTGGCCCCCAGCATTTGTACGGGAACAGGCTTCACAGCCCGCTGTGTGCCGGGGGTGCTGCTCAGTCAGAGCGTGGGCACACAGGGAAACGCCGTCTGTTGAAATCACAAGTCCCACAGCAGGGGAACAGGAAACAAGAACATGCTGCAGAAACAATACCAGCGTGCACGGAGAAACGGTGGCTCTGTCATGCATGACTGAAATCAATCGGTCAAGAAGTTGCCACTGAATTCAGCAAGAGCAGGATTAAGTCTTCTCCAGGTTAGTTCTGGATGGAGTGGTGAGGAGACTATTTCCCTTGTGGGTTATAGTTTACCTTGCTCTGGGCAGGGAAGTGATAAAAGGCATTTCATAATGCATTTCATATGCTGTAAATGAGCATCAACTTCAAACCTGCAGGCTTGGCTTGATTAATTTAGAAAGCTGGAACAATTGCAGCCATTGGCAAGCCAAAGCCAGCAACTTCTACCCCCCGTCAGAGACCATTACAGAGTCTCACTCATGTACCACGAGTAGTGCCGTGAGCTGCTGCAGGCCAGAAACCTTGAAGTCACCTGGAAGTCTGCACATAGAAGATGTAAGTAACTTAAAAAGCACAGTCTAAAAATAGAGATCATCTGTAAGACCCTGCAGGCCGCTCACCAAACAAGCAACTGAATTGCTTGCATGGAGTGAAAGGGCCACTAAACAGTAAGCACAGGCTTTACACAGCAGCAACTGAAAGGCACTTCAGATAACATTTTGTTTCACCGCCAGTGATGTTCTGAAATATCTGCTCCTGCATCTCACCTGGAGTTGGGAAGCAAGGAACAAGGGATACAAGCTTTCCAAAAGATTTGTCTTTGGGGCTGAAATGTTATGTGCTTGGCACATGTCAAAAGGTGGCTTTTTGGCAAAAGTTTGACACCAGCTCCTTCCAATCTGTTTTAAGGTAAAAACAAAACTAGAAATGTTCTGCCTGTCAAAAAAAATACTGACTCAATTCTTTTTTCCTTCTGCACAGGAATGGTTGAAAGAAGAGGAACACTGGACTGCTGAGCTCTCTTGAGAAAATTATGATCCTTGGCTCATTTCTAGCAATCACTCAGCGATCTCCAGACACTACACAAATAAGGTGAGTTTCTTTACAGCCCTGCACCACATATGGGCTGGCAGGAGCAGAGCTTGTTGCGCACTACTGTGGGTCACTGATGGTGAAGAGGAGAAACCCACATGTCAGTAGACCAGGCTGTCCACAAGTCATCCATGGTCAAGGTCTGTCTATCCAAGGAAGAAACCCCAGGGTTGCTGGGACCTCATTAACTGTCCTCAGTAACTGGAGCTGTGCTGCTGCTTATCGGATGCAGCTCTGCAAAAGCCACCACAACCCTGTAATCTTTATGAAAGGAGGGGTCTGGTAGTCCAGGAAGGTTGAGGAGGTGAGAGGGACAATACTGGAGAGAACAGAAAGTGAGACCCTCACATTTTGCCCTCAAAACAGAGCCAAATTAAGCCGTAAGTGTGCTATCATTTTTATTTCCTTTCTGGTACATCATTTGTTTCAACCAGCAAAGGGTTACAGTATTATTAAAAAGTTGCAGTGATTTCTTGTTTGGCTGCATTTTTCCCTCTGTCTTAACTCCGATGCCTTTCAGGCATGTAACGGCCTGGGCAGCTAAATTTTGCTTTTCTCAAGTAGCACATAGATAAACATGGGTAAAATCGGTTGCTGAACAGAATTCAATCTCCAGCTAACCAACAGCACTTCCTTTATGGTGGCATAGGTATTATGGGGGGCTCTTGCTTTAGGACAGATGCACGTCCTTCAGGTCCCTATCATCGCTTCATACCTGCAGCAACTGCCATCTCAGGGACTGGCTCCTGGGGTTATTTAGACCACAGAGTTCTGAACAACAGAAAAAATAATATAGTGGACAGAATAATGCTGGTTTTACCCCTAATAATTATTTAGAGTCAGTAAGCTCTGTTGAGAGACTTTTCATTTGGGGTAGCTTACAAGAATGGAAGCAGTTATCAAATAGTAAACAAAAATGAGGAAAAACCTGCCATGAAACTGGCCTGAAATATACTGAGTGTTTCCAAATCCCAGGCAGCAAAGCAACAAAAAGGAAAGGAAATTAACGTGACAATAAATAAAAACCCCCAAACCCTTTTCCCCAGGGAACAAGAAGGACCAGAACTGACTGATGCCTTTTGCTATGGTCATTACGTGGAAGGCACTAAGATGTGGCATTAGATCGCTCGGGACTGTAAGGGGAAACAGTTTTCCAAGCATCAGGGCTACGAACCAGAGACAACTTCCCAAATTCCCAGCTCCTAACTTAGCTAGGGCATAAGCAAATCTCTCACCACATTTTCCAACTATGGTAACATGTCAGGTCCATGAAAATGTCACTTCACTCAGCCGTGATTTACAGGTACAATGAAAGATCTGGCTGAGTTATTTGACGCACATCTACATTCTCCACTCTAGCTGATAAGCAATATTTGTTTAACAGACCATTTATTTTCCCAATATCTTCACGTATTGCACATTACGAGTAATTTATATGATGGCCGGATGAGATTTTATTTGGAGGTGATAACAGTGAATGCAGACCTCAGGTAGAAAGCAGGGCTTTATTATTTCAAAGAATTACATCCTTCCTGCCTATCTCCATCTTCTATTTCAAGTGGGAAATGTGTGCTGCTTTGCTTATTGTTCGCAGCATTACACAGGGACGCAATGGAAATTAAACAGCTACAAGGCACCACCCTAGAAACAGCCACATTTTTCAGAGTGGATGATGAGACCGCTATGACTGTTCCCCTGATCTGCCCAGAAGGGATGTCTGTCACGGTTTGCAGATTAGGTGAGGCCCGGAGCCATTCCCCCTCCTTCACTGCTGGCGTTGAACCAAGGAGGAAGAGGAGCAGGCATGTGTTCAGAACTGGACAGGGCTGAGGGATGGGGGACAGCCAAGTGGGGTTAGCCTTTGCCAGGCAGCGGACACAGGCGTGAAACTGAAACCACTGCCAACCCCTGCCAGCAGAATTGCTGCAGAATCCTGCCCTGTGGGAGTGGTTCAGAAGTGGGTCAGGATGCAGGGCTGCAAACGCCAACCCCTGAGGCAAGCCCTGCCACTGTGCTAGATGGGTGCCTCGCTCCCCACACAAGCCTGGGGCTTTCTCCAGAGCTGCTGGGACCCACATGGGCTTGGAGAGTCATGTCACCTACTTCGTGTGCGGGCTGCAAGCTGGCTCAGGTTGGGAGTGCTGCGCCTTTCTCTCATGTGCGCTTTCACTGTAGGTGTTGGCAGGTCTGGAAGTTACATATTGCCTGGAAACCCTTTGATGTTTTAAGGTTCCCCACCCAGTCCCTGCAAGACAGTCCCCCTTCCTGGAGCGCTTTCAGTGTAGGTTGAGATGCTGGCTCTGCGGCCCAAGGGCTCTTCAAAATGCAGCATGTCAGAAAGAGGTGTTTTGGTTTTGTTTTTAGTATCAGCCATAAATCCAACAGGGCTGGTACACACGCTGACCTGGACCCTGTTGTTGGGACCACACCTGTGAAGGTTGTGCCAAGAAGCAAAGTATCCTCCTCCTCCTCCTCTCCACTTGAGATGAAGCTGGAATCTCCTCCCACCACACGAGACTGATTCTGGCACCGCACTGTTGTCCAACACAGCTCCTGAATGTAAGTATAAATTCCCTACATGGGAGCACTCATCTGACAGCTGATCCACTGGGATATAGTCCTACAGAAGTCAGTGCTCAGTGAGGCAGGTTGAATGCACAAATACTTAAGCCTTTCAAATAAAAAGGAACTCATTGGAGCAGCAACAGTATTGGGAAGGGACAAGAAGTCATGACTGGTAGTTCTGCAGATGAATGCGATCCTGATCTCCCCTAATATATCCATTAGGAGTTACACTATTGAATGCAAAGCACTTAGTTCAGCACAACCCAAAAGCAGTTCTTCTAGCCTAAAACTATATCCCAGGGCAACAACAACAGGGAAAACTAAGCAGATCTGGCTACCTTGATGTCATTTCATCCCTGATTCTTCCAGCAACTGCTGCTTTGTGCATATTATTAAGAGATTTCTTTCACTGTATTTATGTTCCTTTTGGCCCAGCATTACATGCAAAGTCTAGGGAATTCAGTAACCCAAGTCCTAAGAATAAATTTAATCACGTTTCAGATTTAAAAGGCAGAACTAGGTAAAAGTCACCTTCTATTTTCATTAGGGTATTTGCACTTAAGTGCAAAACAATTGACAAATTCCCTACATGGACTTTATTTGAAGAAATAAAAGTCCATTTCTCCTGTACTGTAAGTAAAATACAAAAAAAAAAAAAAGGTCCCTAAATGGTGTTGAACTTGTGGTATTTATGACTCTGGCCCTAAATTGCCTTTCATATTTTCTTGGATCCCAAAGCTGTAGCCAAATTGGCTGGTTAAATGTGAATAAATGGTGCATTGTCTTTGAAACAAAGTCGTGCTTATTAAAGAGAAGAGAGTTTACTTTTTCAGAGTCACAGTTAATAACACAAAGCAGGGAGAGCCTGGATTTTACACTCAAGAAACTCTTCGATAAGGGCATGCAATCTCATTTTAGTCTGTATGAGAAGAGCTGTCCTAGAGCAGAAAAATTCTTCAACATATTTGTGAAGTTGGAGCAAAATAGCTGACTGCAAACGAATGCAACTGGGTTCAGACTGGTGGTTTTGATAGGTTTGGAGCAAGGAATAGTATGAAATACTTCCCACAGTTCTGGAATGTTGTTTTCTTCACCTGACAGCAATTTATTGTAACCGTACATACTAGAATTTTGGTCATTAGTGACTGAGCTTATGTATGGTTTTATAGTATTACAACACAAAGAGTGCAGGCTGCATTCCTGGCTCTGTCACGTTTATAAGCAAAACAAACACTAATATAACAGGCTATTAAAAAAAAGCATGCCTTGGTGTGCAAATAGCTGTAATATTGACTTGCCAATTTTGCATGCTCTGATGAACAGCAGAGTAGTAGAGGTAAACAGAAGCACATTCATGGATTGCATAATTGTTCATAGATCTGCAAGTCCTTGTTAAATGACAAGATTAAAGCTAATTAGACACTGAAATTTAGAAGTATGAAGCAAGCGATGCTCTCCATATTTTTCCTGCTTTCTTAATAACAGCTGAAAGTACAGTATTTGCAGGGTGGAAATGAAAAGTGAAACTCTCTATACAGTCAAATAGAAAGTTCTTATTATTTTGCAGTGTACCAAGCAGTTAAAGAGCATAGTCCTGCACCACTCCAAATAATACAGTCAATTTGGTTTCAGTGTTAGGATCTCCGCAACCTTCTGCACCTATTAAGTACACGGAAATATATACCATGCACAAAACCCATACTCTTAACAGCAGGAGCCCAGGGCTACCCATGCTGTTGCAATGTGATATAAAATTTGGAAACATCTGCAATGTGAGTTCCTCCAAAATGTGTAAAATATTCATTTATGATCAAAATAAAAAAATAACTGGAAAACTTAATTTTGCTTTACACAGATCACAGGAATAACTTTTCTTCCATAGGAGTTAAGCACTAAAACTCTCAGTCCTAACAGCCCAAGAGCTGAAATAGGTTTTTTCCATGCTCTCTCATCTTCAATATCTATGGGCTTTCTTGGGAGGAGTGGCAGCCAACTGTCATATTACTGGAACAGAGGCTGTCATATCCCCATTACAGATCTTTGCAGACACCTCCACCCCAGCTATTTTCTGGTCCAGCAAGCCTTCATTCATCCTCCTCCCACATTTTATTTTACAAATACATAGCAACAGCCTCATACTGCCAAATCAGATGCATGTGGGTAACGCTTTGTACATAAACAGTCCCATCAGGATGGCACACACGCCCAGGCATCTGCAGGTAAGGCTCCATATTTGGAACCGCAGCATTAGGGAGTTTGAGACTTGATTTTCATAACTAACACCTCACACACTACCCACCGTAGTCTGTTGAGAAGGAGTCATTGTTCATGGGGAAGGTTTTGGCATGTTCAGGAGTAAAAGGCAGTTTTCAATAATATGCTAAAATAGCCTTAGAACTTGAGAAAGCAAATGAGGGTGTGAGAAGTCATTGCAAAATGTCTCTACCAGGTAGAACTCTTTGAATTGTCACTAATCCATAGGTAGATAAATTTTTCCCATGGAAAGATTTGTGCTGCAGTTTTTATTCCATATAGAAGCCAATTAACTGTATTGAATACACCTACAAAAGTCTTTTATATATGTTAAAAAAAAATTTGAAAGATCCCTGGGGAAGAACTTTCATCATCCTTTAAAAACCTCCACCACCATTGCTTATGCTCTGAACTTTGTGTTTTAAAAACAGTTTTTATAGCTAAGGGATAGAAAAAACAAAATAAAGCAGAATAACAGTCATAATAAATCTACCCAAATCCTACTCCACAGTCAGCCGCTTCACTGGCACTGCGTCAGGCTAACTGAAATCTACAGTGCTACTGCCAGCTGTGTGCGCTTACAAACCACTAACCCTGTCCCGCTCGGCCACGCAGTGCACAAACCTTTCACGCAGACTCAAGCCACAAAACCCCACTCCAGCAAAGGGCAGCAGCACACAGCCTTCCCCAGACCACGTCTCCATACCAACTCCCTGGACAGACATCTGTACCCTGCCCCAAGTTAACAGTTTTATTTTTCTTTCAGCCAGGGCTCCAGCAAACATGGCTCCACGCTCCTGACAAAACAGATGTGGGATGCCACAGTGCAAGGACGGACGGGAGCCGGGCTCCCCTGCCTCAGTCCAGATGGATGCAGCTCCGACCTCTATCTACCAGGCAGGACAGTGTCACTGAGAAGCAGTTACACTTTTCTGTTCTTAAGGTAGGCAGGGGAGCCTGTTTCATACCTGGGTTTCACTCCCATGCCATTATTAAGAGTTTGCCCAGCCAAACTGCCAATGCTTCTGCGACTTATCATAAAACCCCCAGCTGGCACCAGGCCAACCCCCTGCCCGGGCACACCAGCGGTGGTGCCAGTGCCGGACTGCAGCTGTGATGGGGCACAAGCAGCCGGGGAGAGCCCTCGTCCACCAGCACAGACGGATGGGGAATGAGGGGAGACACAGCCAGGGTGCCCAGGGATGCCCCCCAGTCAGCGGGCACGGGGCCTTTCCTTGCTGCCCCCCACTCCGGGGCTCAGCCAGCCTTTTCCCCCCCGGGGCCCGGACAGGTGCCAGTGCCGGACTGCAGCTGTGATGGGGCACAAGCAGCCGGGGAGAGCCCTCGTCCACCAGCACAGACGGATGGGGAATGAGGGGAGACACAGCCAGGGTGCCCAGGGATGCCCCCCAGTCAGCGGGCACGGGGCCTTTCCTTGCTGCCCCCCACTCCGGGGCTCAGCCAGCCTTTTCCCCCCCGGGGCCCGGACAGGACAGAGCCCAGCGCCCTGGGTTTGGCTCTTACCACTTTGCCGTCCTTG
>NW_009260397.1:2047849-2064619 GCF_000687185.1 Egretta garzetta | reverse complement strand
AGCCAGCACCAAGCTGTGGTTTCCTTTGCTGATTTACTTCACTTCTGTCTGAGTTTTCCCTCATTTCTGTCTGATTTTCCCCTCAGTTCTGATTTTCGTCCCTCTTTCACCCCCTCACTCTCCAAAGCAGCTTTTCCCCTCAGTGTCAAAGTGTGTGGGCATGAGGGAAGGGCTCTTCTCAAGAGCCATCGTCCCTCCTCACTCTGAGGTGGCAGGGGTAGCTTCACTGAGGCAGCAGGTGACCATGGAAGTGTTGGCTACGGGGCTGTATGAGCCCGCCATAGACCCTGTGCTGGTGGCCGTGCCCTCATGGCAGGCCTCATGCCTCCTGCTTAGCACTGCCTGAAACACAAACGCCTGTCTCTTTGGCTCCACAGCTGCTGGCCCACAACCACTGAGGAGCTGGCCTCCCCATCCTGGCCATCTTTTGGTTGGGGCCACCATAAGTGCGATGAGAGGGCATCCCAAATCCCAGCACAGCTGCTAGCCAGGAGGAGCAGCATGTGCCACAGTCTGAGGGGAACAGAGAGTCCATATCACCCCCCAGGTTTTGGAGAAGCAAGCAGCAGTTAAATGGGTCAGGCTTGCTGAAGCCCATATGGACATTTATTGCACAATAACTGGCTGACATTAATGTTACCTTGTCCACAGCCCTGCTTATGTTTTTCTCATCATGTTTTCTCTCTATATAGAGTCCAGACTGTGAGAAATTTGGGGCAGGCCCACTCATACGGCTCAGCCTGGTGGAGCTTTAGTCATGACAAACAGCTTTCCGTGGGAAATTGTTGAAAACCAACTGGCTGCCTTCTCTTGGTCCGAGCAGTTGGCCCAACACCCAGCAGAATGGGACCACGGCTGTTTGTGCTACAAAACTGACAAATGCAACATTTGTTATGGTAGCTGATGAAAAGGTGAGGGCTCTGGTATTGCACCTAGGGATGAAGGCTTTCATGCCCAAGCCCTCAAGATGGAAGCCCTCAAGATGGCACAATGTCATTGGAGGTTGGATTTGATCCTAAAAAGGCCCGTGCTCCATCCTGGGGGAGCGAGTCACGCTGTATGGTGGTAGGTGAACTCACCAGCTAATAAAGCTGGATTTGTTTAGGTTTATTCTTGCTCAAGTCAAAAGGAAAGGCCAAGGATGCCCAAATCCACCCTTGACTGAAATGAGGGGCCCTCCTCGGCGTGACTGAAGCAATCTGTATGCACTGAGCTGTGCAGAGGAATGTCACTGATTTATAAATGTCAAACAGGCACTGAGCAGCCCACACACAAACCTCAGTGAATTCTTACCTCTGACCCGCTCGTCAGCTCCAGCAGCCGCACAGGCTGATTTAGAGCCCCTTACTGTAAGGGCTCTAATGTCTCACACAGGCTATGGCTGATCGGAAAATGTCAAAGGGGACAGAAGGTCAAAATTTCCATAAATTAGGCCCTGGCTTGCTACCTATCACATAATAGGATTCTCCAGCCAGTTAACGCTGTGAACTACAGGCATTCAGCCCAGCAGTTTCCCTGCAGCCCTGTTCCCCTACCCATGTCCTGAACTGGCAAGACCATATGTGCAAGGGGAAGGAGTGTCTTCAGAGCTGCTTTCCTCCAAGGAGAAAAAAGGAGCAGGACAAAGGGACAGTGGACAGGGGTGAGTGCACTATCCTTTACTCCTAGAGAGGTATATTTTAGCTTGAGGAACAGCTGGGGGGAGACTCTGTTTTTTCTGATTCTTGTTTGGAGAAACTACAATCCAATTTTTCCTGGAGCTAAATAATGTATATTTTTAAGGTAAATTTCAGTCCAATACATGTGTAAAGCACAGAAGTGGGTGTTTGTGTTTTAGGGTTTGCTGAGAATTAAACTGTTGAAATGCTAGGTACAGTTGAGCATGCCCAAACATTTGTAGGGATATTGACTTCACTTATGACTGGCTGCTGGGTCCTGCAGGGCACATGTGTGCACATTATAATGGTATTTTTATTGTTGTTGCTGTTGTTATTATTCTGTTTAAAGTTAGTAGTGGGTTGCTCACCCAAGACTGAGCTCTCTTGTATAAAGCACAGGGTGGGCAGGTGATAAGAAATGCTCTTCTCCTGATGGCTGTGATGGCAATGATTTGTTCATTGGTCAGAAGTCCTCCTGGAGCCAAAGCGTGCAGATCTTGGCCAGTGAAAATTTGCCCAAATGGAAACTCAGTGAAGGATACAGCATGCAGACACAGATGTATATACGAAGTAGTAGAATTAGACCTGTTGAAACAGGACATAAATATTGCACGGTGCCCTACCAAAGAAGAAAAATAAGTGGGGGATTTTCAGTCGAGGCCATGTTGCTCTGCTGAAACACTCCTTACTTCAGCAATTCTTAATTTGCTGGAAGGAATCACTAGGGACTTGGTACATTCCTGTGTCTTGGCTTGGGAACAGGGAAAATGGGCCCTTGTGTGTATGGTGGTACATGGAGGAAGGAAAAGTCTGGAGGGAAGTTTTCTGAAGCAGCTGAGTGTAGACAAACAGGTGCAAACACAGCGGTACAAGGGCAGCAGTGTGTGAAGGCATTGGCTGTGGGACAGTGGCCTCCACTACCAGCACTAACTCTGAAGGAATAACTCTGCCTAACTGGGAATTAGAGTGTAAGACAACAATAAATAAGGAGTGGGGAGTCAAGTAGCAGAAAACTAGGGGGAAATCCAGCACGACTGTATCTGTTAAGATTCACTCTTAGGCGGAGGTGTATTTCTGACAATGTCAATTAAAGAGGGCTTTATGAAGCACACATTTCTCAGAGTTTCTCCAATTTTTTTTTCATTGGTCTATTTTGTTATAAAATGCAACCTCCAGGCCCAGTCCTGACATGGGTGATGAAACGCATGTGAAGAAACCCTTGGCTTTGCTAGGAGCTTCAGGGGCTCAGTGCTGCTCAGGACCAGAGGCCCAGTGTCCCAGGTTGGTGATACCACATGTAGCATTGACAGCTCTTCTCAGGTAATGAGTAGACCATCAGGGACACAATGTGACCTGTGCCCTGGCTCACTGGGCTGCATTCAGTTATCTGAGATTCCAGATGAGGCTTCACAAAGCAAAATCTGCTGAGAGATGTGTGGTGTTCACAGATGCCTCAGTTAAGTGCTGGGACTTTTTCCACACTCATGGATGCTTTGCTACTGGCTGCCTTGCCAAGTACCATGGGACTCACATCTGGCACTCCTTGCACTGGTGGTATTCCTGGGATCCCCTTGCAGTCTCTCTACAATCCCAACCTTTTCTCTGCCCTCCGTCCATGTTCTGGCCAGGTTCCTATACCCAGCACAACTGTGCTACAACACCCAGCAGCCCTTTATGGCCATGAATATCCCACTAGTAAGATATATCATGAACAGTCGGATCACTAGCACAAAATGATGCAGCACAGGTGGGAAGTCATGAGAGGGACCGTGTGGGCAGGAGCCCAGACAGCCTTGCTGGTATGAGCAGCCCTGCTTCTGGACAAAAGCCAGTATCGCTCCTTGAATCTGCTGGGATTCAAGCCTCTCCATGCTTTGATGAGTCCTCTGCCTCCTGTTTTCCTAGCTATTCTCTTAGCTAGATTCATGTACTTCAGGAATCTGCCGTCCTGCAGACATGGCAGACTGTCAGCATCACGTGCTAAGTTTCCTTCCATTCTTGCCAGACTTGAAAGACAAATACAGTGAGGGAAGAAAGAGACAGGATACAAACACCTACATCAGGACTTTTTCTGAAGCAGGCTGGGTGGCAAAATGGGAAGAATGCTAGGAATGTCCATTCTGGTTCACGGTCGAACCCAATCCTTCAGAACACCCACAGCATAACTAGTCCCAGTAAGAATGGCTTGGGCCACAGTTGGATGTAACTACGCTCTTTGGTTCCCTCCAAAGAGGTGCAGCCTCTCCTCTCTGCAGCATGTTCATTACAGCAGCGCTGGAAGGCACTGAAGCAGCATCATCACTGAGGGGAATATGACCACAGAGCAGGACCCAAGCACGTCAGGCCCAGATCACCCTTACCTGGCACTTCATGGAGTTGTTCACCTCAGCCCAAAATGATCCAAAGCATGAGGGTGGCATACCACTGCTCACTGCACAGGTCCAGATGATGATACAAAGAGCAGGAAGCACATCCCTAGTGCTGGACCTGGAAACCACATGCAGTGATTCATTTTGCAGGGCAGCATGGCAGAGTTCAAATCAAAGGAACCTTTTTGCCTGAAAAGTAGAGGCCATTTATCAAGAAATAAAATCACCTCCTGAGAGGTCTGCTCATTTATTTTTAGGCAGCCCCCACATCAGAAATTTTTTCAACCTGGACTCTTGAGTCTTGGCTCCGTAGTCCAGTGAAGGCCATAGCCCAGAAGGAAACAAACTAACGTAGGCAGTTGCTTCTGAGAGCTTTTCTCAGGAGATACCTGTTCTCCTTGCAGCATCCTCAGATATGGCTTTGCCAAGTCACTACAAGGGCTTGTAACTTGTTCCTGTCTCCTGTTAGCACTGTGTCAACCCTGCACCGTTGCAGCAACCAGAATACTATGCAGCTCCCTCAAGTCATGGCTGCACCTGCCCTGGCCCTGTTGCCCTCACTGGATAAACAGTCCCCCTTGCAATGATTTGGAACAAACTGTCTAGCAGGAAATGGGAACGAAAGCCACAAAAATCTTCTTTTCTGGGGTCAGGAGTGCCTGTTCTTGGCAATAAATCAAAGGAAGCAAATTTCCTTTGAATATTCTGGGCTTGACATAGAGACAGTGCATCTCCCAGACAGGACAGTAGACTTTGCAACTGCCATGAAGAAGGATGATCTTTGAAGAACATGCATGGGGTTATGTGCAAATGTTGCCTTCTCATGTTTGACTGCAGTTTGTACAGTTTGTGCCACAATGAAGGCAAAAAAAATAACTGACTGCTGTATTACAGAATGAGCAAAGGATCTGAAGCACAGATAAATCATCATAAAGGCTTCTGCTGACTCTGCTTGCCTTTGAATAGGGTGCTACATGCAGACTATTCGATTACCTGTGGAGTCTAGTCTGTATTTGCTGATATTGTTTCATACTTGAGTCAAAACATACCTCCCTGCCTCACTGCCCTGGCAAAGGACCTGCCCATTATACTGTGAAATTTCCTCTGCTTGTCTGTCAGGGCTGCTGTGCTGTAATCTTGGAGGATAATCAACAGCGAAACCATTCATAAATCACAGCTAACAGAAAAGACGCCGATAGGGTCTTAAATTTCAAGCCTGCGAAGCCATCATTTCAACAATGACAGTCAAAGGGGAGATTAAGAATTCTTTTACATGGAAAAGTTTTTCTTGGAAGAGCAGCCCTCTCTTTGGTTGCCTGTAAATACAGTCATGTGGATTTGATTTTTACATGGCCCTTCTGCCCACTTGCAGGGAATGCTCTCCAACCCCAGTGGGCCTATTCTCGCACCAAACTGGCATGTGGAGGGACTGTAGCGGGATTTGAATAAGGCATCAAAAGCGAAGAACTAAAGCTTTGCCCGGCGCTAGCAGAGGCCAAATGAGCTGCCTCTTTGGGAGGCAGTGGCAGGACGTTCCAGAGAACCAGACCCCTCTTGGCTCAAGTCCACTATGCCTCTGGGTCCAGCTGCGGAATGGGAACAAGACCGGTGCCTTGTTTTATGGTGCAAGTAAAGCATTTGGAGATTATCTGTACTTGCACCTCATGGTGTTTAAGGCTGTAAGGGTATCGTGAAATCTATTGCCAAAAACTGAATGCAGGGCTGGATTAACACCCCACCTGGAGGGTAAGTGATCTCTCACTGATCTAATCTGGGTCTTGTCTTGCTTTGTTCATTTGGACTAAGCACTATACTAGGAAGAAAGGAAGGAGAGTGTCTCTGTGTAGTACTTGCCCTCCCTGCTGTGGATGACAACCATCAGTGCTCATAGCATTGGTCATCAGGTTGAGAAGAGTGATTCCCAGACAGGCTCCAGACTCCTGCTCATGGCTGTCCCCAACAGCCCAGCTGGAAATGGACTCTGCCTGTTCAATGAAACTCTGGGATAACAAATATTTACAGCATGGTTTCCTACTAATGCTAACGAGTTCTATTTGAATAATTACTCAGAGTAAGGTCTGACTGTAGCTGCCTCCATTTCCATCCACAGGGCAGAGTAGAAGAGCTAATAATGACATTACTGGTCAAAGATGAATCCACTTGCTCAGACCTAACCATTTTCACAATCACCAGTGGACAGCTAAGGCTTGCTTAGAACTACAAGTCTAGTGATAAGGCTTCCAAGGGTGCGTAACACTGATGGCACTGTGGTAACAGGTAACTTGAAACACAAAGAGCTTGAAAGCTGGAGGGGTGTATCTTCTGATCTGTAGAGGATTTAGTGCCAGCCTTGCCTGGGTCATTCTCAATTTCTCATTACCAGGCCCTCCAAGAGAGATAGATAAAAGTCTGGTAACTGCATCTATTTAGAGCTATCTTATTGAATTAAAACCAGCAGATTAGTTAGCTCAGTTAAGCTACCTGAGGTTGTGGAGCCTGAAGGAACCTTTTTTTATTTTAATTGAAGAAAAAAAAAATCTAAATCAAATCCTTCTTCGTGGAATGATTTGGGGGGTTGTTTGCAAAGGAAGCATCACCCCTTACAATGGGAAAATAAAACTCATAAAGCCTGGTGACGAAATCCTACAAAGGAGCAGAGTTGGAGGAATGAAAGCCTAAAGAAGATACAATGGGAGCAGGAGAAGAAACATCATGTGGAGGAATGCCTCAGTCTTTAATAGTAAGACCAGTTGTTCTCCGGGTACCCAGCCCCCTGAGCTGGAAGAAGGGGATGGAGAGCAGAATGAAGCCCCCTTAATCCAAGGAGAAATTGTTAGCAACCTGCTACACCACCTAGACACACACAAGTCTATGGGGCCAGACAGGATCCACCCAAGGGTACTGAAGGAGCTGGCAGAAGTGCTCACCAAGCCACTTTCAATCATTTAACAGCAGTCCTAGCTAACTGGGGAGGTCCCAGTTGACTGGAGGGCAGAAAATGTGACACCCATCTCCAACAAGGGCTGGAAGGAGGATCTGGGGAACTACAGGCCTCTCAGTCTGACCTCAGTGCTGGGGAAGGCTATGGAGCAGATCATCTTGAGTGCCATCAAGCAGCACATACAGGACAACCAGGTGATCAGGGCAAGTCAGCATGGGTTTATGAAAGGCAGGTCCTGCTTGACTAACCTGATCTCCTTCTATGACAAAGTGACCCCGCTTAGTGGATGAGGGAAAGGCTGTGGATGTTGTCTGTGTAGACTTTAGTAGAGCCTTTGACACTGTTTCCCACAGCATTCTCCTGGAAACTGGCTGCTCATGGCTTGGATGGGTGTACTCTTTGCTGGGTGAAAAAAAACTGGATGGATGGTCAGGCCCAAAGAGTTGTGGTGAATAGAGTTAAATCCAGTTGGCAGTCAGTCACAAGTGGTATTCGCCAGGGCTAGGTACTGGTGCCAGTTCTGTTCAATATCTTTATCAACAATCTGGACGAGGGGATCAGGTGGACCCTCAGTAAGTTTGCAGACAACACCAAGGTGGGCAGGAGTGTTGATCTGCTCGAGGGTAGGAAGGCTCTACAGAGGGATCTGGACAGGCTGGATCTTCTCCCAGGTAATGGGCAATAGGACGAGGGGAAATGGCCTCAAGTTGTGCCAGGGCAGGTTTAGGTTGGACATTAGGAAAAAAATTTTCACCAAAAGGGTTGTTAAGCGTTGGAATGGGCTGCCCAGGGAAGTGATTGAGTCCCCATCCCTGGAGATATTTAAAAGCCGGGCAGACGAGGTGCTTAGGGACATGGTTTAGTGGTGGAATGGCAGGGTTAGGTTAACAGTTGGACCTGATGATCTTAAAGGTCTTTTCCAACCTAAACCATTCTACGGTTCTATGATTCTAATGTGCTTTCCTTCAGTTACTCTTCCATTGAGAGTGATAAGGTGACTCTCTGCTGGTATGTTTACACTCCCTGATTTCTAGACATACACTGTGTTTCCTACTTCTGTTTTTCTAGCCTGCTTAGTTTTGTGACAAGCAAGGGAAAATATCGCAGTGGGAAGGATGTTTCTGTTCTAAGCATGGTTAAAGAAAAACAAGCACCCTAAAAATTACTCTGAAGAATTTAAAAAGAATTTCAAAAAAAGCAAGTGTTTCACAGCTTAAGATTTTCTAGAGTTTTTAAAGAAATGGAAGAAGCATGGGTAACAGTGAGGATAACTCTCTGCAAGAAAAAACAAAACTTTTTTTCAGATTTTTTTTTTTAAGTGGTCATTTAGAATGCAGGACCAGAAGAGAGCTGTAAAGCCTCACTGAACAGCTTACAGGTTAAATTCTTGATTCAGCAAATAGGTGTCATTGTAAGGACTCTTATAGTTCATACTCTTGGCTAGCCTGTTGTGATAGTGTTGTGTCTTTTTGATTAATGATACATCTATTCCCTCCTGTAATATTGTGTGTCAATGGCACATTTCTTCTCCAGGTATCCACCCCATTTAGCATATTTGTAAAGCTTGGAAGGACAACCACAGCTCTCAAGTTGCCTGTTGATGTGTGGCGTATTGGAAATAGGGCACGACACAGTGACACGTGATGGACAATGTGGGGAGATGGCTTCACTGGTCTTTTAGTGCTATTTCCTACAGCTCTAAATCAGGTATGACATGAAAGAAATTATTTGTTGAGGATTGAGGATTGGAAGGCCATCTTCTTCCAAGAGCAGTGGCTGTCAACCTGTCATTTGTGGAAGGAAACCAAGAAAAGCAATTCTAGTCAGCTTAAATTCATTGTACAGGAGCTGCATCACTGCTGAGAGTCCACAAATGGAAAAAAAAAACCCTCAGAACTCACTGTTCTAGGGGCCTTTTCAAGTTAAAAGTCTTTAGTTCCCATGTCTATTAATATCCCACTGAAACCAGTTGCTTCATGATCTCAGCATCTCTCTTAATGAAAGAATGGGAGCTGAGAATTGAGCCTCCTTGAAGGATATCAGTCCATAGATGCTGGAACTCAGTAAATTCATTGTTAGAGACCATTTTGCTGAAAATCGGTTTTCCTTCTTGTTTATCCTTATTGGCAGGCTCTTAGCAGGTTGATCACACAGCCCTCCCCTGTGGCTATCCAGGATTAACCCCGTATCACTGGGAATCTACTCAGCCTTTTCTGATTTCTGTAATAATCAGAGACAGAGGGAGACTGACCTCTCTGTATGTGCCCAGAGGGACTGACCTAGGTACCTCTCCTCAGTGTCTGGCCGTGCTGTATCCAGCTGCTTAACAGATGGGTCTGAAATAACACCCCCAGGCATGGGATTCAAGCTTGGACTGGGCTGGTCAGTTAAAGCTCTCTGCATTTACTGAATTGCCATCAAGGTTATAGCATTGGTGGATGGCCAGGTGGGGTCACCTGTCCCCTGACAGTTGGGCTGAGACCACTGGAGTCATCACCTAAATTACCTTGAATTGATGACCTGCAGATTTAAAGCACTACAACCCAATCCCCATTATGCACACAGCTTCCATTTCCTTCTGTATTTCTTTAATAGAAAAATAACAGGAAAAGCAATTACTGGCCATATGAAATGTAAGTTCATACAGTATTTCCTATAAGACTTCAAGCACCTCCTTGTTAAAGCAGATAAATTAATCTATCTTTTGGTTCAGGTCACAGTAGGTTTTCAGCTTTAAATCACCATGGCACAGTAACTAATGGCATTTGCCATAGAAATGATGTTGAAAAAACAAGGAATCTGGGCAATTATTAGGTGTATATTTCCGGTGAAAACAACCCACGTAAAGACAGTGTCAGTGAAAAGGATGATTGATCATCTGGATTTTGCTCCCTTGTGTTTTCTTGCCCACTTTCTCTACAATATAGTATTAAGTGTCACGCAATCATTGTAATGAAATCTGCTAGCAGACTTTTCAGCGTGAGGAACTCTGGCACTGTCAGGAGGGGCTCAGCAGGGCTTTATACCCATGGAGGCTGAAACTGCACAGCAAGAGGAGCATGGTCCCTTCAGGCATTCAACTTTCAGAAAGACCAAGGTAAGAGTTTTACCAGAGTTGGTTTTTTTCCACTTTGAATTCTTGGTAAAATGCTGTATGTTCCTGTCTTGACTCAGAGCTCATTAAAGTCAATGCAAAGACTCTTGTTGACTTTAATGAGCAGTGGTTTGAACCCTAAAGCTATTACATGATCAAAACTCCCAACAAACTGTAAATGTGGAGGTGTTTTGTTTGCATTGCAGATACAATATTTGGCTACAAGGCAGAGATGCTTGAGATTGTTTTCTGCATGGTCTCTATGCCTCTTTCAGATGTCCAGTAGTATTACTGGATTATTTATAAATATAATTTTGTTTATTAGGTTAAATAAATTGGCCAGATTCATTCTCAATGTAAAACAGAAGCAACTGAAAGATACTGAAGTCGGTGAGTGAAATTTGGCTTCTCTTACAATATGTATAGTTTTGCTCAGCTGTTGGCTGCTGGTGTGAGAGAGCTTGTTCTCATGGTACATCTGGTACACCCACATGCCACAGCACCATGAGAAAAGTTCTAACACTGAACCTGCAATACAGATTTTGAAGTGGGCAGGGAAAGTCCATGAAGCAACAGGAAGCAATAGAAAAAAATGTGCAATGCATACAGAGATATTTTATTTCAAGCCCGCTCAGAAAAAAAAAGAAAAATAAGGGACAAAACCAAAGCTTGGAGCTCAGAGCTTGTCACCGAGTGGTATTCTGAACAGCCTTTGGAAAGGTGTGTCACTTGTTCTCTAGACTGCCACAACACCCTGGGATGCTGTAAAAATAGCTGGCAGTGCCTGACTGACAGGCAGGAGACGTGTGACCCTAAATTATGATGTTTTCCTTTTCATGATGAAATGAATGCTGCCTTAGACAGAGGCTGAAATACATCTGTTTGCGGTGGGAGTGCCATTTTAAGCCCATTTCTTTTGAAACTGGGGCTGGAATTGCCAGGGATCAGCAGAGCTGTGGGCTCACAAAGAGGGCACTGTCTTTGAGGAATCTTTACATAAGCCCTGCACAACCGAGGCAACAGGAGTTTGCACAGCTGCTGCTGGAAGCAAACATGTACTTTTAGCTGACCTGGGCTGATGACTTCGGGCGTTAAATCTGACGCTTTCCAGATGTACAGACCTCTCCTGCCACAGTCCCCAAACAATCAGTCCCCAGGTAAAAAGGAAAATAATAACAACAATAATAGAAATAATAAAAGGGCACTGTAAATACCACACTGTAGTGTATATTCCAGAACTGACATTACAGATCGCATGGTCTAGTTCGAAGGTGAGTGGCATTATCCTCTCCTAAGAGCTGTGTTTTGAACCACATCTTATTCAGAGTTAATTAGTGCTGCATCTACCTTCAGTCTCATCTCTGGTCAAGCACCTCCTTCAAAAAAGGTGGCTAAATATCTAGAGCTCTTATTACCTGCTGGGAATTAGCGAATATCTGTCTGTGAGCATAAGACCCTCAGGGAATAGCTCTCAATCTATGCTGGGGCCCAGGAGCATTCACAGGACAAAGGCATCTTGCCAAATAGTTAGCAAATTAAGTTTTGTGCTTCATGGCAAAACAGAACCTCACAGGGACAGACTTACCAGTGAGGATGGGATGAGATGCTTGTGAAGTATTGTCACTGGACGAGTGACAGGGAGGGGGCTGGCTGCTTCCCCACACCGTGTCCTGACTGCATCTGTGCTGCTGCAGGTTACAAGCTGTGCTGTGGAAGTCATTTATGACTGCTCGGCAGGCTCTGGGATGACATTGTTCACTTGATTCTCAGAAGGAAATGGAACCTCATCCTTGCTCCAGACCCAGCATAAATTGTTTTCCTCCCTAGACTGGTTATTTTTAACAATACTTCCCTCCCCCATGCATCTCTGCAGCCCTTGGATGTTCAAATGTTCTTAGGGAGGGTAATGGAAGGGCGTGGGGTGCCTGAAGAGGATCGGGTTTTTTATTCCGTTTTATTTAGGTGTGGTATTTATAAAGGCTCCAAAATTGGCAACACGAGAAAGGCAAATATTCTTCTGAACTGGAGACCGCCCCAACACAGACAGCTGCAGCCCAGCCTCTCCTCATTCTCCCTGCCAGTTCTCTCAAGCATGACCTGGTTTGAGGACCACCTTCAATGAGATCAAAAGGTGATTTTCCCACTGCTTGCTCCACATGCCACTTTACTTTCCCACTGCCTGTCAACTGGGTGGCGAGTATGTGAAACAGGAATGAATTCTGGCCTCCCTTAGGTGAACCATGAATAATTCCAGAGAAGACAGTGCAATGAAGGTCAAATAAGATCTGGGAGAGCCTACAAAGCCCTAGAGATGTGTTCTTGCCATGGTGAGCTGGGGCATCCAGGGAAGTGGTTACTCAAAACTATCTCTCATCAGCTGGCTATTCTTTAATCTCCCCAGCCTGGGGGATTGACTGTTACCCTGGGAAAGGATCCTGGAAATACGAGGCAGACAGCTGCTGAGAGAGGGTGGATGTTTGGTGCTCATTTCTTCAGGGCTTTTCAGCTACAGAGCAATAAGCTTCTCACATCTTCTTTCTTCCTCATCTTTCTTGCTTCCTCACTAATTGCAGTGCTGGGAAAGGGACATTTGCTCCCTTGAAACCTTTGTTTCGCTCTCTGGCTGTGAAGAAACGCTGATGTTTCCAAATTTTTCATGGAATAAAATTTCAAAATATCTTGGTTTGCAGAGGGAAATAAGTTTTACTCTGGCATTTTTTGATCAAAAGTAAATGTTTTGACATGCTCCAAATTTACATGCTTCACTTTAGTTTGTTCAATTAACCCAAAAAGCTTTGCTTTAACTCCGTTCACCCTTGAACATCACCCTTGAATTGGATTTCTTCCTGGCAGCTCTCATCCAGGAACTTAATACCCATATTTTTCACGGGACAGTGCGTAGCTGCTATCATGTCTCACAGACCTTAGAGTCCACTCTGCATCATGGCAGACATAGTCCTCTAGGAAACAGCCTGCAGGAAAGATGAGACATCTAAACCACAGCCCCAGTGAGGCAGTGTACTTACAGGGAAATGAGGTTTTAATGGTTTATTGAACACATTCAAACCAAAACATAGTTTTCTGATTTTGTTCCAACTGGCCCCGAAGAAAATACTGCTTCTTGACTTTCCTTAATTGAAAAAAAAAAAAAGTGTATTTTTATTTCTTTATTCTGAAAGGAAAGAGGGTTCAAAATCAGGATGTTTTTCTCCCTGAAAATTTCAATTTTGTGAAAACTGCCTCTTTACTGGGCAGCCTTCCCAAAGGGAATCCCCAGCCAGCCCCAGTGCTAATATCAGTGCACAGTCTTTGGAGCTGATCCAAAGGTCATTCACGCCATTAGACATTTTTATCATGGACTTGAATAAACTTTGGACCAGGCTCTTTTGGCAGGAGCATACGCAGTCTGGAAACCTAAAAATAAATCCTGATTTGGAGCCATCCACAGCTTTTCAGCAACCATGATGGTACATAGGTATGAGCTTGTCAGAGAGAAGGTGATGAGGTGATTTGGCCACCTCTGTGACGAGAGTATTTTTAGCTGTTTGTTGAAATAAACAAGGGGGAAGCTGGCATTCTATGAGCTCAATGTTAAGAGCTCTTGATGAAGAATTTCCCTGTAAAGCATCAACCCCAGAAGTTTCAAATGGAAGATGTTGTCTCGAGAGATGATCTAGTTTTCTCTTCAAGAAGTTTTGCAGCAGTAATAGTTCCTGGAATATGTAACACTGTCATCCTCAGTCCTAGGAAATAGAGAGGTCCCTCCATGATGCAGTTTGTCTGCAACAGTAGTTTTGCGGGCCAGCAAAAGGTGCTGTCCCAGAAGAGAAGAACTGGTCAAAGCACAGAATTTGCACTTTTCCTTACTTGTATCCTGTCCATGTTCTGAGAGGTTCACAGGAATCAAGAGTGAGAAGAAAACCCTTGGTCACGATGAATCGTTATCCTCTCATTCACCCTGCCCATTGCTATGCACCGTGAAGGGGTTGCTCTGCAAATACTGACAGCAAATCTCATGCTGTAATTACCATGCCTAAACCCTTTCACCTGGAGCCTGCTCCAGCTCTCTGCAATGACCTGAGCCAGATTTGTGCGTGGAAAAAGCAAAGCATTTCCAGCATCTCAGTTTTATTTCCACTGCCACAAGAGTTTAGTTGTGTCTGTTACTGCTTGCTGGCTGATGAATCATTGGCTCAACACAAGTAACTGGTCACTTGCTGTTGCCGAGGTTGTATGAGTGGCCACTTTTTCTGCAACATTGTTTAGATTCAAAACAAACAATATTCACATTTGCACAATGTATATTTAGTAGTCTAGATGTAGTAGATGTAGGCAAATTTATGCTAGTTTTCACCGTCTAATTCATCTTTGACTTATTTGGGAAACTGGGTGTGCAGAGAATTACAGGGATTTTGACTTCCTAGACCCTTCCCAGGGTCAGTAAGTCTCTGTGGGGTTGCTCTTCTGAAAAAGGCAATTGCAATGGAGGAGGAGTGTGTTTGTTGTATGAGATCTGGCACCATACAGTGAAGAATATGTGGTTGTACCAAGTCAGGATATGAAGACAGAGGGAGAGAGAGAAAGTGATGAGGAGAGATGGAGAAAGTTAGAGGCTCTTGATCAGGTGGCAGTGGGCTTGCTTATGCCAACAGATTGTGGTGGATGCCAGTGCTAATTCCCACAATGCTAGCGACAGCATCCTGCTGGAGCAACGTTGTTGGCTGTGGTCAAGCCACCAGGCAGATATTCTAAAGGGCTCCATCTTTTTCCATCCATCTGGGTACCAGATACGGTTTTTCCTACCCACAACAGGGAAGAGTTTGTCTCATCCCTGAGGTTAATAGCAGCCACTCTTCTTTTCTGTGGGTCCTTTATCAACTGGTCACTGCAGTTGTCCTGATTCCCAAGACAGCTCTCACAGCTGTGGCAGTCTCTCTTTAAGGGTGTTAAGTTGTGGCAGTAATAATGCTGGCCCTGGTGAGAATACAAATGTGTAGTTTGTTGATCCTGGACTGCAAAGCAGTACTACTGCCTGGCAACTACACCACAAGAGCTGGCAGGCAGACCTCTTTCCAGCACACTTCTCTGAAAGGGGAAAGGGTGTTTTCAAATTTCTTTTTTCCCTCCCTCTCCTCCAAGTCAGAGCCTGCCAGGAAGCTTTGGAGAGAAGCTCTGGTGCTCGTCTGTGCCTCCCAAGCTGAGTATGGATGGCTGGGCTCTTTCTGCAGGACTTGGACACCAAGAAAACTTTGCTGGGTCTCAGCAGTAGGTGTGGGTCACTGTAGGTTGAAGGTGAACCAAGCCCCCAGCACCTGGGGTGGAGAAGAAGAAGTGGGATCCTGCCAGTGTGTGGTTTTGAGGGACTCCTCCTGCCAGAAGTGAGGGTCACTTGCAATCATCCATTGGACAAACAGGCTAATTCTAAAAGTAGGAGACAGGGTGTCAGATGCTCATGTTGTTGTACATTGCAGGCAACATCACACGTTGGTACCCCATCCCTGAAGAACTGAAGCACATGCCAAATGTGCTTGGCTAAATCAGGACCTCTGCTCAGTTGTCCTGTGGCTTACTGTGAATTACCACTGCTGAAGGGCAGTAGGGACACATTCAGAGCTGGGGGCATGTCACACCTCCACTTGCATTGTGCAGAGATGTGAAGTAACTCATACAGATATCTCAAGAGGGAAGGCTGCAGATTTCTGCCCTTTACTATTGATATTTCGTGAACCTACAGTGTTCAACCTAGGTCCTATAAATCAGGGACAGGCTACATAGTTATTCTAAGGCTGTATTTTGCATCTGCCTTAGGTGGGACTATCCTATCTGACAGGGGGAGGCAGAAGCTGTGGATAAATGGGGCCTCTGAGTCGTGTCTCTCACTGGCACTTTGCCACCATTCCCTCTGCAAGGAAACCTGCAAACTGTTTTTGGGAGCAGCATATTGTCCTAAGCACAATCATGTGTTCAGCGCACAGAACAGTTAAATGTGTGTGTTAGGGGCCAACTTTTCATTGAAGCCTGGTCCCATTTCAGTCTCTCTCCTGAATGTTCAGTGTTCAGAGGCCTTAGCTAAATATGAGTGAAAATGTGCCAGGGGGCTTCGCTGGGGTTATTCACCAGCAGAACAACTATGCCAGCAAATTACGGAGAAAACAAGCACCACCTGATCTGTTCTTGCCCAAGGGCAACATTAATTTATGCATCCTGTTTGCTCTATATAACATGGGTACACATATGTTACCCTGTCCAACCAGCTACAAAAATGCTGCGGACCCTTTGTGGCCCCTGGGAGGCCTGGCACTATCTTTTCT
Organism: Egretta garzetta; assembly: GCF_000687185.1. Taxonomy (NCBI): domain Eukaryota; kingdom Metazoa; phylum Chordata; class Aves; order Pelecaniformes; family Ardeidae; genus Egretta; species Egretta garzetta. Next base: position 2,048,246 of record NW_009260397.1, on the reverse strand, counting down.
CAGGATGCAAGTGAAATGTTTATATCCTTGGGCTCAGTGTGAATTAGACATTGCTCCATGGTGGAGATTTCTGTTTAGGACGGGGCAAATGCAGAGCACAGAAGGGGCATCATGCAGATGTTCCTGTGTTTCTTTGCAATGATCATTATCTGGGCAAATCTGGGGAGCAGCTGCATCGTTCATACTGGGGGAATAATGGGGAGGGGGTGCTCCCATGGCTACCTGTCATGTAATCCATGGCACGCCTGTCACAACAGACGGTACAAAAGAAGGGAGATCATTCACCCCTTCCCTTCTTCCTCCTCTCCACCATGGCAGATCTGTTTCTGCCTTTGGGGCAGGGAAAATCCCTTCCCTGTCAAGTTTGGCATCATGGGGAAGAATACACAATATTCTT
>NW_009260397.1:2046430-2047808 GCF_000687185.1 Egretta garzetta | reverse complement strand
CCTACCAAAATGGAGCACTTCTCTCACCTCCTAAACCAAACCTCCTGTGGGGTTGCTCTCTTGTTTCTCCCCTCTCCAGATCCAAACGAGGAAGGCAGCTAAACCTACAGTGCAGCTCTTCCCATCTGTTTTCTGAGCCAAGAGTGATCAGCTACACAGAGGTCTCACAGTGGTCAGAGCAACTACAACAGCTGCTGTCATGAGCATTTTTACCTGGATGCCTCAGGGTATGTTGCCAATGTAGAAGACTTGCATGGGTTGTAGGGGGTTTAGCTAGCCCAGGGGATATTAGCTGTGGAGGCCTGGCAGCCCAGCAGCTAACATGAAGAGGTAACAAGGTCTGGAAGGCTGAGCTAGTGACCTGGACTAGTATCTCGGTGTCTTTGTATAAAGTAGTCCTGCAATTGTTTAACCCTGAAGGTGTCCATAAGAGCGCAAAGCAGCAATCCAATGTAGTTAAGGTGACACTGCTTCCTATCTGTCCAGGGGTCATTTTTCAAGTGCACCCCCATGGTCTGTGAATTTTAGGCAGTTTCTTCATTTATTTACCCTTTACAGCAATAACATGTCCAACGTGGTTCTAGAGTGTCTTTCACAGCTTGCAGTATCAGATTTACCTGTCAGTGCTCTTGTGAAGATGAAAAAGCCTTCACTCCTTATAGTGACAGCATGGCTTTGGTGTAGAACTGGGTTGGGATGTCAGTTTGCCTGACTGTCAGAGTTTGCGCAAAATATACCCAGGAACACATGACCTGCCCCTAAGGTACAGCCACCTCAGGGTAAAAGACAGCTGTTTCATTATTCACATAAATAGTGATAGAGGAATATAACATAGCTGAAACTTCAGAGCGGGATCTGTGTTGGCAAAAGTTAATTGCCCTGTTTGAAAGTGGTCTAAAGAGAGAGGTTAATGCCCAGGGATTGTACAGGCACAACCTTGATTTTCCATCTGCTTTGATGTCTCAATTAGCAGAACTTGGAGCAAGGGCAAGGGGGAGCAACTTCTTGGCTGTTTCCAGCTTATTTGGGGGAGGAAACATGTTTATTTATTAGAATAGGCAGGTCACAATTTAACGGAGAGATTGTTAAAGGAATTCAGAGCCTGTGGGCTTTATGACAAGGTGATGAAAGAGGAACTCTGATAGTTACCCAATAGGCTTCTTTTTCCAAGAACATAAAGTTAAAAAAAAAATTTTTAAATTAGTATTTTTTTTTTTATGAATGGGTTCTTGTGGTGTTCAGGCTGCTAACACTATCAACATTGTTTCTGGGGAACTCCAGGCATCTAATCAATCTTCATTCTGTAAGAAAACGTTCCAAATTATACGAAAACCACATGGCTTCTCCTGCTTGTAGGGAAAAACCTCACACCACCCCC
>NW_009260397.1:2011314-2046200 GCF_000687185.1 Egretta garzetta | reverse complement strand
TAGGGAAAAACCTAACCTGACCCCATCTGTGCTCCAGAATGGCTGAGTCCCCATCTTAGGACTAATTCCAGCAAGACCTGTGATCCATTTTCATTGTCCTAGCACTCAGAAAATGGCGCTTTGTGTAAGGATGCAGCTTTCCTTAGGAAAAGAGGGAGTTGTTCCAGAGAACATGTGGAGGGAAAGACGGGGCTGGGATCATTGCAATGCAATTCCAGACCATTCCCAGGCTGTCATGTCCTTTAGCATGTAAAGGTCAGGGCAGATGCATTCCTGATCTTCGCCTGGTGTAGTGAAAGCACCATTTGCCTCACATTGACTACATCCATTTGCTCCATCCTCTGAGAATTGTGTCCTGTTATTTGGTGGGGGCAGGGTTTAGAGTTCATTGGGTCAGGACAGTATCAGCCACTGTTTATGAGGCACCTCTTGGCTGCCTCCAAGGCCAGGTTTGTTGCCCGTCGAAGCTGTGAACCAGAAGTGCAGCTGTGGGACAGCTGAAGGCTACCCTTCAGCATACTGCAACGCCCGAGCAAGCCCAGACCACACGTTAGCAGGCTCCCCTGTGCACCCTCTGGCCTGCTCAGGCAAGCAGTTTGCTGCCTGGAAAGTCTTGCTATGGGAAGGAGGCAGACAGATGAGCCTGGAGGCTACATCCAAGGCCATTCCTCAACCCTCTGTTTAACAGCAGGGGACAGCACTGAAGAGTTTTGTGGGGGCAAATTAGGGTCATTCTGGTATTTTCCATATAGCTCCAGTCACAAAAGGGGGCCAGTGAAATGAGTTGTCCAGCATCAGCCATCAGGGCAGAGCCACAACTTTTGCAGGCCAGCACTACAGTCCTGCCTTTCTAATTATCTGCTTGAGCTTGTTTTCCCTGGAGACTCCTTGCTGCCAGAGTCATCCCCACAGGTTCCATTCCTCTGTCAGATGCTGGCATGCTGTCTGCTCCTGCTCGAACGCTAGCCTCTGGGAGGCCAGCCCTTGCTGGTTGCTTCCATAGAGCATGCTACAATCCCTCTTTAAAGTGCAGAGGGGTTGGGACCAGTCATCTTCAGACAACATCTCTTCCAACACTTTGAGGGCAGTTGCTTTCATTTGGCCTTTATACACACACACATAATGCCACAGATATGGCATAATAATATTTGTTATATGTGTGTGTGTGTATATATATATATATATATATATAAATGCAAGTTCACAGGGAAAGGCAAATTTTCCTTTGAAGAAAAGGGACTTCTGCTGAAAAGATGTTATCCTTTGAAGACTAGTAGTAGCTTGCCTCATAAATTACCCTGCTCTTTCCTCAAGAACTTGTGCAGAATTGTGGTGCATCCTGGTCACTAGTTTCAAAGCCCAGTGCAAACCAAAGCAAACTGCAACGAGTCATCTCTGGAAAGCAGTTGGACTGTGAATAGCTCTGGAAATCAAAAGAAAAAAGCTACAGACAAGACAAATCAGTAGGCTATTTAGAAATAGGTTGCAGTGACATGGGGGAGGTTTTTAGGTCCCAGACCTTGACTTATGAGAATGGAGAGCAGTGTGTAAATAAAATTAAAGGCAACATGATATAGCAGAGCACTAGACTGGGTCCCTCAGGTGGCTAGACCAGCTGGGTCACTGGAACTTCTCTGTGCCTCATTTTTTCCAGTTGTATAATAGAGGACATACTACTCATTTGCAGCACACTTTAGCAGTGAGCAGGATTAATTCACTTTCTCTCTTTAGTGAATGGATGCAGCTTGCCATAGTTGAAACTAGCTAAGCTGGTCTTTAGATCTGTGGTGGCTTATCTAAATGCAGTAAAGCGCCTGCATCCTAATTTTCCCTGTCCCTCCTCTTCATACGAGAGCATGCTGGAGATCAAGGTGATAACACCGTCTGACTTCTAAACTTTCTGTGTTATAGCAGAATGAGGAAGTGCCCAGCAAGTCAGTAAACACACGTGTAAGAATAGCGAGACCAGAGCCAACCACTTTTGACCACTGAAGCAGTCCCATGTAAATCCAGAATGCAGTTTTTGATCCAAACAGTAATGTCAGTACAGATTAATTAAGATCTCACTTGCAACTTTATCATCAACAGCATTAAATCAATCCTAGACACTCTGTAGTAACTTTAAAAATAGCTTATTTTTTCAAAGCAAGGGCAAGTTACATGAAGTTTGGTTTTGTACCTGTTGCGTATAATTGCTCAGTAATTTGCAGGGACATGTACAGAAAGTTATAGGCTGTTGCATAGCATAATGGAACAAAAGTGCATGTGCTGGAATGATAGGCACTGATGAGACATGCCAAGAAAATAGCTGCAAAACTGTAGGATAGGCCAGTAACATCCTTCCATGAGGGAAAGCATTGTTCTGAGCCCATGTATAAGCAGTGCAAATCCTCATGTGTTCCTGTAGCTGTGGAATAAAGTACTTCCTGACCACTACTGAAGGCACATTCCCATACTGGCAGATCAAACTCATCTGGATAGAGGTTCACCTCCCTTTGCATAAATGCATAATGCATTAATTTCTGCCTGTTAAACAATCCATAGATTTTTAGGGTCAGAAAAGACCATTAGATCATCATCCAGTCTAAACCCCTGCTGACACTGACCACAGACGTGCATCCGTGTGCCCAGAAGCAAGGTACACCGCAGTGTTATCTGTATATGTAGTGGTATGTGTTGGTAGCGAACAGCAAAATCCAAGTTCACTTGCAAATGATGCTTTGATGAGAAAGTATCTTCGTATCCTGGATGAGAAAGTTCATGGTATCTTTCTATCACTACTGTCTCTTGGGTTTTGGGGTCAGTAAAGGCTGCACCTGCAGGGTAGTCTGTAACTTGGAAGGAAAGATAAGTACTTTTCCGATGAGCTTTCTAAGGTGTGGGCTGGTAACCATGGAAAAGATCACCCATTGAATTGAAGGCACTCTCGAGCATCACTAACAGATCGCCTTCAAGTTGCCAAACGAGGAACTGCATTTAGTGGAGGGAAAGGCTGCAGGCAGTAGAAATCAGGCTTTGCTCAGGAGCTGGCATTAAATGGAGGTAAATGAACTCTCCCTAGTCAAGGTATCTCAATGTGTTGATTAGCCTGAAATTTAAGTGCCCAAGGTCTGTAATGTGACTAAGAGCTACAACTGGGATTGAGAAAGAATTGGGATCTATATCTATGGTTTTAGGGACAGGAACAACACAGTATCTGACAGAAGCAATAGAAGATGTTGTTAGCAGTACCTTTTGTTGAGATATTATGGCAAAACCAGTTACTGAGTTTCAGCCTACTGAGGTTCTCACATAACAAAATCCTCTTCAGTTGGTTATAGCATAAACTGCAATCATGAGGGCTGAAATCTGTCCTCATCTGTTTTCTCTCTTGTACAGCTGCTGTCCCTGGTTGTACCCAACGTGGCCGTGCTTCAGGCAGTCAGTTGGCCATGAGTGCATTAATAGGCCATAAGTGCATTAATAGGCCTTAATGGCCCCGACCAGCCTCACCTGGGGCCTCCACCCACCTCTCTGCCTATGGGCCTCATTCATTACTCCATTTAAGTTCAGACCTTAGCTCCTAATCTCTCTTTGAGCTATGTTGTAGGAATGTATGCCAGTACCTTCAACAAACCATGCTAGTGCATGGCTATGGACCTTGCTGCTGAGGTCCCTGACCTATTAACTCTGTTCTTGTCTTGACCTTGGATGTGCCTTGTCACTATGGACTTGCTTGGTGATGACAGGACTGTGTCTGACCATGACCTGACTTCCCAGCTTGGCCTCAGACCTGCCCTATCAGTATGGGCTTGCCTGATGATCTGGATTGAGCTGAAGTTGGCTGCCACCTCCATGTCTGCCCTGCTTGCTTCACTCGGGTATTGTGGGGTTGGGTACTGGTTGGCAAGAGCCTGGTGCTGCTGGCCTTGTTACCATGCTTGATGTTTGGCTCCCTGTCCTGGAGGAAGCAGCTGGCCCTTGCTGCTCCCTGACAAATCTTTATGCAGAAGATGCCCCATTAGCAAGGGAACTATCTTGAATAACTGTAGCCTTTTAGGTCATAGCACCCTCAGGCTTTACTTGCTTTCCTGGCCAGATCTGCTTGCAGCTCTCCTTGTTTCAGGACTGACTCTTTCTTGCCACTATCTGAACGGAGCAGCAGGTGGCTGGAGGAGTCTGGCAGAGATGGTGCTTCATGGGACTGTTAGTGATACACTGGTGAGTTTGTTAGGCTGCTGCATTTGACCTGAATTTAATTGCCCTCCCCAGCCCATCAGAGGCCAAAGGGCTGCGGACCAATCTTATAGCATTCCAAAAAAAAAAAAAAAAAAAAAACAAACCCAAATCATACAAGTATGAGGCTGCTCCTTGTGTGCGTATCTAAGTCACATCTGGACTGTCAGGCAAGGTATCCATAATCTCACCCTCCTGTCTCAGCCTACCAGTGCCAAGTGCACCAGCATGCTGCCTGCATGGAGCTGGCTGTACAGCTGTCCTCCATCGGTACCCTGGCCGTACAGCCCAGGTCTCACCCCATGTGGTCTCGCATGTAGACAGCGTTAGCTAGTGAGTAGCTCCAGGGCCTGGTGCAAGGTTCTTTGTTCCCACAGAAGAGGTAGAAAGAAAATAAGTCCTCTGAGGAGAACCTGCTGTACAAATGTTTTCCTATTCAGTTAATGTTTTTCTAAATATAAACCACCTGCCATCTGGCTAAATACACCTCAAGGAGAAAGAGGTAGTGTCTGGGGCAGGTGGCAGGTAAGCTTGCCTGGACCTTCTCAAACATGTTTCAAAAAAGGAGTCAACTGGAATAACCTAAATATTGGTGCCTCAGCACTGCTGCACTGGTCTTCATTGTCCAGAAAGCTTGATTACCAGCATTCATATGACCAAACTGAATGTCTGATATATTTAGTGGTATGTACAGGCTCAAATGTCTCTCAGCAAACCAGTCTGTCTCATCAGCTACAAAAACAACTTTTGCCAAGGCAGTTATCTGAATGCTGTGCTGACAGTAACATGTCTAGGTGAGGGACAGAGAAACACTTTACTATATCCTGACACCTTTCTGGCCACGGGCCAGCTTTACCCTTCTCTTGGCAATCAGCTTTTATTTTTTTTCCTGGAGTGCCAGGATCAGGTATCATTAAAGGCCCTGGCATTCAATGTGCCACACAGCAATCTTCTCAAAAGTTGTGGGGCAAAGGTAGGTCAAGAAGGTGTTGAAGGTATTCTGGTTTGGATGAGCACCAAAGTAGTGCCAGGTGTCCCCTCATGACTGTTCCTGAACCATGTGAGTAAGTAGCTTTTCCTAGGTCAAAACTGGGGCAGGGTGAGGCCTAGATTGCCTGACTCCTGGTTCTTTCCTTCCAACCCTGCATGCTATAAAAAAACACTACAATTTTATTTATCCAGGAAACCAAGCCTGCTCTGACAGCCAAACTGGTTCCCTGAATGAGGGAAAAAAATGCATATTTTGAACCCTTTCTATGGAACACACATGTGCTTGCTCTCTCCTTCTTAAATAACGTCAAGGAAAACTGAGAAAATTCAGCAAGAAATCTGTCCTGCCCTTTCTTTGTCTACCTTCAGTGTGGTTTTGTTTCTTTCCAAAACAGTTAGATTTCCGGACAAAGAGAATTGGGACTTTGCTTTGAGTTTCTTGGCGCTTCTCAGTTCATGTCTCTCTGGCCATTCCTTTATTCGAACAGAGGCTTTTGTATGCAGTATATGAGGTTGAACCGAGGGCAAATATTATTACAGTCTCATGTTCTGAATCACACCAGCCAAGCCTCCCTCTGCACTGCTCTAGCAGGATTTCATGTCAAGTTGTTCCCCTTCTCCAAAGGTCTGACTGTGCCCTTCAGCACCGTCATCGGAGTCCTTTGACTCTGCAGGGCAGGACTGTGAGCAGTGCTGTCGAGAGCAAAATGTTGACATGCAGTCACTGCCTGCCTAACTAGGACTGGGTTGCACAGCTGAAATCCGGGTGCTTTGTCGGGGGAAGGCAAATGCTGAGACTTTCAGTGGCCACCTCAGTCCAAGGAGAAAACAACAGTTAGATGTGAGCCCTGTCTGTGAACAGGGAGCAGCACAGAGTTCAGAAACTAAACAGATTTGAAGGAAAGCCACTCCTCCAGGGGCAGGGTGGGAAGAAATAACTGGAGGATAACATCCAAGACCAGCCTTGGAGATGCTAATAGACTGTTCATTATCTTTCCCTTTTTCTTTCTTTTTACCATTTTGCCTTTTCTTGAAGCCTTCCTCTTTCAGCTGTTTCACTAATTCCTTCCTTGCTTAACTTTGAAGCCCTCAGTGGCTGTTACTTATTTTCCCTTTCTGCTGGTTAATTGTTTTCATCCTTTGCTCTCTTCTTTGGCAGGAGCAAAGAAAAGGAGACAGCAAGCAGGAGAAGAGGTGTGGATGGAGGAGGCTAAGCCAGCAAGAAACTGGTCCTATCCCTTTGTGGAGATGACAGAAGAGACTCTTGTTCTAGTCAAACATTCCTGCAATGGGAAGTGCTGTATATCTGAGGAAACTATGGCCTGTGGCATGCTGTCACTGTGGTGGAGTACTTTGCTGGGAGAAACTTTTGGTGAGTGTTTTTTCAGTTTTTCAGGGATATTATCCCGCCTTAGACTTTGGTAGCACATGAACTGGGATCTGACAGAAGTTGTAGGTATTGGTAAAGCCCTAAGATACACTGAAGTGCTAGACTTGCTACCAGGAGAGGAGAGGGAATTCCATATGGCTACCTCTGGGCTTTAGGAAAAGGGCACTTAAGTTCACAGTTCAGAGGAGTATGAAGCATTATGGGCCAATTATTGCAATATCCATCTAATTGCTCACCCTCCCCTGTCCTTTTGTGTCCCCATCAGGGTCCATTGATATTCCCGTTGACCCATCTCTTCCCCTACTTTGCAATTTATGGTTCAAATGCAGCCTTCACCCTGCCCCTCTGATGGAAGCCTGCATGCAGATGTAGCTGGGTGTGGGTCTGGCTCTCCCTGGGAGCTGGTCCTCCTTTGGTGTGACTGCTGTCTCCTATGAGCTATTTGGCAGGGCTTCTTTAATCTTGTGCGCTTTGGAAAGTTTCCAGACTCTGTCTTTTTCTGCCCCTTGCAGACTCAGAGGCTAATATGCACATTGCTTTAATTTGTTCTTCAAATGAAACCAAATTATACCTGTAGGTGCCTGGCTGTTAAGTCAGTAATTTACTTCACGGTAGCTTAGCATGTTTTTTAAATGCCTGTTTTGCTATGGGTTTCTGTTCATTGCAAAGCTGTGTGAACCTGTAAAACAGTGCTGGAAAGAATTTCTTTGGAAAAAAGGGGCCCAAGGTGAACCATACTTCTTTTTCTGTTTACCCATAGGGCCATAAAAGAACTAAAGGTGCTGCTTTACAAGCTTTCTGAACTTTTAGACTCTGCCATAGCTGCTTTGTGTATTGGGTAAGGATCTGGGGAGAAAGGAACAGAGGATGTGACACGGGCTTCTGTCTGCATTCTCAAAATGGTACCGGTGTGGTTTGTATGAGGAGGGATGAGCTTCAAGTGTCAGAGCATCTCTAATCTCAAGACATCTCCCCAGCCCTGATAGAGGACCTAAAATTTCTCCCCTTGTGAGAACGATCTTGTCTTTTCCAGCCTCTCTAGTGACGTATTTTTTCATATCCTGCACTCCTGTCCTGTGCCTGATTTGGGCTGTCCCTGCTCACCCAAAGCAAGTTCTATGGTAGAGGCTGGATGTGCTTTCTCAGGAAATTTTCTGAATGACCTAAAGAAAAACAGAAGCCAGTGCTTCAGGGCATACATGCTGGCTACTGACCCAACCCTTGTGGTAGCTAGAAGGGGTGATACTCAGATGCCCTTTGATTCTCCTTTGCACCAGTTTATTGTCACTTCTTTGCTCCTCCAGAGATGAAGGCAGCAAAGATGGACACTACATCTGAAGGCCTGTTCTGCCAGGACTGTAGAGACTTGCTGCACAGATTGGATGCGGGCTTTCATACTGGGGTAAACAGAGAGCAGCATCACAGAAATCAGTGGGGTAGTACTGGTTAATGCATTGGGAAAAGAACTGAGATGGTGAAAGACTGGGAGCAGTGGGTCAGAGAAGGAGGGACTTGGGCTGAGAGGAGGCAGTGCGACTGCATTTCATTCTGTTCCATGCCAGTGGTGCTGTAGAGCCATCGGCAGAGCTGCAGAAAGTAAAAGCACTTGGAGGAATCAGAGCAGCAGCTGCTGGCAGCCGTAACACCAGTTGGGCTGAAGTGGGGGAAGCAGCCCTGCACAGTCTATGAGGACTGCATGAGCAGTAGTAGGTTTATGCTGCAGCAGCCAAAACTTTAGTTTAAACAAACCAAATCTGTCTAACCTCAAAGCTGCAGGCATTCATCAGCCTTCACAGAGGCAATGTGTCCTGGGGCCAACTGGGACCTTTGCCTGAGGATTTATATCTGCAGGAGCCTTTGGTTCCCAACTGGGTTAAAATTCTAAGCAGTCTTCTGCACAAAGCCTCACTGATCTGAAGGGATCTGCTTCTGAGGCTGCTTGGAGCAGGAACAAGGATCTTTGTAGAACAATTCTGTGTATCCAGCATGGACACAGCAGCACCAGTCCTTTTATAGCAGCTAAATTGGAATCCTTTCTAATCCATGCGCTTTTTACTTGGTCCTCAGATTTGTGGATCTCAAATGTAACAACCCTCCTTCTTTCAGCTCTATTTTTGCACACATGTCTTTGAAACACTTCACTTTTCTGATTTTAAGTTTTCTCTGTTAGGACTGTCTTTCTGGTGGTGTGGCTTAGACTGGATTGCCCTATTCCATATAACTGTTCAGTAATAAATGGTATTTGCTTCATTGGCAATATTCATCTCTGCTGGCTACCCACTTAAAAAGTAATCACCTAGACTTAGCTTTAATAGGAGGCTCAAGCAATGTGATGGGGACTGACTTTTCTCAGATGGGGTGCTTTGAAATGAGAAGAGAATCAAAGGACACTGTTGCTTTGCTGGGAACAGGACAGGGTCACCTCTCCTGATAACATGATGTTCTTTAGGACAAACAAGGCTACACTTTCAGCTCTGAAATCTTGGTAGCCTCAGGCTTTTGGAAAGCTCTATTTCATTTAGATTCTGGCATTTACTTTTGTTTGCTCGGACTATAAAGACCTTTTTATTCTGATCCGCAAGAGCTGTTTACCATTCAGCACATGTGGTCTGCATCGCGCACACTAAAATCTTTTGAGGACTTGGCAACCCTTTTTAGTTCTCTGATCAATGCTGGCTAAGGAACAATGGCAAAATCCCATGGAAGACTGTTGCCCAAAATGTGCTGCCCCTGTTCTGATTAACTAGCAGCCTCAGCTAAGGTAGGGGTTGCGGGCTTGATGTTTTTTTTTCAGCAGTGCTGGTGCAAATCAGGAGTCACTATGCTGAACTGAAAGCAGGTGTGTCAATGTAAAACCAGAGACCAAATTTACTAGCCACTTACATGTCTGCACAGAAAGTTAAGATCTGGGGTTTGCCTTCTACCATGATTTACAGCTTAGTGCTTCTGTGCACTGTTGGCACTTTCCTTTGGTCAGTTCCATGGGCAGCTGCTATCTGAAGATGCATAAAGCTGGCACCAAGGGCTGTATCCTCCAGGATCTAGCCTGGACATACTCTGCATTGAGCTTAACTGGAATCTTCTGTGCATGAAAACCAAAGTTTGGGTCTTGCAATAGCTTTTCTCTGAGCTCTCAGTACTCGGGATATCCAGGAATCAAGACTTGGCTTCAGCCCCTCTGTACACAGTTGAATGGAAGGGTGTTAACCCAGTGGAAGAAAACATCACCTTCTTGCAGCAATTCTCATTTAGCAGCTTGGAAACTTGTCAGTCAGGGAAGTGAATTCCCATTGCTAAATACTGCGCTTTAAATGGCTAGGAGAAGTGTTGGTGAAGGCAGAGGGATAATTTGCCACACTGGTTTTTGAAGAGCAAGAGGATGGTGGGGGGAAACAGCAAAAGATTTGCAGTGACTGCTGAGAATGGCCTAGCAACAAAGCCCTAAAGGGAGCATTTTGCTTGTGCGCTGGGTCAGCCTGCACTCCTAAAGAAGCTATTGTTGGCTGAACATGTAAGAGGCAGTGGAGTCAATGAGCTGACATGCTCCACTAAGAAGGTGCTGTACTGTGGAGTTGAATCCATGTATGCAAGGAGGGTCAAATAACGTTTTTTAGTGATTAAATCGCAATAGCTGCATCAGCACAGCTACACAAGGCTTCTCTCCTCCTTTTTTTACATCTCTACCAGCACCATCCTAGGCATTAGTTTTGGAGGATAATCTACATGCCTGCACACATGTGTTAGAGCTGACTGCTGATCAGTTTTCAATGTGCCTGAAGCTCTGCCTTTTTAAGCCGTTCCTCTCTGCTAAAGTTCCCTCCACCCTGAACTGGGGGATTTGTGGGTCAGGTGTAGAACTTGCCACCTTCTCCTGTTAAGGGTGATGTGAAGTTGGGATCCCCAGCTTGGGGTGCAGGAAGCAAGAATTAGGTCTATTACTGGACATAGGCAGTGGGCAATTTGTAGAAAGTTACCCGTATCTGGCCTTTGTACCTGCCTGAGGGCCCACATTTCACCTCAAGAGCAGAAGTCAGCTCATCACAGGACCGGTGTGTTGGCTGTTCATGGCAATGAAGGACTGAAACCAGGCCCTCAGCAGTATCCTGGTAGGATCATGCTGCTGGAGCAGCTCTTGTGAAGGAGCAGGGGTCCTAGGAGTCCTCACTGGGGAGTAGGCTCTGACCCTGCTGGGCAGGGAGCTGTGAAAATGCAGAACATAAAACCATCCCCAGCCAGATGGCTTCCAGTTGCAAGAACACTGCACTGAAGCACAGTCATAAAATAACTAGATGGCGTTTAATTTCACTGATGGGTTTGTGTGGCTTGTAGAGGCCATAGCTTAGCAAGGCACCTGCCTAAAATTAAGCACACTACTACCTCTATGCCCTGCTTTGCTTTACTGAATTGGAATAAAAAGAAGTCTGGTTCTCTTCCTATCAGTTTATTCAAGCAGCAAAGTGAAATAACCGTCCACTGTGCCGGCTTGCTTGCACCTCTCAGACTCTGTGCTTAAAGAAAAAAATAAAATAAAACCTAGAGGGTGCGAGTCATGGGGGAGGAAAAAAAAGTCCGTCACTTCCTCAGGAAACACCTATAACAACAGCGCTTGGAAAAAATATTCAAGAAAACCTCTCCTGTTTTGATTTAAAAAAAAAAAAAAAAAACAAAACTTCTCTGCTCTAACTCCACAGTATTCTCCTTTTATTTATTTTTCTTGAGACATGGTCCAATTTTTATTTTTTGCTGAGTTAAATGAGCAATAACTAGTAATCAGATGTTGACATAAAGTTATGTGTACACCTGCTGACTGCCTCATAAAGAACAAGAATGCTTTTACTTAAGAAATGGCAAGTAAACTAAAATACGGCAATTAAGTTCACTAATAGGAAACCCAAGCAGTTAAATTATATATATTTATTAAATCACACAAGACTTCTGAATGACCTTTTTCATTTGATGGTGCCTGATGAAAGCAGTTCTGATTTCAGTTTGACTCAAAAATCTGGTATTCTTCAAGGTTTTTCCAGTCAAACTCTGTATTTAAAGGAGCCCTCAGATGAAAGGGAGAGGAGCTATGGTGCACATCAGTGTAAATTCTTATGTCCATGAGTCTGGGTTGTGCATGTGACTACTGGATTATTGATACCTCGTTGAATTCTTAAAAGGTGTAAAGTTATCACTCAGTGCCCCAGTCAGAAGCATTGGAGGTCCATGAATGGATGAACTGGGTGTAGATATATATGTGCACCTGTGTCTCCATTGGCCCTCAAGGCATTGAACTGATGTCCTGGAGTGCAATAACATGCGAGTTGCTGCGATTTCAAAAGCCAGAGAGCTGGGGTAGGTCCAGATCTGAGTGCATGAGGACCTGTGGAGCTTTCTCACAGTTTCTGTGCACCTGAAGCATCCAGGGAAGCAACAACAAAGAGCTCCACAGTGAGTTTGTCTCTGCTTCTGAGGGGACTCTCGCTGAGAGAATTTGTAATTTCTTTTTTAATCCGAGGAAGCAGAACAGGTGTGCAAAACAGCTAAAGTGTGAGGTGGAGAAGGTTAAGGTTCTTAATTGTAAGCATTAATGCCATTTTAGTTGTAGAGAGCTTTTGAAGTGTTCTTTAGATGGCTTTCAAAATGATGGTGCTTTGGAGAAAAGCAGCTATCAAGAAGGGCTGGGATGATGCTGCTGGAATTTGACTATGTTTGCTTGAAGGCTTAAGGCCAAGCAAATGTGAACTTTGGGTGGTAAAACCAGAGCACTTAGTGTAAAGGGGGAGAAGAGAGAGGAGGAGTGAGATGGGGAAAGAAAGGAGGCAAATGCAGTGGGAACATAAGTTCCTTGTCTGACTGCTGTTGGACAACTGGATGAAGCTGGGGAATTGTGAAGGCATCGGAATTCTCCTTTGGATGCATTGCATGATGGGGTAACAACAGGCTGATGGAGACTCATCCACAGCTCTCATAATATCAGGGTCAAAGTGAGGGCCCTCTCAAATGGGTAGGTCATTCTCTCATTTGCTGTGTCCAGGTATTAAGCCCAATAACTGACTGAGCAGATTCTACTTCTGGTATGTGCTCTGCTTTCATACTAAATGTGTTCTCAGAAGACCTTTTTATTTGGACTAATACTAAGACTAAAAAAAGTCTTCCTGGTTTTAATATTGTCTGACTTACTACAATCAGCAGACTCAAGCAGACTACTTTGGACTTGTGTCAATCAGTGTTAAGTATTAGGCCTCTTTGCAACAAGACCAGTTTGAGTTCAAAGCTGTGACATATCTGTGAACAGCATATCAGTCTTTAATGGTTTTCCAGTCAAAAAAATGTAAGTCACAGCAAAGGGTGAATTTGATCCCCTCACCATGGGGTGGAGGGAAAACAGAGATGTGGTCTTGAACTTCAAGCATGAGTCTTGAGTGTCTTTGAACTGAACCTCTGGGCCAAGAACAATATCTCAGTAACAGGATATGTGATGTGAATTTTACAGCCTATAACTGCTTCCTAGTTAAGACAGATACTGATAAGCTATACTCATGAGGTGTACTGTGAACTCCAAAGTCATTCTTCGTAATGTCTCAGTGGTCCCTTGCAATGCAGTGAATACCACCTGGCTCATTTACAGCCTGTATTAGTGCTTGGGGAGTCTGGGAATTCATGGTTGTTGGTTAATCCAGAAAAGCCACATGACTGTTTTGGTCATGAGGATAACATGGACTACCATGGTGCAATATTAGGTTCTTGACATACAAGTGTCTTCCTGGTGGAGGATGATGGTATGATCTTGGGGGCTCTGTATGCATGAAATGCTACAAAACGGCAAGGCTGGACTTTGAAGGGCAGACACTCAGTGAAGGGCCAGGGTCTGGTCTGCTGTCACATTGAGCAATCCTCCCAAAGAGGACCTCAGGATGAGGGCAGACTGGAGCAGTCTGGGCTCAGAGTTGGAACTCTTAACTTGGACAGCATTTCCTCTTTCCACCAGGCAATTTGCTTGCACAGCAGTTAATGGGGGTGCTGGGACAGAGCTTCGCTTGTTCAAATTTCAAAGAGCATTGCAAGGAATGCAAGGAAATTGTTGGACATGTTAATCAAAGGAGACTCATATTCAGGAGTTTGATTTATACCTGCGTGCTAGACACAGATCATGTAGGCTGGTAGATTGACACTCAGGCTACAGGTTGTAAAACTTCTCACACAGATTCTGCCCTCTGCCCCTTCTAGCCACATCAGACTGGAAGCAGCTCATATCTGTGTCCCAGATGCCTCACATGAAAGAGGGTCACTCTTTGCCTGTCAAGAGGCAGTTGTGAACTCAGAGCTGCTCTGTATCACCTTTTTCTTTCTCATTCACTTAATGAGGACTAGAACACCAAACAGCCCTTGTCCAGGATGCGACCCTGTAACAGGAGAGAGTGCAGTCCCTAAATCTGAGAGAGTCACTCCAGAAATCTAAAAGAGTCACTCCAGTGAAAAAAGCAGGGGGTGTTTGTCCCTGCCTGCCACATCTGCAAGCTCCAGCTGGAATCTACAAGCTGAACTAAAATTTTTATTGTCATTAGTGCCCTTTTGTTGAAGGTCTGGATTTCACATAGGAAATCTTGCACAAGAATTGCTTGCAGAATATATCCTTCCTGCTAGAAAACTGAGATAAGTAACACAATGTGTCACAGTGCTGTAGTGTGCCCTCCGTCTGCAGCTCACAGCATGTTAAGCAGACAAGGAAAGGCCACCAGATTGCCCACAGAATGCATGCTCATGCTTAGAACACTGCTGGGTTGATTAGGCGCCAATCCTGAATTCTGAGCTCCCATTATCAACCCAGCTCATTCATGAGGCCTCAAAAAATGCTGGCAGCTTTGATCCTTTCAAATCCTAGCACATAACTGGGGATGCCAAGCTCTGACTTCAAAGTCTGTCAGTCCCCAGATCCATAAACTGATCAACAAGCACTTGCATGTCATCATGCGGAAGGTCTGATGAGGGGGTGGGGTGGGAGCACATTCCTTCCTTCCCCAAAGCTCATGGCCCATGCCTGTAGGAGGCTGCATGCTTTGGTGTGATTGCTTCTAGTCTTTTCCTTCCTTCTTCACATTGTAAATTATTTAGGTGACAGCGTCAGAGATCAGAGGGAAGCACAGGAAAAAAATCTGAAGTAAATGCTTTATACTCCTTGGGATCATCTGTCCAAAGAGCTCTGCTTGCTTTGTGGGTATGGGGCTGTATTCAGCCACAAAACATCCTTGTAATAGTTTACAGCTGGGGAAACTGAGGCATGGGACTGTTAAAACGTGACTTGGCTAGAGCATCTGCAAAGTCTGTGCCAGAACTGGGAGGAGCATTCTGTCCCCTGACACCTCTTCTGCATCTGCAGGAGCATGCTTCCTCCTTCCAGCAGCCTGCCAAAGGCTACACGAGGGAGACTCTGCTCCTACACATCTCGCCTGTGCTCTGTAACATGGCAACTTGCTGAGCAGCACAGCAGACCTGCTCCACATCTACACCCAGCCTGTTGGCCACCTACCCTGGCCCCATATCTCCGGTGTATTACATATACCCCTACCTCTCTGCATTCCCATCCCAAAACATCATCAATCAGCCTTTTCTGCAAAACCTTGGCCCACATACAGACATTTTGAGGGAGTTCTGATCCATACAAGACTCAAAAATGTTTTTTCTTTCACTTGTTTTTCCTCATTGGAATGGGAAAGAACAAATGTTTAGAGATGCTCTTTGGGGAGACTTTCCCCAAGCTCTGCTGGGCTTGATGCTGTACTATTCCTTTCCCGGGTCAACATACAGGAGGGTCAAGTTCCCTGTGGATGTGTTCTGCTCTGCTTCATTTATCCAGCCATCTGAAGAGGAGGGGCATCTTGTTTTGTTTCTCTTCATCTGCAGAGTAACACAGTAGGTTTAGCTAGCAGTGGAGTTCAAGATTTCTATAAATAGTTTTCTGCCTTGTCATGGGAGTTACCCATTTATTACAGTTCTCTTCCTTGTCAACAGCCTTTCCCAAGCTTTGGGAGCCTGTCACTGCACAGGTCCCTTTAAAAATGCCCAGACCACCTGATCCAGCATGACTGCAGCTCCCTGACCAGGACAGGGATGTCTGATGTTCTGAAGAGCTGTGCCCGCTAAACAAAATTACATAGTTTTATAACTTAATAATGTGGCCTGCAGCCTGTTCAGTGGGTCCCTTCTCTTGGAATGGGTCTCCTTGTATCCTTGTTAGTTCTGTAAACTCCTTCTGCTTCCCCAGGAAAGACTAGTCAAAGATCTCCAAATAAGGGGGGAATTATCTTTCAATTGTGAAAGGAGAACAAGAGACTCTCTAATGTGAGTTAGGCTTCACGACACCCCTTCAGGAAACACATCCTAAAAGGATTGCTTCCTTCCCTAGTCTCCATCCCCCACTCCCATTTTAAATGAGTGAAATCCAGCCACCTCTGGGGTGGAACACAGCATCCACTGAGCATTATGTGGTAAAACCACCTGCCTGGGTTAAACATGGAGCAGCAGATTATTTTGTCCCTCTTGGAAGGTTACAGAGAGTACAGGGAAGCTTTGTAGCTGGCCCAGAGGCAAGAGCCAGGCCATGGCCGTTAGCTCGGACAAGGATTGCTTGTGCTGAGAAAAGTGGTTAAAGGTGAACTGAGGTTTCTCCCAGCCCTGAGCCAGTGGGTAGCCACTGTCTGGAGTTTGGTGGTTGTTGGCTCTGGGTAGGTTTTTGGGTGCTAGAGGAAGTAGATGTCCAGTGAGAGGTGTTAAAGTTCGCGCCCTTGGCTGGATCCTACATTTGTGCCTGGGTGCCAGTCGACGTTTTCATCATGTGCATCTGCCAGAAGCATTTCTGTATTGCTAAGTGGGATATAAAGCTTTCATCAGGAGCAGAGAAAGACTTGCCTGCAGAGACAGCCTTATCCAGCACTGAAAGGGCAGAGATCTCAAAGGCATCCCTATCATTAGTAAAGTGGAATAGGTATTTATTGCTTGGGTACCAAAATGAGGCTTTTGGAACCTGCTGTTTTCTGATGTTGACCAAATTGCATATTTGTCCTCGTGTTGTGCCTTGGGTTCCCCACCTCTAAAATAAGGACAAAGTGTTCCTCAGCCCTTCCCTACCACAGCCTACAGAAGAAAACCTGGTGGATTCTGGTTCAGATTTTGCATTATAACTCCCGGTGTGGTGTGCCTTTAAAAGTAATTCAGCCCCATAGAAGAAATCAACTTATAGGAAAGCTTTAAGCATGTCACCTCACCAAAAGGATGAAACAAAAATATCTGGTCTCTAAAAGAGCACATTACGGAAATCTGCTTTTTCTAAAGCCTTTCAAAATATTAAGTTTTTCTTCCTGGTGTTTATACAGCTTGGGAAGGTGAAGCCAGCACTTCTCAGGTAAACTTGTTAACCTTCAAGGGAGTGTAGAACAGCAGACATTGGAGATGGAAATCTTCCATTCAGTGTGCTGTAGGGAATGGCGCAATCCAGGCCTAGGATGAAATGCTTCAGCCAGGCTGCTCCCAAATCCTCTGGCATTCAAACAGAGAAAACTTCTGTCTTTTTTTCCTTTGGCTCTGTCTCATCCCCGTGTCCCAGAATGCCTAGTGCCTCTCAATTCTGTTGTCTGTTTGGTTCCTGCAGCCTTCACATGCATGGAGACAGAGAAAATGAGCATTTATAAATTGAACTCATGGATACGATTCATATAGAGCTTTCAGATTGGATGGAGATTCCTAATGTCCTGCTGGTTATTTGAGAAACTTGCTCAGAAAGGCTTGTTAATGCATGCAAGAGTTGAATGAATCCAAAGGGAAACAGTGGGCTGTTGGAGAGTGGGAACATCATGTTCCCCAACTGATGGATTTAGTACTTAGTGGGACACCCCAACATCTGGCACCTCATCTGCCCTGAGGCTTCAACCTCTCACTGTGTCTCTGTAATGCCTTAACCTTTGGATTCTTAAAATTGGTGGGTGCCTGGATCTGCTGACCAGGTCATAGCCCCAGTGCTATTTTTATCTACTTACTTTAACAAGCAGTCTGAAGAGCTGTAGCAGGCAGGAAATAAAGTCCCTCCAAAAATATAGAAGGGTAACTTTTAAGAGGTAGATTTTTAATTGCATCTTGAATAAACTGGGTTTAGTTTCCATGAGTTTGCTCCTTCCCATCTCCTCTGCAGTCCAGAGTTCCACCAAAGATGAGCTTGTCACGGTTGTAGCCGTATGGGCCCATGAGTCTGTGACCCTGCTTTCCATGAGCTTCTGGCATCACTGCTAAGATCATGCAACAGCAGCCACAGAGAGTGCCTCTTCAAATATGTGTATCTGCAGTCGGGCTAAGGGGAATCCAGAAAGAGAAAAACTGAGGAAATTGCTTTCCTCCCTCTTTGGGGTATAAAACGTTCTCTTCTTTCAAGTTAATTTGTTCTGTGAAAGTTCCCCTTGAAATCATTTTCCAACTACTTTGAAAGATCAAATAGATTATATTGAAAGCTACTGTAAGATGAAGTGCCCATTTGGATTTAATAAATGCTGGTTTATGGAGCTAGCCTCATTATTTCTTTGGGCTAAACCTATAGAGAATGGAGGGGAGGAAAGATTTTAATGTTTCTGAAAAATTTATCCCACGAACAGTAAAAACATACCATAGAAATATACCAGCCACAAAAATGACATCTTAAACACAGTATTTATGACTTTCTATATTTGTTTTGCATAAACTTTTCTGGTTTCTATTACATAGATTGATTTATGGAGTTTATTTGGAATAAATGTAGTGCATATTTAAAACAAACAGAGCCCCAATCTGCTAAGCGCCCAGGAGCTATAAAACCTCTGTATGGTTCAAACTGGGACCCTCCAAGTCCTTTTTATCAGAATAAATTTTTCCATTAAAAAAATGCAGGAAAATAATAATAAAGTAGATGAAGAAAAGCAATTTGTGAAAATATATCTAGCCAGTGTTTCAACTAGAATTGGTCTGAACTTTTTATTCAATGTCTCATTCTGTTCCTTAATGAAATGTTCTTTATCCAAATGGAAATTTTACCACAAATATCCTTTTTCACAGATTTGTTTTGGAGGTGTGGGGAGCTGACAGGGGCTGGAGGGGATTGAAAACTTCTCAGAAAACATTTTGGTTTTACTGAAATTCACGTAACTTTGGAAGACACACCAAACTAGAAACTTCTTAGCAATTTTTCCATTAACTTCAACCTTCAGAAGTGAAGGGAAGCCAACAAGGAGCAATTTGCCTGTAAGCCATCAGTGCTCGATTTGTAAATGAGCTAATTGCATATTTTAGCAGGTTGGGGGAGGAACAGTAAAACAAGGATTGTATTTATTGATTTATTTTTAAAGCACATAAATTGCATTTATCTCTGCTTTCCTCCTGTTCCCCTGACAGGCTTGGCATCTGCCTTGTTCCTTCCTGTAACTGGATTACTCGTGTACTTTTAGTGCATTTCTAGATTGGCTAAAATAATACCTTTTCTGTATATTTTAGAGTGGGTTTGCAAGTCATCACAGCACAAAGATTCTCTCAGAAACCTAACTGATGTCCTTTACATGCCCACAGCAAAGCACCTGGGACGTGAATACCTAAAACCAATGCAATTGCTTGTCAGTGATCTGCAGACTGATCATTGTTGGGCGAATGAAGTTTAGGATTAATCTAAACTTGTTATTCAAAAATTTTGCCGGCAGATAAAAACTGAGACTTGTCAACTTTTAAATAACTTAAAATTATACTTTGAGCTGCCTTTGCTGGAAACATGCCTGCTGCCACAGGGTCTGAGTGGCTGCAGACAGGAAAAGTGTACGGTCGTGTTCTGCTCATAACTGATCAGTGGGTCATTCTCCCAAGCGTGTCATCCTTCCAAAAACCATCTGGTATTTACTGTCATGAGTTTATTTTTCACAAACTATCTAGAGTTCTATTTATAAGAAGATCTAAGGCTATAGTCAGGCTGTTGTCATCCATGGTAAATGAAATGAGATTCCCAGCTATCTCCCACCTACTGGCCTTGCCAGTATGACCTGTATAGTCGCTCCCTAACCCAATCTGATCTAAGAGGGGATCTGTTCCAGGTTAGCCTCAAGTCCACTAACTGCAGGTGTAAGTTGGACTGTCCAGGTGAAGTCCTACCCGTGGAGTTGTTCTGCCACATCTTCCAAGACAGCAATAAATAGCAGAAAAGAGGCATGTTTTTAATATAATCCAGCATAGCACACTGGATTGCAGCCTCAGCACTGTCATGGCCCTATCCAGATTGAACCAGATTTCTTTGAAATCCAGGGTATGCTGAAGGGTATGCTCACACGTGCTGTTGGTCTCGCCATTAACCATGTTTGGTGGCTTATGTGCTTGTGTGCTGGGCTCCTACCCAGCAACTTGTAGTATCCCCTTGTGACTCCAGTGTAATCACTTGTCTGCAACCCCACATTGCTTGGGCATAGAAAGCACTGAGACCGCTGAGGCAAGGTATGCCTCCTACCTTGCCAAGCAGGAAGGCTTGTGCACTAAATAAGTGAATGCCCATAATTAGGCACCACTTGACAGAGAAATAATTGGCTGTAGCACGTGAGTGCTGATGTAACTGGGTTTAGGAAGCATCTTTTTCAAGTTGGCTGAGTATAGAGCCATAGGGAATGGAACCATGGAGAATAATACTAAGAAATAAATCCTCTCCTACAGCCTGTGTGCACAAAGAGCTTTGATCCCCAATTGTTAATAGCTGAAAGGACACAAAGATACCTCTAGCACGGTCTTCCACTCTTCCCTAAGCATCTGACACTGTATTCTGGCAGGGGAAGAGCTTTGAGATGGCTCTGCTTGACCCACTCTGCTCCAGGACAGCATTAGTTGTAGTAATAGCCGTCTGTCTCTCGGGTTGAAAGCAGGGTCTCTGATGGAAGTTTTCTGTATTGTGAGCTGCCTATTCTTGACAAATTATCTTGAGCTTCAAAGAGGAGAGTTAATTAACTTTTCTTTGCCTTGCTTTGCTGAAGGAAAACCTGGGCTGTCTGCTTTCGGATGTGCCACTTGTTGTAGTTTACAGCCCTACTCAGAATAGTGTGGTGTTAAGGAGTAAAATAGTACAGGTGGTAGGATATCTGCAAACTGATAGGAGAAACTGGAGCCCCATTACCCTATGCACTTAAAAATCTTCAGGCATATTGGCAGAACCCCGACTGTGCCCAAGAGGCCAGGAGTTAACTTCAGATAGCAAAGCCAGGACTATTGTCTTTCCTTGGCCAACATGGCTCCAGCAAAGTACACAGCCACATGGAAAGAAGGGATGTTTTGAGGTGGGCAGAGACACATTTGTTTCTGTGGGCAGTTGATCTGCAAGATAACAGGGCTGTTTTGAATTGGGAAGGAATAAACAACAAATAGGTAACTGCACACATAGAGGCTCACCCCACAATATAGTTTGTATTGTTCCCGTTATTTTCTCCCTGGTGCTTTACTTCTCCAAAGGTCGTCTTTTAATTCCCGCCATGTTTAGAGGCTCTGCACCTCCACAAACTGCCCTGATGTCTTTCAGGCAAGCAGAGAAAATGGAACTATAGGAAGAAAAACCCCAAAAGCAAGCAAAAAAAAAGTCTTTGGATTATTTAGACAGTACCAAAATTCACTTGTCTGTCGGTGAGTGCATATAAAGCAGATGTGTCCTCTGGCACCAGTGATTTATTTAGGGAACTGTGAACTCACAGGCATCAAATGGCCTCTGTGGAGCTTTGCAGCAAAGTTGTGTCTGCCAGGGACAGAGCGGCTCTGACTAGTAGAGAGGATCATGTGTATTTGGTCTGAGTAGCAGTGCTTCACTGTGGCCTGATAGCAGGGGAAAGGGGCTGGGACAAGTCTATGTGAAGCTTTACTAGTAAAACTAATTGTTTTAAGGATCCCTCTGCCAGCAGAGTGGGCAGAGTTCCACAGGAAAGCACTCACTGGGGTGCAAGCTATTGCTAGATGTAAAATGCAGGGGACCGGACCCTCACTTCCTTCTTCAGCTTCTGTTTTTCCCTCAGAAACCTGTTTTGCTCTCCTGGATAGAAATAACTGTGATGTACTCTAGCATGTGTCTTGTTTGTGATGGCCCCCATCCAAAGCCTACTGATACCAGAAGAATGTTTTGCAGGGACTCAGAGGGATTTTAGATCAGATCTCAACCTTTGCAGCTACTTTTGTATTGCTTTCCTGCCAGGACTTACTGACCAGCCACCAAAGTCCTGAGAAAATCAGCAGGGTTCTGCTCAAGTGACAGCTAAATATGCCTCTCTGGAGATGAATGAGAGCTGGCAGGCCTGAAATGCAAACGACCTCAAACAACGCTAGCCAGTGTCCACACCAGCTAGCTTTTAAATCATACAGTAGCCTTCAGCCATTAACGCTTCAAACACTGTCCGGCCCTTTGAAAGGTCAGTTCATTTATTAATGTTCCTGTTAATGTCCCTTCCATGTTCTGTTCAAAGGATTGCCTCCTGGATTGGTCAGATTGTGGCTTCTCAACCCGACACCAGCAAGGATGAAGAAGAGTCCTTGAAATGCTTTAGGATAGACAGCAGGATCTGATTGTGGGGTGCAGAAGTTTGGAGTCTCTCACCCGCTCTGCTAGGTATGTGCTCTCCAGTTTTGGGTGAGTCATGGCTCCTTCCTCTCTCTGTCAAGGCTGGGAGACTGCTCAGACACACATGCCTGCCCCTTGTTGGCTGTAGATGCAACTGGTGTGCTGTGGTTCTGGGACTGGCAGAGAGTTTCTAAATGCTCCACTGCTAGTTCCTACTTGCTGGCATGTGCCTGAGAGCCAGTAAAGGTCTTGGATCTGCCATGCACTGGAGTGTTACCCTGTCTGACAAGAAACATCCTGGGCTGTGAGCTGGAGGTGCAGAGCTGTACTGAGATCTTTTCAAAAGTCTGTCTCTGGGTTTTCTGAACATAAGGGTATGCAAGGCCTGTGCCTTCAACCCAGATTCCCCACACAGCAACTGACTTGCACATTCCCCTTGCTGGGTTTGGAGATCATCTCTGCTTTCTTAATTTAAAAGCGCTCTTTAGAGCAAAAGAACCCAACTATGTTGTCTTTTTTCCTTTTCCATGGACAGACACAGTGCAAGCAGAGTAAGCATGAATTGCACCACACTTGCTGCTCACCAGCTGGCCAGGGGAGAACAGTGCTTGCTTCTGTCTGGGCTGTGGGGCTGGAAAGGTGAGGCTAGCAGCAGGAGTCAAGACAAATAGGAGCCTGTTTTTGATTTGCTGTCTGACCCCTGCCAGCTCAGAGCACCCTGTCTGTAATCGTGACCTAAATTAAGCCCAAATGCCATCAGCAAGGCTGTTGCTTTCTCTCACAATGCAAGTGTTTCCAGGTACCTAGCCAGAGATTTATAATCCACCTCTAATTACATTCTTGTTTGTGTCTGCTGTCATGCTGGCTTGGTCTTTCTGTGGTTTAAGTCCAGGAGCATGCCCGGCCCTTTGTGCTCCCAGCCTGTATGCACAGACAGCAAGGGGCATCCATGGCTGACAGCTCAGCTGCTGGAGGAAACCCGCTGTGCTGGGCTCTGTGACTTCAGTAGCCCAAATATCGTGGGAGACATTTTGGCTTGTTAAATTCTTGACTACACAGGTCTGCTGTCCACGGTAGGTTCACTTGACAGAAATAGCTCTGGCAGTAGCCCAACAGCAAGAACACTGCTTTTCTCTTAAATGTGAAAGGAGACAAAGGCTTGGTGTTCCCTGCCCAGCCAGCTCTTGCCTTTTCGATGGCAGATGCCCAGCGTCTTTCTGTAGCTGAGCTTAGGTGCAGTGTTTTTGCTATGAAGCTGAAGATTAGATCCTTGTAAACGAAGTCTGGAATTGATTACCAGTGATTAGCATAGATTCTTCAGTCAGGGTACTGGAAGGACCAAGATGGAATAACATGGCTCATGACGCCACACATGGTTACACAGTGTTAGCTATTACAAGCCTTGCCCTGCTAGGGAGTGTGCTGAACAAACCCTTTGTCAGAAGTCAGTGTCTTGTCCCACAGGGCTTACAGACAGAAAGTAAGCTTTTACTGTGAATTACAAAGCCTCGCCACAGAAATACAGGAACAGTTTCTTAAGAAACCCAGCTTGGTGTATGCAAAACCAGGGAGCAAAACTGAGTCTTCACTTGTATGCCCCATGCTGATTCTTTTCTGCCACTCTCTGCCAGGTGACACCACCATAGCAAGTGGCTTAGACTCCCCAGAATTGCTATGGAGGAGAACCCTAGTCCATATTACTGGAAAAGCAGTGCCAAACATAATCTATGCTCTTACCCTGTCCTTTATTTGGCTGCCGTGTTTTCTCCCTGTACCAGGAGTTCTTGAAGTCTGTGCTATGATTGTGACATTGGACCATTCAAGCCAGGCAAATACTTTACACACATACACACACACACACACACACACACACTGAGCAAACCAGACATCCAGTATTTAGAAATAAACAGTGTAAAGAGATTTGGGAAATTCATTGTTCATGCCAAGACATTTAAGAGGCATCCTGGTTCAAGTAAAAGCCTCGACTCATTTCCATTTTTTTTTCACTTTGTTTTTTAACTGTTGAGTTAAAGTTGCTTCAAACCAAAATGGATCATTTCTGATTCCAATTGGTCTAAATGAAGGTAATTTGTCTCCAACTTACATTTCAAGGTGCTAATTTTCACCTAAATATTTTCTCTGTCAATGAACAAGCATTTTACTTATTGCCCTCCACTACCCAATGTGTGGGTTAGCAGTGGTTGGAGGGAGACAGTGGCTGTTCAAGAGAGGCATCAGACTCCACTGCTGTCTCCTGTCTGCATCACCAAGTGGCACTCAGAGGCTAAAATCTACAGACACTGTAGTCTGTAGACTGGATGCTACCGGTCTGCAGTCCAGTAAATTTGAATCTGATCCAGTCTTTGTGTGTTGGTTTGCTTTAGGGTCAGCAGTCATTAAAGGCGATGAGAGTCTTGGAGTGAGACCCAGTTAGCTATCAGTAAACATAGGAGTACAAAACTGGTGACATTATTTCTTTTTAGCAGTAAAGGAAAGTATAGTTGTGTAGTGCATCTGTCCTGAAATGTATGCTTAGTTGTGGGATTGTGGTTTGTCTTTGGTCATGCTGTATATTTTTGAAGAGGAATTGAGGCCAATGGTATATACTTTGTCTCGTGTGTATTCTAGATTTATGTGGAATGGGTTTGAGAAAACATGACAGATGGGAAATAGATGGATGTTTTTTTCCACGCAGGTTGGCAGTTCTTTCACCTGCTAGCAGCTTAACTAATGGAGGCTGGGTGGTGACCAGGCATTAACATTTTCTGCTGCTCTGACTGCTTTTCAAGAAGGGAGCAATTATTTTAAAATCTGCTCTCCAAGTAGGCAGGCTAGTACTCAGAATCCAACTCCTAGTTCAGATTAGTTTTGGTCACCTATTTTTACCCTGCAGACCATTTGCAAACATGCTTATTGCTGATCAAGACACAGTTTCTGCCACATTTGTACATACAAGCTCTCCTGCTCTGTAGATAGGGTTGGGTTTTGATTTTTAGTCAACAACATGAGAATAGTCTAAGAAGTACAGCTTCTGAGTGTGTCTGGTGTTTATCAGGGAGAATTCGGGCAATGGTTACTGTGTGTTACTGGCATAGCTGAACATCAGGAACTAGAACCTTACTCTTGTTGTCCTAGAGGATATATCTGGCCTCTGTCTGGGAATGAGGAGAATGTCCATTGCCCCAACAGAGAGATGGACTGGGGCTAAGTGAAGAGGGACTCCTTTTCATCCACAATGGCCATAGGTCATTGGATGCTTCGAGAGGATTCAACTCACTGAGAGCAGAGAAGTGCAGAATGACACAGATTTTTTTGCCTATTTCCCTGTTGAGATCTCCTGCCCTGTTCCACCTACTTCCAGGCTCCTGTGATGCTGCTGGGATTCCGTTCTGGAAGGCAGAGGAGGACAGTAATTTCCAGAAAATTGACACCTTCTGTTAAGGAGAAGAGAGAAGTTGAAGGGTAACACTAGAACTCTCTAGTGCCCAGCATGAGATTTTCATCACAATCAAGGTAGGTCTTACAGAGTCACTGCACCTGCAGGAGGTTAGGGGGACACCATGGCAGCATCCTTGTTTGCATTTTGTCTTGGCATCTCTTCTCAAATATTCAGGCACCTCATTGTCCTGCAAATCTCCTGACAATGTCAGTCTCTGGAGGCAGCAGTACTCTAGTACCATGTTTCATGGTACTGGTTGCACAGCTGTAAATGGCACAGGCAGGGCAGATGGCTTACTGCTTGTTGAGCAATATTAAGTTTATTGATTAGGTACATGATACGCTGGGAAATATCTCAAAAAACCCCAGCAGTGTAGGAGAGAAGTGCAAAGCAAAGGCTGCATGGATCCTGGATTGGTACATTTGTTGCATGCAAGATGTACTGTTGAAAGAGATGATGCTGACAGAGATGTCTGCAGTTCCCTGCACACTTCCAGGATATTTGAGTTGAATTCTGCCAAGGAGTACTTTTCATCCTGCAAGCTTGGGTTCTTTTGTGGGGCTGTTGGCAGTTATTAAAACACAAAGCCCTTCTTGCCTACAAATCCGTGTGCTTGATCTTTCCAGCCCAAATCCTACAAGTAACATGCACTTGTCCCCAGGGCAGCTTGCTCAAATAACCACAGCTCTGCCGGAAAAAGGGCCGTTTGAGCCTCAGGGAATTGGGAGGAGAGGTTGAATTATTCCCAGCATCCAAAGACCAAGAGGTTCCTTCTTCTTTAGCAAATGTTTTCAGTTCCCACTTGGTGAATTATTGCTAGGGATTTTTTTCCCTTCAGTGTTTCCATGAGTGTGGTTGAGGCTCTGATCCAGGAAATGGGGGGGAAAAAAACCTCTGAAAAATGTATCGCACCATTTCAAAACTCAAGTGGAATTAATTAAATCCAAATTTCAACAGTGTGTCCAAAGTTGAGCTGGGCTCAAGACACACTTCAGAAGGCTTGATTTCAAAACAATCCCTTTGCGCACATGCACATAATTTAGGGAGGTTTCTGTGTATCCAATACAAGGCAGGAACGGGGAGCTGCTGGGTACCTAAGCTTAGAGAGAAAAGGTAGTATTTGCAGGCCAGCATGGAGAAAGCCTTTTTCTGCCTGATTCAGTTTATCCTAATCCTCTGCTCAGCAATCTGCAGATTGGAAAAAGAGTCAGGAAATAGTGTTGTGGAAAGGAGAGCCAAACCATTTGAAATGGAGATGCTGTGGCTGGTACACTTACAGTTCTGCTTGCTGGAAAAGTAAAAAGAAGTAAAAAGAGCGAAAGGACAGTAGAGAAAGTATTCAGGATATCAGGCTTGGGCTGAAGCAAAGTAGTTTGGTGATGAAAACTTCTCTGAATGGTGGGGGACATAGGTCTTCTCCCAGCTCCATCACTTGAAGTGGGGTTACCTTGAGGCTCCAAGTGCTCCCATCCCTCTGTCAGTTAAATTAAGCTAAAGTAACTTACTGCCCCAGGGAAAACACAATGGATTTAAAAAACTAATGCTAGTAGGGTGGAGCTTTCTCAGATGTTTTTCAAAGCCCAGATGCTAAATTCTTTCCTCATTTTCATGCATGTGTCCCAGCTAGCTGTAAGAGAGTTACGCATGGTTCAGTAAGGAGCAGAACTGGCTTTTTAATGTAGTTTTTAGCAAGTTCTTTCTGTCATGCCTGAACCCTGTTTTTTCACTCCTTGGGGAGGAAACCAGCATCTCTCATTTGCTTTTGCCTTGTAGTGGTGACCTGGGAGAAAGTTGAGGGGGAGGGCTCCTTCTACATGAAAGATCAGTTGTGCCTCTTTAGTCTCTGCAAATGGGGAGATTTTGCATTTAGAGCCCCGGAGCGGGGGTGGTTCTACCTCATTTCTGCCAAGCAGCAACACATGGTGCCAATATTTTTCCTGTGGATCTTCTGCCTGGATAGGGATGCTGTGGGTGAAGGTTCTGATGTGGCTACAGAGACCAAAATGTCTCTTTTTCTGTGGAAGTTCAGGTGCACTCTGAATTGGTAAACTCGGTCACAGGAGATGAGAACTGAAGCATTTCTACCAGCCACTGTTTGAGAGAAAGGAAACAGCAGATCTGTGCTATACAACGAGGTTTACAGACTTTAACTTCATAACTACAGGAACAGTTTTCTCTGTAAATGTAAGTCATTACTACACATACTGCACAGCAGCAGCTGTACCTTGAGATACTGTGAGGTTTATTGGATGGGGATTACATGTTACCCAACCAGGCTCAGAATCCCAGAGTCATGCTTGAATCCTGGAATTAAAGGAACTGAATTTAGGGCTCTGACAGGTCTGGGAACCTGTCTTGTTGAACTCAATAGCAGCTAGCCCTGAAGGTACAACAGTGGTATTGAAGGATGAGATGAATGCATTTGTTCCAAAGACTTCCCAGCCAGATGTTACCTCTGTTATATTGCATATGGCTTTCTCCAGGTACAGAGTTAACATCAAAACCTGAGCCAATTGATAACAAGGGCAGGCAAGCACTAGCTGGGTCTGTGTGACATTACCCATCCACCTTTTCCTGGCAGCTCCAGATATTGGGAACACATTAGTGTGGTTCAATAGAAGTTCAGGAGCTCAACCAATACAAGGGCCATGCAAACATTTCTCCCTGTGAAATGGCTACTGATAGCCTGTCTGATGCTCCAAGCCTTTGGTGGGTAATTGGCATATCAGAAATTCATTTCCTCCTGCTTCCTTCTGAATTGCATCAGCAGTGCTGCAAGGCATGTTGCCTGATACTGCATGGCAGCAGCATGACCTGAAACAGCATGATGAAATTGCCTAGGCACTTTGTTTTCAAGCTGAAGAAATTCCCTTTCTTCCAGCTCGTTTCCCTTATCAACAGCTCAGGGAGATTTGGCTTTGTTTTCATAGTGTGAACTTCTCTACTGGAGCCCTGGTACACTAACTTGATGGCATCTGGACCCAAATCCTGCCCAGACTGCAAGCCTCCCAGCTCAGCCAGTGCCACCAGCCAGGTAAGAGGGAGTAGAGAGCTTTTGCCACTGTGGAGGAGCAGGGAGGGCTGCACGAATTGCTGCCAGGGCCAATGGAATGGAGTAAGACAATTGCTTGGCTTTTGTCTCCCTTTTCTGTGTATCTCAGCAGTGCTGAAAGGGCTCAACATTTCCGAGAAAACCCTAAGCCTCTTGTCCACAGCCCCTCCACAGCTGTTTGCTGAGGGAACAGTTCAGCCCCTCATCCTTCCAAACCATGCTCTCCCATTCTCCTTCTCTTTTTTGCTGCTTCTCACGAGTGTTGCTCTTATCCCCAGTGGAGAGCATGTGCTGGTATTACCTCAGGAGTAGATGTGATACCAGCTATTGCTTTCCCCGCCAAGACACCTCAGGAGGCTGCCGTGTCCCCTGGCACCCTCCTGACCCTGCTTTCTGCCAGTATCTGCTGGGCTCTCCTACTTTCCTGTTTGCTGAGGCCTCTCCTGTTAGCTGGCCCATGTGTGTCCTCTGTCACTTTGCCCATGTACCCTGCACCCTGTTTCCTTGTCCGTCGGAGGTAAAAAGGAAAGGGAGGAAATTATATCAGTATAAAAATACAATAGTTTTATCTTCCTGTTTGAGTGCTCCTGGGATACTTTCACATGTGGCAAACACACCCAGGCAATTAATCTTGTGCACCCACAGGGTGTAACTGTAAAACAGTGCATGACAGACGAAGATGTATCTTCCTTCTCTCTTGTGCTGCATTTGGGGGATATTTTTTTGGAACTCTTGTTTTTGCAGTGTCAGGACCAGTTTCCACACCTGTACCCTGAGGCATATTCTAGTGGATATGATAAAAGCAAATGCTACAAGTTTTATAAAAATTACATATTAGGATCTTCTTTTTCCCAGCTGTTTCTGTTTGGAGCCAGGGAGGTAGACAAAGTCAAGAGAAACTCACAAACATGGAAGAAGGGTGAGAGAGAAACGGCTCGCAGCACACTTGTCCTAGCAGGGCCCAAGCTGAAGTGGTTCAGACCACTTGTTGCAGGGCTCAGGTGGTGTGAGCAAGCAGGCAACAACCAGCCCACCTAAGAGTGCTCTCTACAGCAAGACTGCTAAACAGGTCCCACTTCCCCCAAGTGTCCTTGTGCTGGGGTGGAGCACTCTGAGAAACTCATATAACAAGAGCACATGCTGTTGCTTCAAGTGCTGGGGGCAGGAAACCTCTAAGTACAGGAACAGTGACGGCTCCTTCATGTGTGTTTCTTCTGGCTAAGCTGAAGACTTCAGACTACTATTGCCCTGCAGTTCTGGAATCTGGTTATCCAGCCCAGATACTCCCTGTCCTCTCTGCCATTCTTTGTGCATCTCTCATCTTTCTGCATTCTTCCCAGTATCCTCTGTTTCTCTGCAATTCTTCTGTCCAGGCTTACTATTTACATGGATGGGATTCAGCCTCTATGCAAAAGGCCTTATGGACATTAATCCTTAAGGGACATAAAGAGCGCATGCCAGACAGTCACTCCAATATGAAACTGAGCCTAATGAGCATGGCAGCCCACTATGGATTAAGGTGCTTTATGCAAATTATAGACCTATGTTTCATATGGTATATGAGCTGTGCAGTGGCTGTGGGCAAAGGGAGGGAGTTTAACGTGTCTGGGGTTTAACATGGACTGGGGTTTAATGTGTCTGTCCATATTGTTGTAATTAAGGTGGTGCCCTGTGCAATCCATGTATGTGCGCCATCCATCAGGATCTGTACCTTTCTCACACACATGCACACTGATCTGGGCTCTTCCAGACCTACCTCCCTAGTACACAGCCAGCCTGCTAGAATGGACATCAGCAGGCAGCAAGGATCCAGGCAACAGGCACTTCTGCTTATGCAATAGGCAAACATTGTAGTAAATAACATGTGTAGCTTTGTTATTAAGCTTGATCTTGTTAGGGGGGGCAAAAAATGTTCTCTGTGATCATTTTTCTTGTAGAATATCAACACAGGATAAAACTGTGGCTCTGGCTTTGCTCTTCCTGCTCATTAGAGCTCTATGCTGATTCATGCCATGGCTTCAATCTGTCACTGTTTGCCATGACTGCTGCATGTCCCCCGTTTCCTTCAGACTCATTTTGCACATGATAGATGCTGGCAGCTCTTGGGTTTTTCTTGTTCCTCCCCCCCACCCCTTCTCACTTTTACAAAATTAACTTTGCAGCAAATTGTGTTTAATTTAAGAGGGATGGTTTGGGCAAGATACCTGTTTGCTGGAAAGCAAAATCAAGGACATCTGGCATTCATTGACTTTTAAAGGCAGAGAAATGACACAACTAAAATGCAGATACAGAGGATTTCCAGCTACTTTGCAGGGGATGTTATTTTAGTAAATTGAACTCAGATAGATTTGTTCTACTTGCTCCTAGCCATAGCTCTGGATAGTCTGGGCTGGGCCACTTGTTTAATTATATACCGCTAACAAACTAGCTTTGCTTCATAGAATACATTTTTTTCTTTGTCTCTGTTCATCTGCCTTTGATTTATCTGCACAGGATGGCTACTTTAAGGCTTGAAGACAATTCTAGAGACGTCCCCTGAGTCACCAGTCTCCACCTTTCTGACAGAAAAAGCTGTTGTATCACATCCAGAGCCAGGTATGTATGCTGTACCTGGGGGAACTTGAGCTGGGGACAGAAAAAACACTCACCTCACCCACAATTTCTAGGCTGATTTACAACAGGGGGTCCAGAAAACCACTTGGTCTGGTTATCTGGGCATACAGGTGGGAGTGAGAGAGATGCTCCCCTTAAGCTGGTGTGGCTGTGTGGTGTAGAGGAGCTGAGTGGTGCCCTGATGGCCTGGAGCTGTGAGGCAGCTCAAGCAAGCCCATTTAATCAGTAGTTACAGAACAAAAGCCAGCCCTTTCTAACACTTCAAAACAGTAGAGCTTTATTTGAACTTGAAGAGAATAAACGAGTCTTTGGCATTATGTGGAGAGGAGACTGTGCTTCTAGCTGCCAGTAGTGCATACTTTCTAATTCAGGAAGGAGCAGGAAGGCAGATCCCATAGACAGCATCAGGCGCGAACCCAAAAAAATCCTGGCTTTGCTCATGGAGAGACTGAGAAGCTGGATCCTCTAAAACAGAGGCTACTTCATGAGTAGCCAGAAACTGGGCCACACACAAACTGGGTATGTGAGGGTAACAGGGCACTGAGCTATTTCTTTTGCTGAGGGATCTCTAGGCAGGTCAGCCTGGGCTATACAAGCCTCTGCCCCAGCAAGCAATAGATCACTCCACAATGACCACCTCATCTGTACACAACAGGTTTCATGTCAGCAGTCTCGAACTCCCCACATCCCCACTGCTGGCGTAGCAGGGTCCATATGAGTGTGAAACCAGAATTTTATGCAGGGCAGAAGTATAACCTTCCCCATGTTTCTCTCACTACCCTATTTGCCATTTCTGGCTGAATCCTCCACTCCTGCCAGATCTTCCCCTGGGAGCTGATTGAAAGAGTCTTAATAGTTTAATCCAAATTGCCCTCCAGTTCCCTGGTGATGCAATTAATTGAAAGCAGGATTTTTACCTCTCTATTCTGCTTAAAAGTATCCCCTGGCCATTAGGTTCTCCTGCTATGAGATCTAAAAGTTACTGTGCAGGCAGCCAGTGGGCTGTATTATCTTGAGTTTCTAAGGGGATAATCCAGCAAGATGTCAGGTACCCCAGTGTGGCAGTCCCAGCCTCAATCAGTCTCTCTCACAGTTGTGGACTATTGCAGTTTAGCATCAGGAGTTTTTTCCTCCAGCATTGAAGCTTGCAGTAGCAAATTTAAACTTTTTTTTTTTTTCTCCCACAGTAATCTGCGGTGGGAGAGGCCCCTAGTGCCTCCCCACGACAGATTTTCTGTTGAGAATTGCTATGAATCTGCTCTCCTTGCCACAGAATTAATTGTAATTAGAGATAGAAGACAGTAAGGCCTTTTCTAGAGAGAGTATGCTGAAATGCAGTGGATCCCATGTACAAATATTATGCCACATACAGCCAAAGTAACTCTAAGGAGACAAAACTTCAGCTGACAAAATTGAGAGCTGGGTGAATTAGGCTGAACAGTGTGAGCCTGGGATGAACCGTGAGAGAGACTATAGCACAGTGCACCTCAGTTTACCTGTCTGACAGATGAGTAAGGAGAGGACAAAGACTGGAGAGCTGTAGGGCTCTGATTCCTGTTACCTGTCAGAATTAGTTGTGAACAGAGTATAGAGAGGTTTTAAGAATTTGGTTCTGTTGCCATAAGGTCTGACCAACAGTGTGCCCCTGCCCACACAACCCACAGCAGCGAGAGCAGACTGTGGCCAATTTTGGAGGTGGACTATGAGCCAAGGCTGAGTCCCAGTTTGACTGTTCTTCCTTACAAAAGGGAAGGCGTGTTTTGGTTTTCCTGGGCTGTCTGCAGTGCCTCTCACTCCAGCCTGGGAGAGGTGCCAGCCCCTCCCAACGCCTTTCCCCAGTGAGCTGAATAACTCTACTTCCTTCAACCTGTCTTGAGCTCTCAAAATAGCATCCTCAGGTATGACATGACATGTTCTGTTTCCCTGCCGTCTGCTGCAGTCTCCTTTCTTTCTGCTTATCCCTGCTCC
Organism: Egretta garzetta; assembly: GCF_000687185.1. Classification (NCBI taxonomy): domain Eukaryota; kingdom Metazoa; phylum Chordata; class Aves; order Pelecaniformes; family Ardeidae; genus Egretta; species Egretta garzetta. The sequence goes on along the minus strand of NW_009260397.1, from coordinate 2,012,971 downwards.
AATTTATATGTAGCTCTTGGGACAGGTGTCCTTTGTCATATTGGAGATGCCACAGGGACCTGGGGATAAGAGGAGGCAACTCTTGCTGAGACCACTGAAGTCTGCTATAGAGTGTTAATTCCCATAGCACTAGGATGCATCTTGGAGAGCTCCTAGGCACATCCTGGACTGGCTTAATTTCGTTTAGCTACCAAACTTTCTTGGCATTGGAGCACAGCATATCCCATAGATGGGTTTTACCTGAGGTGGGAGACCCCATCCTTTTAGTTCCCCTGAAAATGGTGAATTTGTGCAGACTATGAAGCAATGTGATCATAAACCTTCCTTCTCTGTTTAACTGCTGACTCTTATCAAAGAGAAACTCCTGAGCATGAGTGCATTAGCCCACTGGAATGGTGCTTCCTTGGCTCCTGACTCCTCTCCAAGGCTCTGGCAGCCAGACACCACCTCTGTTGCCAAGCTAAGCCTTGCCATGCTGTATGATCAGACAGGCTGTTTAGCACACAGCCAGAGAATGGGCCTGTTCTCACTAAGCTATTGAGCATCCCTGCAGTCACACTGGTTATGCCAATCTCCATCCTACACAGCTCTCCATACAGGTTCATATCGCCTCTGTAGAACTACCTCCTCCTTTGATCCACACCCTCTCCCTATAAGAAGAGGCAAACCCATGTTTGCCCCATCCTTCCCTTCTAAAAGCTGTGTCTGGACTGCTGATGTCCTGAGGAGAAAGTTGAATGACCCCTTAAAGAGACTGGCTGCTAGGTACACAACCTGGCCCAGCCCACTGTAGAGCTCATTTGGTTGGTTTGGCGTCTTGCAGACTCTCTAAAAGTCATCTCCCCCTCCCTCCTTTGTGTTTCTGCCAAGTGAGCTCTGCTGCACTGCGTCCCTGATCTTTTCTGACATTAATTACCCTTTTCTGGCTTGGACTACCCTGTTTGTGGCCAGGAAACCAAACTCGCTTGTGCCTGGAATCAAAGCAAGCTCTGGAGTTAGGAGGGAAACAAGCTTCTGCTTCCTTGGATGGCTGACTGGAATAAGCAGGTGCCTCTGAGCCCCTCCTACCCTAGGGAGAGCTCCTAGAAGGCTTTGCCCATTGCAGCCTAGGCTGGATCCGGCCAACTGCTGAGCACCTGCTGTGCCTGCTGGAGTGGCTGAGAGTGAGGGTAATTGGCCAGCTTTGAATCTGTGCCCAGCATCTTCAGAAATGCACTGAAGAGACCCAGCACAAGTGCAATTAGAAACAGCAGTAGGAATAAACCCCAGAGGCAGCCCATCTCCTTTCATGTGTGACTTTTTAGGACACTGATTTCAAAGGTTTCTGCTTTCATTTCACCTAGATGCCCATGACCTCCCACCTCTCTGTCATCTCTCAACAGCCCTACCCTAGCAAGTGATTTTGCTTCCAGCAGGGAGGTAGGGGGTCCCAGCACCTCATATCATGCAGCCTGTGGCAGTGTGACAATCCAAGGAGGGATGCTGCTCTAAAAGCACCACTGAAGACTTTCCTGCTGCAAACCACATGCCCAATGCCACCTGCTTTCCCAGAGTGACAGTGTTCATATGCAGGTTGGAGCTTTGCTGGCAGAGTGGAACGTTTTGAGGCTCTTAGCCTCTGTTGAGGGAGTCCAGTTCTGCTGCTGGGCTTTTGGAG
>NW_009260397.1:1984335-2011206 GCF_000687185.1 Egretta garzetta | reverse complement strand
TGAAGAGCGTAAGTCAGAGAAGGGTAAACACGGACGTGGCATTGTTCCTTGACACTCCATCTGCAGTGCACTGAAGTTCCCATCACACACCCAAAGGAAACCAGCAGCACTTGAATAGTTTAACTGGCAACTCACCAGTTACAAAATCAAAATCCATATTAACTCTGATGCTTATAAACAGACAGAAAGGAAAATCTATACTTCCCTTGGAGAGAGCAGCAACGTGTCTTAAAAGGAGTATCTGTGTGTTTGCCACATCTTTGAGCCCACATCAATATTAAGGGACCCACAAGGCAAGGTTATTTCTAAAATACAGCACCATCTAGTGCTGCATTGCAGCACCTCACGGCAGGCAGCCCGCATCTCCCCACCTCGGCACCCCACGGTACTGGGGGTCCACTGCTGGCTTTCCCTCCCCAGTGTAAGACTATCTGCCTTTTGGAGTGGGCTTTGATTTGGTTCATGCGTCAGATGGCAGTGTGTTGTCTGAGGGCTGCCTGAACAAGTCTCTTTGTGCCTCTGTGTACTTGCAGCGTTCCAGCAGCCTCTTGCATAATTCATGGAGAAATTCTGTCAAAACTTCATCCAAACCCCAAATCATATGTGAAATGCAGCTGGAAACCATCTTTGCAGATTAGAGCCATTGCAAACATCCCTTCCCCCTGCTCCACCACACCTTGTATTCCTTCACATTAAAGGCAGACAAAATTTCTAGTTGTGCAGAAATCCTGGCGCTGAGTGGCACAAATATAGCCAGTTGTAGCAGTGGCTGTATCCCTGTGCTCTGTAGAAGCGTAGATGTTGATGGACTATTACTGAGGGTCCATGAGGGGTAAGAAAGATAGTATCAAAGTTCACAATTTAAACCCTTGCATTTGCACTGGAAAATAAACTTCAGGAGGGTTGAAAACTGCTGATCTGAAGTATCTCTGAAACAGGGATTAAATGTGCTGCAAACACCATTTACTAGGTGTAGAAACTGTTTGGCCAAGAGCAGAACTGGCTGTTTATTATGGAGTTAATTTCACCTAACTTCCCACCATCCCATCATAAAAAACAACCTGAAAATGCTTGGCTTTTTCCCAAACACAAAATTCAAGGTTTCAAATTAAAACCAAATTCTCTTCAAGTTATATCCAGAATTCATGTACTTGGTTAAGCCATGTAGCATGGTACTAAGAGCTCCTGTAAATCAGAGAAATCTTTAAATCAAAGCAACCTTACACTCCTTTCCCCTTCCAAACCCAGGCACTATGAGGTGAAGCCTTTGAGTTGTAGGAGCATGGAAAGAGAAACTAGAAGGGTAGGAAATGCTTGCATTGGTGCTGTGTGATTGACTCTTGCTGTACAGGCAGGTTTCCTCCTGCTTTTCCAGGGAGAAGGAATGATATATGAAGACAACATAGTCCGTCTGTAGCTTTGTCTGATGTAACTATGGGTAGTATTCGGGATGGAAAAAGTTTGTTCTGTGGTAACCAATACCACAATGGGGGATGATGCCTGACAAAATGGTTTCTTTCACAAGCAAGTGCATGATACCTTTTCCCACATTTATTTGACCATTTAACCCAAAGGAAAACATGCTTTTTCTTTGCACCAGGCTTTATTTCCCCTTTCCAAAAGGATGAGGCCAACATCAGCATGAAGGTGTGAGAATCTGGAAGCAGACCTGCTTACTGTGTGCAAAAGGGGGCAGTTTCCTTGTGACACCAGCAAAATCAAAACTTACAAAGTTGATAGTTTGGAGCTAGACCCAATGGCAGTAAAAATGAAATTGTCCATTTAGATCCTTTTGTTTATTGAAACACAAAAGCCAGAAGTGTAAGAACTTGCTTTCCATGGCAAAGGCAGGATCGAAGGACTGGTATGAACTAGTTCTCAGACACAGCTGTGCCTGGGACCCCAAGAGGTTATCGTCTTGGAGACCCAGGCCACAGTCACGAATGGTGCAGCCTTGTAAATCCAGGTGGCCAAAGCATTTTGCTTCTCAGCCATCAAGAAACACATTTTGTAGGTGCTGTGGCATGTGCCTCCATGTGCCTTTGGTCTTGCCCCCACGTGTCAAATGAGCCTCTCTTGCTGATTTTTTTACAAACAGGAGCCGCTGCCTCACACTGGAGCAGACTGGACTCTAGTCTCTCATAAATGTAGTGTCTGCCCAGTAATATCCTGCCCTGAAGGAGAAGTTCCTAGGCCCTGCCAAGTATCAAACACTGAGAACATGTCCTATGGAGACAAGGCCACACAGCAGCTTCCATGTGTGGGCACTCCTACTGAGACCTAACAGGCAGTCCGAATTCAGCTGTTCACACACAGAAAGTTGTGGTAAGCTAATATTCAAATAAAAAGCGTTGGTAAGGCATACCTGTATGTACCTCCCCTTAGCACTGTCTTGGCCTTTCCTGGGTCAGTGTGGGATTGTTCCCTATGTTTGCTCCTAGAGCTTTTATTTCTACCTCTGCCAGCCTAATTATAAATGTCCTAGCTGAGAGTGCTTCCCATTTCCTTCATTTGCTAGGCAACCAAACATCCACACGTTTCCATAGGGGTCTGTAAACATCCCATGGTACATTCTCCTAATTAGAAAACAATGTCTGTAGTTGTGTTTACATTGCTATGCTTATTAGGAAGTAAAATGCTGGGTTGGTTTTCTGTTATGTGCAACCTGAGACTGTACATTTGTGTGCTGTTAGGAGGAGTTTTTAATTGGTTTTTAAGAAATGTATCTTGGGGGTTTCTTGGTTTCTGAATCAACACAGACAGAGGGTTTACAGCTAGCTATTGTATGAAATTACAGATCACATGTTCCCTGTGAACTTTCGCTAAGTTTATTCAACTCCAAAAATGCAAGAGGAAAAAATTGCATGGGATCAGCAATGAGCCACCTCCTTGGGAGGCATTACTTGTGATCAAGCGGTTAAGTTTCAGGTCAGCTGGGCAGAGCTAGTAACATGTATCTTAAAGTCAATGAGTATCTGTAAAAAGGGGAATCAGAGGTCTCCTACATTTCTAGGAAGATTCATAGTATCCTAGAGGCATAAAGAGGGAATCCGTGAGTTCATTAGTTCTGCTCTTCCATATAATGCAGACTGTAGTGATCAAAATCAATTCCAGATCAATGTCTTTTGAACTCAATATGTGTTTGAGAAAGGAGTCCAATCTTGCTTCAGAGGTTGCCAGTAGTGAAGAGATGATTGCTACCTTAGTAAATTGTTCCAGTTGTTAGAAATTTTCACTTTACTGCTACTCTAAATTCTCACCTCCAGCCCCCAGCCACCAAAGCTCATTATACCTTTTGTCTGCCAGAATGAAAAGCCTATGGTCAGTTTTGTTCCCCATACTGTTGCTTCAACAGAATGCAAGATCACTCCATAATAAGAAGAATAAATTGCAGTATTGGATGCTTCTGCTTGAAACCTGTTTTGTAACCTTTTAGTTCAATGCATGGCTCTTGTCTGCACCTTTTCCAGTCTATCAACATACTGTGAATGGGGGACCGAGGCCCAGGCACTGTATACCACTAAATCCAAGGGTGGTGGAATTGTTTTTTGTTACTGATGATGTTACACCACAGAATCACAGAAATGTTGATTGGAAGGACCGTGAGACATGCTCACCACCTGTTGTCTTACAGAGTAAGGCAGATCTTAACTCCCTTTGACAATCTGGACCTGGCTCCTTTCTTTATTAGCTACCTTCACGAACAGCTGAAGGCTGTAGCATGGAGGATCAGCAGTACTACAGGGTCTCTAGGAGTCCCTATTGTATTGGTCACTAAGGGCGCAGACTTACAGTGGCATGCCTCTGCCCCGCTGCAACAGAACGAGCCTAATTCAATGCTAACCCTTAAGCAAATAAGTGCGCTGACGTCCCAGTTAATAGAGCAGCCCTTCTTGCTTATTTTATTCCCGGCATTTGAACTGCAGCACATTCCAGTTGGGTAAAAAGCCTTTGCTGTTTGGAGCATGCTGGAGTCAGGTGGTGAGCATACCAACAGCCAGACAGGATACTGCGCTTCCTGTGAGAGTAAATACTGAAAGTCATGCAAAGCATCTTTATTCTGGCTTGGCCGTAGCAGCCAGTACAGCCGCTGGAAAGGAAGGGACTTCACAGAGACAGAGAGATTATTCTTTTCTGGCTTAGAGACTACCTGGCCTTTTAAACATATTTGAAAGCCTGTATTTTTAAAGGCTGCTCACTTTGTTGGTGGAATGTGCACCCACAAGCACCCATCTGCGGGAAGCTTGCAGTCTCACTCAAGGATCTGCTATGCAGGAATACAACCAGTGCATGGATGCTCTGCACCTCTTAAGTTTGTGCCTAAGACTACAGCATGGGATGACTGAAGGAGCTCTTGGACTTATCCCAAGTCTGTGTTCAACCTTAAACTAAGAGAGAAATGTGCAGCTAAGAAACAGTCCAGATTAGCCTTGAGTAATTGCACCTTGGGACAGTCTTTCTTAAGGGCTCTAAGCACTATTACCACCAGGAGAGTGACACTGAGTTTGTCTTCAGGTGTTTTTTTTTTTAAAGAGGCAGTTCAGAAAGTCACCAAGGGAATGTCTGAAAGTTTCAGCAAGCTTCATACAGAGCAGAGGCAGAGCTCCTTTGGCAGAAACTCCCTGATCTATTAAGTCATCTTCAGAGTTCACAGGGACTAACCTGAAAAGCTAGATTCCTCCCCCAAAACTACATGGAAACCATTTGCTAAGCATTCAGGACACCTTCCCATGTGGTGTGGTTGTTGACATATGAATAGACTGGAACAGATGCTGATGGCATCCTTATTGTTGCATTTTACAAGTTGCATCGTTCACAGTCTCAAGGCCAGAGTGGATTGCAGCCATTCCATGCGGTTTGCTGACATCTCCAGATGGTCATAGCGAGGATGAGCACAGGAAAGCCATTGGGATCACAGTAGCCAGCAGATTCAGCAACAGATAGTTTTAACATTTCATCATAACATTCAGGTGTTGTATTTTATACTATTTGGGAGCATCCCATTGGAGTGGGCTGGAAGGAAATCAAGCCCCATCTAGGCATATTTGAGCTGTGTTTCAACAAATCCTTTCATTTTCATAAACAAGTGCAGTTAGAAATCTGGCCTTTACCCCTGTCTGCCTTTGTTCCCCATACGTAAAATAGAAATGGCAGCACTGTGGCTCACGGGGGTGTCTGAGGAGAGAAACATCACCACTGTGCAGGAGTAGCTCAGTTAAAACAAGTCACAAGAGCAAATCAATACCAGTATCCACAGCCACATCCCAACAGGATTTTTCTGTCACCTTGCAGAATGAACTTTTTGGTTTTCTGACAATCAGTAAAAATGAGATATATTCTTTAAAAAGCTTGCCTTGCATACAGGTATTCAGAAAGTTCCTGATGTTCAAGCAAATTTTCCCAAGCTGATCTATTATATGTGTTTTCCTAATGGAGAACTCAATATTTTCATGTATACTTACAAAACTCTGTTTACATCAAACTTCATTTTGATTTTATAGACTCTAACATTATTTTTAGGGTTATGTTATTCATTGAGGCTTAAAGCCAGTGGAGTCATCTTGGTAAGTCAGACTTTATGGCTATTTTCATGAGATCCGATGTAACATCAGACCAGGCTTTTGGAAGGAAATGGCTTTCAGGGCTGCCAGTTAATTTGTTAAAAGATACTGCAAGGATATTCTCTCCCCATTGTGCATTTCTTCCCTAATAAAACTACAGCTTGTTCTAATACTTTAATGTCTGGAAGGATTTTAATATCTCTTCCCTCTTGTGTAGCAACATTTTAGGTAAAGAACCAGATATGATACCTTTTTAACAGAAAAGACAATAGCTTAAAAGCACTGTGATATTTTTTGGAGTGTTTCCAGCTGATCTGTTGATCTGTACTTTGACAACTGGCTTTATTTATTGTCCATGCAGTATTTTTCAAGTATTTTATTGCTTCTACAGTGTAAGCAGAGATCTTTGGAGAAAAGGAGGCTTGATGGGGATGTTTTGAGGGTCGTGTCCTGCAATGTGCTCTGCCTACTGAGGTTTTCATCGTAAATCCTAGTGATATAATCTCATTCCCTAGAAATGTGCTGCAGATTCCAAAGTTTTTTACCAACTTCAGTTTCTTCAGTATCCCAACAAGAAGTGCATTAACATGGCAGTTTCAGCATGGGAAAATAAGGTGCTAGAGGAAGACTGACTTGCACACAGTCTGTAAGGCATCAGTAATGAGCACAGATTTCCCCAAAGTGATTCCTCCAGGAGGAAGCAATCACAAATGGGTTGGTCCTAGCATCTCAGAGACTGTTTTTTTTCTTTTGCAGCATACTGTTTTCCATGATCTTCCACCTTTTTTCCCTAGGCAGTAGACTTGCAGTGATGGTCCCAGCCTCTTCTACATACACTTGTATGTTAGGGGATTTGGCATGCACCCCTATAAAACACAAACAGCTGTAGCACACCTCTGCTCCCCCACTCCCAATCTCTTATTTTGGCAAGTGCCTCACTTTATGGATCTGACCATTCCTTGCAGGCTGTTTCATTCTCCAGCTTTGCCCTAATGTTTTTGCTACAGTGTCTAAGCTGAGCTGAAGATCTGGAGAAATTCATAGTCCTATGTGATTAGCTGTGCCAGTAACAACTGTTACTGACTGAGCTGGTTTTTGACATCTATTCCAAAAAGCAAAGCTGTTTTTCCTTCAAAATCTATCACATTACTCCAAATAGCCACATCCTCTCAAAACATGCTCCTGCGCTGTTCACACTCTCCTCTGGAAACCACTGTGTTCAACTACTATTTTTCATGATCATGTGCAATCATCCACTTTCCAGTTCCTACTTCTTGCTCACAGCTGCTGTCCTCTTCCACAGCAGGAAAATGACCAGCAGCTTCATCCTTCATATACATCACCTCCAAGACACCCATGGAACCGTACAGGAATAGGATAGCTGATGTCCTGTCAGGAACATCTGCAGAGAACAATCACTCCTTCTCCAGGTAGACCCATCTATTTCATTCTTGTGCAACAGATGACATGTTTAAGGATGTGGATCAAGGCTGAAGGGATTTCAAGGTGTTATATTCCACCCTTTGCAAAAGGTACCCACAGGATCTTGGATAAAGCGTTGAATCTCCCTGTCACACTTTACCTCGTGAAATGCAAGGAGTGCTTCAGCCTTTAGTCCTTTTGTCCATAGGGACAGTAAACACTTTAGTGCAAGCACTCTGTGGGGAGGCACAGACAAGCCACAGTTGTATTTGGGATTAGTATTATGCTAGCATTTAGTGAAAACATAATTAGAAATGTGAGTCTTAAAAAGTCACAGAATACACCTTTGAACTCCATTCTTCTCCTGTTGAGGGACCAACCAAGGAATGTAGTCAAGTATTTGGTAGAAACAGTAATAAATGCATGCTTAACAAGTTCTGAATCTTGTTCACTTGATATTATATTGAAAAAAATAAACCTTCTGAATACTGCAAAAACTCATGGACTGGAAGATTTAAAACTTTCTTATAAATTACAGCACTATTATAGCACTGATTTATATTAATGTTTCTTTAGTGCTTAAAAAAACTACCTGTCCTGAAATGAAACATGTGAAATTAATCTATTCCAATTCCTTTTGCATTATTCTCTTTACAAGCTGGAAACCTAACTTATCTGTATCTGATCAAGTGCCAATAATGATAGTCTTGAAGCAAAAACTTACCCAAATTCCTGGCGTGGTTTAGTTTCAAGATAACCAAGTACAGATTTCCAGGGTGTTTCTGTAACTGATTTTGTATTTGGTGTATATTTATAAGAGATTTCTGTTCTATGAGAGAAGAAAGGGTCATTCAGAGTTTGGCTTTGCACCTGAATTATTAGTGTTGGTATTTACTTCCTAGTCATTTTCTTTCAGCTATGGGAAGATTATTGACAGCCTATTGACAAGGACTAGGACGTGACAAGCATTATACCTGGACAGGAGGACATTCCCATGTCTTGGTTCTGGTAGCAAGGGAGGGTCTGGAATTAAACTGCATGTAGTGTGTGCATTAGCGTATGACAGTGTTATCTACTGCTATGTTTGGGCCTCTTGTCCCTTTACAGTTAAAGGATTTCCAGGCTCAGCCCCACAGAAAAACTCTCACGTCTGCCCTGCCAGGCAGGCATGTGTTTCCTCTCCACAAGGCACAGAGGTGACATGTCCATGCCAAGGCCAGAAATGCAAGTTCAGGTCAGAGACTGGAACTCTTACGATTTCTGACTGTATTATTGCATTGAAGCAGCTTCCAGCAACATAAATCACAGTTCAGAACTATCCTCTACAAATGCAGATCAAAAATATTATTATTGCCCAGAAAAACTTCACTCCATGTGCAGCCTGAGAGAGGTTGGTGCATACCAGGTAGTACGGGGGAGAGAGAGAGAGTTCATGTCCAGTGAGGAAATCTTATGACCCGTGCACCTTTGTGGCACCACAGCTGTACGAGGGGTTTGCTATGCCATTCAGCCCTTCCCACAGCGGCCTGGATTCAGCAGTTTGGCTGGGTGCTGTATGCTACATGTCTTTGAGTGATTCACAAACCGCTTGAAGTCTCCAGCTAAGCCAGCAGGAGCACAGCTGTTTATACTTTTATCTTGCTGTTTTCTTTTTCTTTGGGGTCAATCTTTAAATGAAACTTGCCTTGAGCTGCAGAGGGTAATGTGGGAGCCTTTCTGGTTCTGCACTTACTGGAATGGGTACAATCATTCATATTTTGCCCAAAACTCAGTGAAATAGCTGAATATTTTCTAGACAGCTGCCATGTCTAATCACACTTATTTGTGTTTAAATTTTGACGTATGGTTCACATTTCTGGGAAGCCTTCATGCCATCTAATGGACACAACATTATTTTAAAATTGTGGACACAGGCAGAAACACTGCTTGACATTAGACTGATTCTGAAACAAGGTAACCCTATTTAGAGTTAATTATGACCCCTTGAGGGGAGCTGGCATAAGAAGCCCTGAGAATATTTACAAAATTGGGATGTTAGTCCAAGGAACATTTATTGGGCTTGAAATAAACCCACATCTTTTTTTTCTCTCTTTTTTTTTTTTTTTTTTCAGTTTGAGAGGAACTAGTATAATTGAATTGGCAAAGCGTTCTCTCTGACATTGATTTTTACAACAACTTTACCTTTCAGACAAAGTCTCACATGTTATTGATTTGGAAATTCATTGTGAATGTTTTAAGATCTGGTTTCTGTATGCTCTGGGGTAGAGAAAGAACAACACGCAAAATAGTACAGTGTAAAGTACAGGTCAGGAGCAGAACAGTACATATGACGTTTTCTGCTTTTAAACCCAACGTTTGGCTCTATGTGTTTCCAGAGTTTGTTGATTCTGTTGACTTATTTCTCTCTGCAACAACGACAGTTATGACAGGGGCACAAGCTACCTCTAGGCTAATTTATGTGTGTGCCCATGCAGAGCTCTGCTCTTCGGATGTCGGACAACTCTCTTAATGGGGGAAAAATAGCAAGTAATTTTTGGAAAATATTCTCTTGCTTTTGTTTTTAATTAGTGGCGCTCAGTTACATGAAGGCATTATCATTGTATCAGCAGAAAGACACACAGACACCCCCACACACCCAACTCTTTTCAGGTCTGGAGTATTGCCTTGCACCAGAAGAAACCACATCTATATGGCAGCGATCTTTTTTTTCCCTAGGGACTGAGAGTACTCAGCTGTTGGAGATGGGTTTACACTTTGTCTCTCCTGAGTATTTGTTGTCTGCAATGCCTTATTTCTCCTCAGTGTTTTTTTCCAGGCGATGTTAAAATGGCACAGGACTGGACATAGAGCTGATATGTACATTGGACCAATACTGTTTAGGTAGGCCTTAGCATATGGCCTGCCTGAATGCTATTCAGAAATTCCTGAATTTGAACCATTCATTTTCTAAAATAACATTTCCCTATGCAGTGAATCACTTGTGATTCTACGTGCGTGATCGGGACCTCTGGATCGACCAACTCAGAGACTCTGCAGCCTACTCAGGCCTTCCTAAGTAACGTAGCCTAGCCTTATGTTCTCATTGCTTCCCTATTCATGATATTTGTGGTATTTCACGGATGTATTATCTTGTGGTAGCAATCAAGGCACAATGCAATCAGAAATGAGTCTGTGCACTGGAGAGGTATGACATTATGAGATAATTTCTCCAATATAGAGCAAGAATTGATCAGCACATGTGGATACTGGAACTGAAGGGGACACCTGGGTTTGGAGAAATCCCTTCAGGCTCTATATGTACAAAGGCAATGCCATGCAACCTCCAGGTCTCTCAGAGCCCACACTGTATGGCATTTTATACATACATCCCAAGTTTATTCGCATTCTGGAAAGCTGCCCCAGGAATGTCTACAATCTGGCATGCAGTATGTTACAGCTGCATTTCTTAAAGCACCCTTCAGCCAGCAAATCCCACCCCATTCCTGTACAAAAACTCCTCTCTGTAGCTGCAGGCTCAGATGGGGCATAGTCTCCTGCAGTGCAGATGTTTGCTCACCCTGCATCTTCATCCCACCAAGAGCAGCATACGAGCAGGCTCTGCAGGTTGTTAGACTGGGTATGTGGACCCCACCTGCATCACCTGCAGCATCCTTTGCGGTGGAGGAAAGACCCAGCAGATGGAGAACTCATCACAGTCCTCCATGGGGATCCTTCCTTTCCTCTGCTCCTTAGGCTCACTTGGGGAATAGGAGACCTGGTAGCCAGTATTCAAAGCTGAGGTGAAGCCAGGCCATGTTTCCTAGGTGACCCTTTGCAAAGAGGAGCTGGTGCACTGACCTGCCTCGGGTGGCTGTGTCCCTAAGAAGTACAGTGGAAAATAACAGAGCATGGTCTGAGAGGAAACAGAGGAAAACTGAGCAATACAGCCTCCCTAATTCACGCGTCTACCCAGATGCCCAGAAGCTAACCTAAATCCAAAGGGCTGTGGTGATTTTTTAAGCTGAATAGTTCTTCTCATTAGGGATCAAGGTAATTAATTGCCTCAGCAAAGTATGACACGTACTGCACCACATTGCTTGCAGAAGTTGCTGATGCTCAGAAGCAAAGATAATACTACATTCCCTCTATTCTCCAGCCTGTCCCTTGAGAATTCACATCAGTAACAACCCATTAGATCTCAACACTGTTTCCAAGAAATGTGGCTAAAACAGCATTTCTTTGGAGGTAACAAAAATAAATGGGACTCAAAAGAAAAGCAATTTACCTAGGAAACTCTGAGAGCTCCAAACATCAGCATATCTCAGCTTTCTTGGGATTTTTTATTTTTATTCTGCATTTTCTAAATGGCATGGATTCAGTCCCTGCAGATGGGCCGTGACGGCGCACATCTGGTTTTATGGTTAAGGAAATAGCTGATTGAATCGATACACTCAGCACAGCTGACTGGAGTAAATAAAAGAGGATTTGAAGGAAGCCTTGTTTTCCCCTAGATGGATGAGTCCACCTTCAGTGCTGCTGCAATTGCCCTGGAGTCAGTGGATGGACAGGAGGGGGGGAGAGCGGTCCGTGTATTTCTTCATGAACTGAGCTTGCTTGTTCTCTGTCCATCATAACTTTGTTTTTTTGAGAACATAGCTCTTAAAAAGCAGCAGTCGTTTTCAGCACGACTCACCACAGTCGGTAACAGAGAAAGCTGGCAGCCTGGGCCCTGTGTGGAAAAGTGGGACTGACCCATTGGGTAAATCATTTCCATCACTGGACTCCACGATCGCACCTAATGATTCTGCATGGAGCAGTTGTCAAACATGAGCTTCTTTGTTCTCACAAGCCCACAGGAAAGGATGGGGGAAATGGTAGAAGAAAGCTGTGCGTCCAAAAGGGTAGCAGTGGGAGGTGGTGGGGGTTCAAACCTGGTGACAAATCCTGCCTCAGTGTAAATGAACTGCAAAACTCCTGTGGAGCACTGGGGTTTTGGAGGTCACAGGCTCGTGTTTCTCTGCTCCAGCCTTTTGGGCACAATACAACTGTAAAAAATCTGTGTGGGGACATGTGAAAAAAAGTCCCAATCACCTTTTCCAGTGATGGGGAAGCCAGAGAGTGGCACCTGAAGAGTTTGTGGGAATGCAAGATGGGCCTGACCTGTCAGGGTGATTCCCCGGGGTGGGCAAAAGGCTACAAGCACTGCTCTCTGCTTTTGCCAGGTATGTATGAGATTCCCACAGAGCAACTGGCTGCCTGTAACCATTCCAGCAACTTATCTTTAAGCTGATAATTGACCTTTAAAAAATACCTCAGTTTTATTTGTTGTCTTTGTTCTCCTTGTGCAGACCATACACAGAGTCTTTCAGGCCCCTGTTTTCTTTCAAAGTCTGTATTGATCACAGCTGTGAAGTTATCATCCTAGGAGTGGGTTTTCCCAGGAAGCAGGAACATTATTTTCTTAGACACCTCATTGTCACTTCATATTCTTGGGAACTACTTAAGAGCAGGATCTGTTAGCTTTTTGACAAATCCCTTTATTTACATGGAGGGATGGCAGTTCTTGGTTTATTCCACTAAAACATTTCAGGAATGGCCTGCAAACATAAATGCTGGTGCAAGGTTCACTCCAAGCCATCCCCAGCACTGTTTCTCTCCCAGGTCTCACTGCTGCAGCCTGGATCACTTCCTACAGATGCAACCTGCACCTTGGTTTTTATCTTCTGTCCTTGCTGCAGCCAGGTGACCATCTCACTACAAAACCTGAGCAAAGACAAGGTAGGTGGATCTTTTTTTCTAATGCCTAGGAGTTGTTGGTGTTCTATGGCTCTAAACCAGCACAGCTGGGCCTCGTTCAGCTAATTTGTCCTCTCCAGAGAGGCCTCTTGAACAGTCTCTCATGGATAATTCTAGTGCAAAGCTGTAGGTGCTCTCCACACCCAGGGACGGCAGGGGCTTCCTCGTGTATAATTACACTCCACTTACAAAGAGCACAAGAAGAGATACAGATACAACTTGGTTTGGATGTGCAGTGATGTCTCTAGTTTCTGCCACAAAGAGCTTTTTGTTTAAAGTCTGTGTCACCTGAAGCCCCTGGCAGCAGCCCAGCAAAGGGTTACCTGCCTGCTGGAGGCAGCTGTGCTCTGCCCCGAGGGCTCATGGCCTGCAGGTGTGAAGCCAAGGTGTCAGTGGGAGCTGGGTTCCTGTGTGGAAGGTACTTGGCTGTGTGGTGTTTGTTTAAAAACTTGGGTTTGAAGGGGAGTTTCTTCTTAGGTGTTGCTTTTAAGGCTTACATTTAATAGCTGAAGAGCTTCTGAGTGTTTAGGGGGTGACAGAGTCTATCTGGAGGTCCATCAGAACAGGAGGCAGTGCCCTGTGGCTGGCTCTGGTAAGTAGTCCTGCTGGAACTTGGTTTCTTGGTACTAATCAGACTGGGCTGCCTTCTCTCAGTTCCACCAGCTGTAAAGACTGGACTTAACCAGACTCCATCTCTGCACTGTGAGGGCTAAATCATGTTATTAAATGGCATTAAAAACTCTAGAAATAATGGACCTAACAATTTAGAAAAGAAAAGCTGAGCCTGAGCAATAGGTTGCCAGTTCTCTTGAAGGATTGTGTGCAAGTGTGCAGTTTGTATGATGTCTGAGAAAACATAAGACTGAGTTGATGTAATTTAGTAATACCTTTTTCTACCCTAGAAGATATTCACATATTTGGCTGTGGGAAGAGACATGGAGGAAATGCCTGACAGATTTGCATGACAGAGAGCAGTGCTTGTTTGGTAAGTGAACTTAGCAAGGAAAGTGATGGGTGTCCTCATTGTGCCTGGTTCTGGGGAAGGTTAGTCTCTATTTGCTTCCTATGGCCTGTTTGCTACTGAGTTTGCTCTCTACATCTCTGCTCTGAGCATTTGGCCCAGAATTAAGAGAATGTATCTGCTGTTAATGGAAATCGTGTTTCTGAGTGACTATCAAGGAAGGAGTTTTCCAAACTCTGCTAGTATTTCAGTGCGTGATCTGGAGCAAAACAGGCTGCCTCTCTGCACTTCGATTGATTACTCTTGAATAAAGTGGACTTTTAATGCTTGCCCACAGGGGTGTTAAAAAATGTAAAAAGTATTTGTAAATTAAAATGCTTGTATGAAAGGCTCTGGTATGTGTAATCGTAGAGTATCACGTTAAGTAGGAAGGCAAACTGTCAGGGGAGTTCCTGGCGTTACATGGAGCCTAGCTTGTCTCACTTAAATAGATTTAATAAGTTCTGCTAGAATTGAAGAAAGGTTGCATTTAAACGTATTTATTTGAATTTACATAAGCATACATCAAAGAGAAAATAATCCAGGCTCTTGGTTACTTCAGTCTAGTTTTTGATAGTTAATACTTCATCCCTTCCAGCATATCATAAAGTTGCTTTTCATGGTCTCAGAAGAATACAAGGAATTGAGTGAAAGGAGCTGAGCTTGTTATTCTGTGTGACTGTCTGGCGGTTCAAGGTAGAGCTGCGTCTGTATTTCATTGGTTTTTCCGTGTTTGTGTTATGCCTGACACTCCAGTACCCTTAGAAAGACAAATGACAAAGCCTAACAGAACAGTGATACCTTACTTGGCCTTACCTTTCAAGACTAAGCAGGTATTTAAAAGACGGGTAGACGGGGTGCTTAGGGACATGGTTTAGTGGTGGAATGGCAGTGTTAGGTTAATGGTTGGACTTGGTATCTTAAGGGTCTTTTCCAACCTCAATGATTCTATGACCTTGATGAAGATAGAGGAAACTGCCACTTTGGGAACAGGCGATCATTCAGTGGTCAGTGCAGGGCTGCCCAACCATCTTGCCCCTTTGAGCTGCATTTTATGCTCTTGGTACGAGTGAGAGCAGAAGATGTGTGCTATGTACTTAAGGAGCTGGGAGTTATTAATGACCAGGGGATGATGTGGGCTTCCTAGTGTTGCAGGGAAGCTGGGTGCCAAAATGACCCTGGAGCAGAGGTATCTGTATGATACCATCCCCAACAGCAGGATGTTCAGTCCAGCAGCCCTGTCCTGGTTGGATTTACACTGCTGGTGAGTGGTGTGTAGCTAAGACTTGCATGTTGGCCTGCCTTAATTAGGTCCTTTCCCTCAGAAAAGAATATATGGGTCTCTTTATGTTGCTGGGAAATGACCATAGGCCAGTGTCTCAATTTCCCAACTAATAAAATGGGGCTGCTCATCCCACTCCCCTCTACTTACACAAAGCTTTATCCCTCCTGACAGTGAGTGTTATGCTCCAAGAATCAACCCTTAACGCAGCCAGCTTGTACATCTTGGGTGACGTGGTCGCACCCGAAAAGCCAAGAAGAGCCCTTGGCAATTGCAGTCAGAACTTAAAGGCCAGTCTGTGGTCAGAAACAAGAGCGTGTTTTGTTAATACAAGCTACAGCCAACTCTGCCAGCTGTTTCCACACTTTAGCAAGTGTTTCCTACTCAAATAGAGAAAATGGTTGATGGGAGCTGAACCAGATACAGCCATTCTAGCTAATAGTGAAGAGTTACACCCACAGAGAAGTTAAAAAAGACGCTAGATGTCTCCAATGCAGTATGTACCAAACTGCCAGATGTTTAGGACCCCTTAAGTCATCTAACAGACCTTTTCAAGGCGATGTTACTCTTGAGTATCATGGCTCTCCTGAAAAAGCATTAAAGTGAACTAATTTTAGCTTTGAATTATGAGATTTTTCTCCAACAGAAGGTGTCCCTGAGGAAATGAGATTTTTATTTCCAAAACGTTGTCTTTGTATATTTTTAACGGATCATCTGGATGAAGTTCTAATGGCTGGTTAAGACTGTCTGATTTATAGCAACAGCTGTTCACCTTTGTAGATGGGGAGATTCTTGGGATTCAAAACACATTTATGAACTTGATATTCCACACCAAGGGTCAGGTTTTCTTGCCTCATTTTTACACAGGTATAAATCCAGATAGGCTCCTGTGAAGTCAATGAAATTGCTTCATGAAAGGCGCGGTAACCAGAGATGCAGGAAATGGCAGATCAGTTATTTCTTTCTCCAGTAGACTGAATTTTAGAACCCACAGCAATTGGAAGTGATTAGGGCTGATTCTTGCTTGATGCCTGGGGAGCCATTTCTTTATATGTCTGTAAAAGATGGCAATCAGAGAGCCCAAAATTAGGAGTGGAAAAGTGAAAGAATAATCAGAAGGGAGATACCTTGGGTGTCCTATGGTAGGTCTTCAAGTAATTTTTAAATTTTAATCCCTATATTTTAAAAGGTTGGGTTCCTACTGCTGAAACTTTCTGCAAAGATTTCTTTAACTTTCAGTATCGAAGTCTGGAAAAACTGTTGACCACTCTAGGTTTATTTAAAAAAAAAAAAAATTGCTTTCAGTCAGTTGTATCAGCATATTTTTTTCATCTTCAGATCTTTTTATTATTTTATTTACATTTTGTCAAAAAAAAAAAGAGGTTCAGAATTCTCCATGGCATTTTCTTGTTTTGGTTGAGCAGATACTTTTTTTTGCTTTAAAAATAATAAATATTTTACAAAGAGAAAAGAAGTTAAATGCCTCCAGATCCTACACAAGCTCCAGCCCAAGCTTATCTTTAGGGACTTGCTTATGCTTTCTTAAGACAAAGTGTTGCTGGAGTAGTAGTATCCAAATGAACAATCAAGGCCATATAACTTTATTATTACCAAATCTGCTGTATTTCACACATTCACACTCTCTTCACTTCCAGCTATTCAATCCACCTCTATGTTTTCCATAAAACACTCTTAGAGCTGAGCTGTTGGTGCCAGCTCTGATCTAAAATGCTGTGATGATTAAGTGTCCTCCATACTCCACTAAATGGAATAAATAACATTACTAATTCAGTATGCAATTGTCTGGCTTACTACACTGAGCTTAATATTTAATATAATGTAATGGAGCTTTATTTCCAGCTACTGGATGCCTTCCCTTAATTTGCTTCTTCAGTCATCAGGCTGCAATAGCTTTGCTTAAAACATTGTTCCACCTGAAGTGCAGAGAGGAAATTCCCCACTAAAACCGAGGCAGAGATTAGACATGAGCAACTGTTTGGGTTCCCAGGAGAGACTCCCAGGGCTCCAGACCATGTTCAGAGTACAGGTGTGGACCATGTTGATGTCATGTCATTACTGTGGTAACTCAGGCTTGCTCCTGAGTGCATGTAAAGTTTTGTGGCTCATTCAGTTTACAGTGGCCACGTGGTTCTGAGTTTCTTGAGAAACAAGGACAGAAGTTGCCTGAACTCCATTGACATTAATGTAAACTCCCAAAAGATCTGCTAGAGGTAATGCTGTTGCTTTGGATGGATATTTTTCTGGCACAGTTATAATGTGCAATCGAAAAATGGAGTTATATCAGAAACCTGGGATTCTTTCCAAATGAAAAATCAATGGGATGAATTCACCCTGGTATCTTTCAAGCAGTCTGGATACAAAGCAAATTGTTCAGAGCTGGGTACTGCGTGCCAAAACCTGCATCTTTATTAATCTAAAATATTCCAGCATAAGAAAAGGCAATTCAGGATTATTCTCTGCTTTGTCTGGTTTAGATCTTAAACTCCTGAGGGCATGGGGCTGCCTTGCAATGCCTGACAGTGGGGCATTAATGTTGATCCAACCCATTCAGTGCAGTGATAATAAAATGAGCTCTTTGCAGTAGTTTTGTCTCGTTCTATAGGCCTGGGCAATAGGCATCCTCTTGTGTAAGGTTTCAAATTTGGCTCACAAAGCACCTGATGATGGAGTTTTATAGCCAGTTTTACTGCTGGTGAGTTTCTGTTAGCAGAGAACTAATCTGAATGCATGTGTATGTGGAAAACACAGTTTACATCACCTGGCAAATTTATGCTGGAACTTTTCATCCAATCCAGAGATAGAATGATTTGTATGATCTCCCTGGCCCATCACAACCATTTAATTGGAAAGGTTCAAAATTCCATCTCAAATCACAGTGAAAGGTTTTTTAAAATGCCGGGAAGTTATTTTCAGAGTTGACCTGGATTTGCACAGGACTATTAAGGCAAAGGCAAAAAACAGCTGGAGATAAGTGGGAAGAAAACAGAGAAGGCTTCTCAAGGGTTTTTTTCTTGAAAACAGGAGGGGAATGAGATATTGTTGCTTCAAATATCTGATGAGCAAAGGAGGAAAGCATGAACCTGGGAGCTGGCAAGACAGCCAGGTCAAGTGCCTGCCAGCATTAGCATGATCCAAACCACTGGGCCTACTGCAGAAAAGCATTTTGCCACTGGTTATTCTGGGATCAGGCTGTGACATATGTGAATTCTCATGTGTCAAAATGTGACTGAACTGCTTTTCTCTGTTGGACACCCATGTCTTTGCTCTCATTTCAAATTTGTTCTTAACATGGTTCCACCAGAGCTTTATTCTTTGACAAGGGTATTTTAAATGTCCTAGGTAAGGTTCTTTATGCAGAGAAAGGAAACTTGAGATCTGTAGTTCTTCCATATCACCTTATTTGTCACAGAAGATATTAGAAAGCTGGCAGTTTGGCAGCAGGAGTCTGATCAAACCTGAACTCAGAAAAATCTGTTGATTCAGTAGGATTGTTTATGGAGGATTCCTGATCAGAATATATAAGGCTACTTCAGTCTAGCCCTCGATTGTAATTCAGATACACAGAGAAGTTGCAAGGAAAATTTCAGCGTCGCTTCCTTGAAAGGCCTTTTTGCTTTCTGTCTGTCCTGGTTTTGGCTGGAATAGAGTTAAACCATGACACCGCCTCAGGAGAGGCATGCAGCATCTTGCCCTGGGCTTACAAACTATTGGGTTACACAAAGGCTTGCACTGGATCCATTAGGAGATGGTGTTGGCCTTTTAACCCCCCACCCTGCATTGCAACAAAATGCATGTTTCACAGCTGTATCCTTTCCATAAAGTGAAATAGTTCTTGAAAAACTCTAATGTTTCTAGCTGTGCCAGAGACTGTCTTCTGCTGCTGTATCGCAATATATCTCAATAGCATCATTCTCTCAGAAGTAGCTTTGTATTACTGGTGTCTCAAACTCCAAGGAAACCTACTCTGCAGCCAGCACTAAGAGGTACAGAAATCCATTAGGATTTCAATCCAGGGCGTACCTGGGAAGTGTGAGCATGATGCAGCATTCCTTGTGCATGGCTTATTCCTTGTAGCAGCTATATTGGACTCTGGAAAAAATAGCATCCATCATTACTGCCAGTTTTCCGCTACTCTTCTCATGCCCCTCTACACTGCTGTCTGTGTTTATAGCCCCAAAATGCAGCCAGGGCCAGAATTGTTCCAGAAGTACAATATGTTCATGTATTGCTTTGGGAAGGGAAATGGTAGAATGGTGCCACAATTTTCCCAAGTATTGAGAGCTTTCCAGCAAGCTCTGGCTGGCCGCTGTGGTGAGGCCAGAGCACTGGCAGGGACAAACTCAAAGATGTCTTGTGCCATTTCTCAATGAGTGTGGTTGGTTGGTTGTCTTCAAAGCATCAGAACTTCCTGCAGAATGGAAACAACAAGCTTTTTTCTAGGAAACATCCAAATGCCTTTTCATTTTGGCCTTTGTGAAACCTTTTGAAGTCTTCCAGATGAAAAACAGAAAGCTCCCCAGACTTGAGTATGTGTATTTGTTGATACTTCACAACAGCTGAGGGCTAAAAAGCATAAGAAAGTCCTGGGATTTGTGCTAGGAGGGTGCAATAGTATATGAATGTGCAGCAGAATATCAATTTGAGCGCTCCCCTACTGTTCTCCAAAAGAAGCTTGACGGCAAATTTGTGTTCCCAGCGACAAATGAGAAAACGCACTGCTTCATGTTGCCTGTACTTTATAGTACAGTATATACTGTAGTTAGTCAGGTTAATTAATCTTTGCCCTGGATTTTTTTTTTTTAATGCTCCCTGTTATATATTCTTCTCAGAGGAAAAAACACCTGTTTTTCCAATCTGCTGCTATGTCTACATTTAAGAGAGGGGAACACTGTATGAAGTCCTGGTTCTGTTCTGAATTGCCTCCCTGTATCGGGATGCTAGTTTTGCCACATCCCAACCAGCTCATGTCTTTTATAGGTGCAGAAACTACAAGAAAGTCTCTGGAGTGGCAATTTGGTGAGACCCCTTCTACCATTAGGGTTGCATTACAAGGTATTTGTACGCTGCTTTTGTCAGCAGCCATAGCAATCTCCACTGAAAGCTGAGCAACAGAAAATCCCAGACCAGCTGGGCTGAAGGAGCTTTTTGTACCTGCAAGGCTAAACGGGAGGGAGGGAAGCACTGGGTGAACTGGAACTGAGGTTGTGCTTTAAAGACTTTCTCACATAATAAAAGCTTTCAGGCCTACTTGGAGGTCAGGACACTGCACCACTAGATTTGCTCCTAGTACATTCTGGCTTGGTCCTTTCGAAGGACAGCAAGAGCAAGTTAGTTTGAGTCTCTCTCAAAGCATCTCTAGGACACATGGGGCTCTCTAACTCCATGCAAGCAGCTTTTCTGAAGTTTGCTGCTTAACAGTCTGCGCATGTGACAAGACAATGACGTTGGCCCATGGCACTACTGGGTTCAGAGGCACAGGAACGAAAAGCTCTGTGACACAGGTCACTGGAGTCCAGTTGGTTGTGTCAGCTACCTATCTCAAATAACAGCAAGAATAGATGACATTCCAGTGGAAACTTCTTTACAAGGAAATACTTCAGATTCCAGATGTTTGGGATTTTTCTACATATTTGTAAAGTTAAAATGTTACTTTAGGACTTGGTCAGTGTAATTATCAGTACTAGGGGTTTGATTTTAAACTGTATTTGAATTTTTCTGAATGCTGTGTGATTTGTGTGCTAGTTGGTCACACTCTGCACTAGAGCCCAGAAGCCCTTGCCAGTGACAGGAGACAATGAACTTTCAACAAGTCAATCTCACAATACGTTGGTAGAGGTTTGAGTGATTTGTGTACTGATATTAGCCAAGTGACAGAGCCAATCTTTCTCTTCCCTCTGCCCTCCATTTGAATCATAGCTTCTACCAGTGAAAAACTTGACTGTTTTGTCCCTGAGCTGGCTGGGAAAAAGGGTTTGTGTGTATGCTTGCTAATTGGGAAAAGGTGTTTTATGTGGCTCCCTGCACTTGCTGTCCTTATTACATAGATTATTCCTCTGTAGATTTGAGAGCATCCTCTGAACAATGAGTCGTAACAGTCTGGGAAATCAGATGCAGACAGCCTCATCCAGAGCATCAGCTGCGCCTTTCTTCTCTTTCCACAGACAGAGCAAGGGCCCAAAGGGGCATCCTGCCTCCCTGCAAGGAAGGAGCTTTGCCTTGTATCAGCTACCGAAAGACATGTCTGGCTTTCCATCTATTCTGATGAGAAGATCTCATTTCTTTCTGCAGACCTTGCCCATTTCTGCCTTAAAACAATCACTGGTATTCCACTGCATGACCCAAAGCTTTACTGTCCATTTCAGGAGATACTTCTCTGTCTCCTTTGCCTGTCTAAGCTACCAACATCCAACTTCTACATTTGGTTCCATTGACAGGTGCTGTGAATCTGGACTGGTGGCCTTTCAAGTGGCTCATGGTGCAGAGTCTGAGGGGATGGAGACATTTGAGCACCATCAGGACTTGGATATCTTTTCTCTTGGTTTAGCACATCTGCCAGCACACAGCAGTCAGACACGATCTCTCCCTGCACACAGACCTAGAGCATTAGCACAAATATGTTAGGAAATCTCATTCCTTACACAGCATTTCAAAAGCATCCTTATTGCTATGGGAAATTGGCCTTGCATGTGTTCAGAAGGCTTGATCACCCATTCAGCCCTGAGCTTTGCTCATTTGCACTGGCTTCTGCACACACTGATGGGCTGGCTGAGCTGCCCAGTTGCCACTCCCCCACTGCCCTTCTTTTGGGCTTGGGGGACAGTAGGATCAGAAGAAACTAGATCCTTTGTCGGGTGAGGGGGGTGACCGGAGTGCAAAATGAAGAGCCCACAACTCCCTGACCAGCAGTACTGTATTCAGGAAGACTTCTCTCTCCACCGGGCCTGGTCTGCACTCTTTATCCACCCTCTGACATGATCCTATATCCAGGCACTTAAGAAGAAGAAAAAAGAAACAAAACTGAAAGCTGCTATTTTTAAACTCTGCCTTTGGCTCTCTTTGCAGCACTCTGCTTTCCTCCCTGTGATTCAAACAGTGTTCTTTTGAGAACTAGGCACCAGGGCCCTGCGGTTTCCTGGTACTTGGAACATAAAATCTCCTAATTCTTCTCTCACAGCAAGCTTCAGAGGCTGGGGAGAGATTGATATTTTCTATCGCTTCATTAATAGTCACGGCACAGTAGTTTCCCAATCTGTTTTTGCACCGCTTTTTATTTTGAATAATTTGTCTTCCAAATTTTCTCAGCCTTCCATGTCACACAAAGCGAATGCTGTTTGCTCCCCTCCTGCCTTTTAACTGGTGGGTTGAGACCTTCAGGAGCTGGTGAGGCAGAGCTGTCTGAGAGCTGGGAAGCTGGGACCTGCCTCAAGGAGCTTCCTCATGTTTGTTTTAACAAGCTTGGCAAATATACTGGGGATATGTCCCAGCATGATCTATTGCTGGGATAAATTGGGAGTAACTACTGCAAGGGAAAGTCTCCTCCTATTGCTCTGCTGGCTGATACTGGTACCCATGGTAAGTGTTGCAATGCTGTCTGCAAGTGCAGAAGATAAAAGATAAGCCATGCCCCAGAGAACCTGCAATCTGTGCAGGCAAAGGGGAGGAGAAGCGAAGGCAGAAGGTGCTTGGGTCTCAGATGGCACTACAGTAGGCATCAATCACTGGTAGAAACCACCTCTACCTCTCCCCTGTATGGTGCTGCCCTAGCCCAGCCCCACCACTAAATTAGGGATGCTGACCATGTGTGGAGGTCGTGGGTGGGTCTGGAAGATGCCCTGGATCCTGATGGAAGAGTGGGGCATTACAGTCTAGTTCACTTCTCTGCAAGGAAGGTCTGTTGAGAGAAGTGATGATGGCCATGCTCAGAGCTACTCAGCAATTTGCAGCACGTAACAGACCTCTCTGCACCACTGCCTCAGGCCCTGCTGTTTGTTCCTTTCAACTCGTGTGGTCTTTAAGCAGCATTTTCCACTCACGCATGTAAAATGACTTTGTCTCAGCTGGTAACCCACAATGGTAATTCCCCTGCAGGCTGAGGGCTGTGTCTTACTTGCATATGTGTATATATGTGTATGTGTGCGTTTCATACAGATAAATAGTGTATCACAACAACTGCAGGCCTCTGTGTGGTGGGTATGTGTGGCTGTGGGCTGGTGGTCTATAATGGCCCAGCTAAAATCAAATCAAAATGCTGGGCCTTCTTGGAAAAGGAGAATTTCAGCCTTTTTCCCCAAGAGCCTCTGCTCACTGCAATCACTGTGCACAATGAGAAAGCTTGTGCCACAGTCCACTTTCCCAGTTTTGTGTCAACCCTTGGCTCTCCCCTTCTCCAGATTGGATCTGCTTCAGAGTCCTCTGTGACTGAGACACCCCACCTCTCCCATGGAGGGCAACAGGATTAATCTACTCAGCAACCAGAGTGGAGGATCTGTAGCATCTCAGCTGTTTCTCCATGCCCCTTGCACACCTCCACCTATCAATTTTAGTCCATGGAATTACAAGTTTAAAACCTGGATATTAGACCTTTTTCTGGTGGTAAATGAGGTGCTCAGGGCACAGCAACTAAGCAAATCCCTGGCAGAGAAACAGGGCCAGGGAAAAACCTGTCATGTCTCCTGTGACCATGCACCTCCCCACCACATCTTCAGGGATAAAGCTATCCCAGATAAAGGCAGAAAATGCAGTGGGACCCATTTGCCAAGAGGCTTGGGTACCAGCACATGAGATGGGGGAAAAACAGGGACAAGGGCTAGCTGTTGTGAGCCAACTCTTCGCTACCGCACTGTTGAAGCTACATCTCCTTGTTGCCTTGTAAACACCTGGAACCTTTACCCGTAAATGAGCTGGCTTTCCCAGGTTAAACAACTCACTGTGCGGCTGGGACTCTCTGGCATGTCTGCAATAATCCTGAACTTGCTGTAAATTGCTTTTTCATTCAACCCAACTTGGAAAAAGGCAGACAGGCTGTAGTCTAAACACCCCAAGAGTCTGTATTTGCTTTGTTCTTTATGTGTTCCAGCACACTCTGCTCCCCTGTGATTTAAAACAATGTGTCTTTGTGCTTATCTTCTGGGTTTGGCAAGGCAGTTTTTACCTCTTAGTTTTTGTCTCAACAGGAGAAATTGCTGTCTAACTGATCCTTTGTGGACTTCCGACCAAAACCATCCAGTGCAACATATGGTAAGTCATTCAACGTTTTATAAACTCCAACCTTCAACTACAGCTATTTATGGGTGGAAACTGGCATATCAATAGTTTCTTTTTGGTTACAAGGGTAATGAATTCTGGCTTATGTTATTATGACATATCTGTGTGGGTTTCTCCAGCCCTTCCTTTGATTATAATGCCTTTGACTTTATATTTGCTGCTTCTGGTGCCTGCCACAGTGCTTAGCACTATGGTGTGTCAGCAAGGGAAGAATCTCAGCTACACTCCTCTTGCTCCAAAAAACACAGGCCCTTACTACTTACGTTAAAGGAGAAGGTTTGTGCCCTGATGTTACATGTGGAAACAGTGTGTGAGGACATGGCTTTGGATGATCCTATCTGTTGCTGCACTGATGTATCGGTTCTTAGCATGTCATCCTCTGAAGAAAAAAAAGGGGTAAGACAGTAGATAAATGTGTATGAATTGTGGGATGGCTTTGTTCAAGTGCTCTTGACTCTAGCCATCAGCAGTTGACTGGTGCCTGCAGTGGAGAATAGTTGGCAATTACGGCAACCTCAGCAAGTGTGAGGGATGCAGCGGTGGAGAGAAACTGTGCTGGAAACCTCCAAGCTAGCGCAGAGAGCAGGACTGGTTTTGGACACCTGCATATTTCTATCACTGCAGTTATGCAGCTTTCAGCCTGTGATGTTGCTCTGTGCTAGGTGGTTGTGCCACCACTTAGGGCACTTGGGTGCACTAATTCTAGCACAGGTTTAGGAGGTAAAACTTTTCATAATTGTTTGGATCATAAAAATTTCCTCTGTGTATCTACTTCTGGTATCTCAAAAATGTTTGCCATGTATTGCAGGGGTCACCTGGAAACTGCATTGACTATCTGAAAGGTGAAAATGGTACTTGTGCTTGGGAGACTGACCCACCTTCTTCCCTGAGGAAGTGGTTCCAGGCCACTTTTGGGAGAGGGTTTGTGGGTTTGCACTCCCATTGACAAGGGAGGTCCCCAGCCTGTTGGACTCTTCATCCAGCACCGCCTGCTAGCACTGAATGCACCATGCATGTTATGCAAATGGTTTTTTATTACTTCCAGACATGAGCTCTTCTTGAGTTTCCGTTGTGGTTAATGCAGCCCATCTGTAGTTTAAAAAAAGCAGTGTTCAACTCTCTTGCTTTTGGTATTTTGTGTAGTGTTACACTCAGGTGACCGTTGTAAATGTGTTGCTCTCACTTTGCACCTGATTTTTCCAAAATCTGGAGCTTTAGAGTCTCTTAGTTGTTCCAAGATGTACCTACTTTCTTAAGGGTCTTTATTTTAGGTGCAGAGAGAAAGAGTGAATACAAGAGGTTCAAAGAGAATTAGCAAGATGGAGCAGAACAGTCTATACAAGTAGCATATTCTCACTCCTCTCTCTGGCTGCAATTGCGCAGGGTTGGGTTTTTTTCCCTTTCTTAACTGTGTTATCCCAGAGGTGCTACCACCATGGCTGATGGGCTCGGCCTTCACCAGCAGTGGGTCTGTCTTGCAGCCAGCTGGCACTGGCTCTATCAGATGTGGGGGAAACTTCTCACAGCTTCTCACAGAAGCCACCCCTGTAGCCCCCCCACTACCAAAACTTTGCCACGCAAACCCAATACACGGGTGAAGTGAGGAGGGCTCACTTCCAAGGAGGCCTGATGTGTTATGCTGCACTAAAATGCATCCAAATGTCAGTCCAACAGCCATCTCTCCAAATTCTTCCTTGCCACAGCCAAGAACATATCTAGAGGCAGATGTTCAAATGTAGCTGTTCTGCCTGATAGTTTTCCTTGTTTTGATGCAGCCCCTTGCAGGAATAACTCTAAGGAATGGATTGGTCTTCACCCCAGACTTTCTTATACAGTGGGGAGCTATAAGGAACTGACATAGTTCTTCACACTACCATTACACCTTGCAGTGGGCTGGAGAACTCGGAGCAAGCCCAGCAGTCCAGAGAAGGAGAACAAGGACAAAAGCAAGAAAGATGGACACTTGTTCCTAGCCCAGCTTTCAAACTTTGCTTCCAGCGTAGCATTCTGGGTGCATCTCTGTGAAGAATGATGGTAAAAGTCACGTGGCTTAAAGTGTGCAGCCGCCCCCCCCCGCCCTTTTTTTTTTTTTTTTTTTTAAAGGATCAGAATATGCCAGGACAGCATTTAGACTTCTCTACTGACATATTAACATCAAACATGAGCTGTGTCTTAAAAGCAGAATGTGGAATTATCAGAGACAAAACAAGACTCGGACGTTGGCAAGGAAGCACTCTCCATGCCTGACTGAGCTAACATTTCCTAATTGCAACCAGAGAGCTTACTCTGTGTAAGAGTTTAAAAACATTACCTTTTTTCCATATCATAGTGGTTTGCCCCTGTGAAAGCTATTTCCCTCATTGTTCATTCTTCAGAATAATTACTGGCTAGCAGCACTTAAAATTTCTCTTCACTTCCTCTTTTTTCTTTTTTCTTTTTCTCTTTTTTGATGTGTGTCACCATTTCAGCTCTGAAGCCATCCTGCTCTTGGGTTGACCAAGCAGAGGTGGTCAGAACTCCACAATGCTGAGTTGGGCCAGGGAAAG
>NW_009260397.1:1973472-1984270 GCF_000687185.1 Egretta garzetta | reverse complement strand
CCTGGCATGGAGTTGCCTTTAACCCATGGCCTTCATCTTTTCCGCTGGTCTCTGGGCTTTGACTCCTACAGCCAAGGAAATGTGTACTGGAGTCCAGATTTAGTGTTTTACACTTGGGACAAAACCCTCCCCTCTAACTTTCACATTCCTGCATTTCTGAGTTCTGCCTAGCAGCAGAATTAAATGAGCAAAATACCACAGGAAAGATGATGCTGAAAGAAGTATTTATTAACTGTCTTACCAGATGTAGAATGGTAGAAAGCGTATCCAGCCCAGATATATCTAGCCAAATTTAACTGAAGGTCATGAATCTGCAGAGGTCCAGCCGAGCTTTTCTGCCCAATAGATGTGCTCTTGCTTGAGCGTACCCTATGTCTAATGTAGATGTTGCCTTATTGAATTCTGCATTTTTCACTTCCAAATACCCTAATTGAAATTCAGTGCTAAGAAGTTAAGATCTTATGTTTTCGAAGAGGCTTAACAGTTTTAAAAGTTTCAACGTGGGAAAGTCTGAATCTTGAGACTAAACTTTTCAGCAAGTACCTTCCACCTGAAAGCTTGGTGTCTTTTGCAGTGCCTGGGGATGGTTCTGCCAAGTCACTGGTCACTTTGGGACACGCAGTAGTGAGGTCTTTAGTCCAAAGTCAGGCTCTCCTGGAAGTGTGTGGCAGTTTACCCAAGAACAGGGATGGGCAGTTTCTCAGGCCTTGATTTCAAAAGGTAGCAAAAATAACATGACCAGTTTAAGAATGTCACATCCCACTGGTCTGTGTGTGTGTGCTTATCTTTTAATGATGGGCTTTCAAAGGATCTTGGATAAGAACCAAAAGGACAGCTTTGAAAATTCACTCATACAGAATAATTGTATTTAACCTATGCTGTCAGTTCACACCATATCATCTTAAAGAATAATAAATAAGCAGTCTGCATTCTTACAGTAACCTTTCACTATTCAGTACCAGGAGGTGAGGGGATGTGTGCCTTCCCAGACATCAGGTACGCCTTGCTAGTGGTGGGAGTGTTTAGTTTTGTTTTTAAACTTGATGGTAGCACTGGGGGGATGAAGTTAAAATGCAATCATTCCGAGTCAAATGGTAAGGCCTAGGAAAACAGATGTGGGGTGTGTGCCATGAGCCAAGATCAACTTCACAAAATTCAAAAGATTAGTTCTACAAAAATTGGAAGGTGGAAAAAAAATTATCCAGTGTTGTGATGGATAGGAGCAAGGTAATAGCTCAGAAAAGTCAAACAACAACAGAATCTGCAGCACAAAATATTAACTTTCTGGTGCCATTATTTTGTCACAGGTAGGAAATTCTTTCAATAGTATCTGAAGGGTGTTAAATTACTATCTTCCTCTGACATAAAATGGGGGGACAGAGGCTTTTATTTCTCTGAACTGCTTCTGCACTCGTCTCCAGAGCAAAATTGCCCTCCTGTTTAAAATCCTGAGCATATAGGGCTAATCTTTGTCTCCCCTTTCCCTGGGACTTTTTGTTGTTGTAGCAACTTTTTTTTATTTTTCTGTCAAGAAAACACAAATAAAATGTTTCACTTTGGTCAGTATTGGCAAAGTATAACACTTTGGGACCATTGAGCTAACCCCAAGCATTTCAAAGCTGTTCAGCAGTAGATTGTATTTACCTGGTTCGCTTCTGGCCTAGCTTCTGCATCCAGGTTGTGTTTCTTACGGTGCTGCTCTGCATCATGTGTGTCACCGTACTGGGGGCACCTCGTCAAAAATCAGGGCTAGTCAAGTTGCTGAGAGCTTTTTCCCTGAAGTGGCTATTGATTTTGAGGCATTTAAGCACACACACCAAATACTCATGTCTCCTTAAAGTGGACCAGCTCAATGCACCCATTTTGAGTCCTTTGATGATTGCTTTTATCATAGTCAAGCTTTTTCTGCTGACTTCAGAAGAGTGATCTGGAATACAGTTTTCATGACAGCTATTCAAAGGACCTAATATTCTCTGTCCTATGCCTCTGCCATCTCTGAGAGTCCGAACAAGTTCAGCTAGGCCAGCATAACTGTAATAAACTCTCTTAAGCGGGTATTGATTTCTACCTTCTAGACTGCCAGAAGTCATGCTGGGATCAGTGAATGAAGCTTCTCACGTTCGGTGTACCCCAAGACTTGTCTCTTCCAGCTTTTTTGAGTGCCCTAGCTGTGCCCTGCCAGAGAGAGACCTGTTTCTATCCCCAGTGTCTCATCTGGTTCTCACCATACACCTATCAGGTGCATGGAGAAAACACAACGTGTGTCGGTTATTTCCTGCATCCTGCACCATATTTTGAAGGCTTTGCTTTTCTGCTGTGGATCAGCCATGTCCCCATGCCACAGGCCTCTTCTCCCCAGCACAGAAAAGGTTGCTAGCTCCATCCTCTGCTCTGGCTTCTCTTTTAAGTTTCCTCCTGTGAGTGCTCTGTAGAAGTGCGTCAGCTTCAAGCCCTAACCAGCCAGGCTGCCCGTATCCAAGCAAGCACTGGTTCTTCTGGCACCTTCTCATTAGCATCAGCATGTCCCTGGCTGTGTTACCAGAACCACCTCCCACAGCAAATTATCCCTCACTGGACATCTACTTCCTTGGATTAGCCAGGTCTGTTGTTTTGAAAACACCATGCCGCAAAACAGTCTTGTTCCAGAGGACTCTTTCAACTTTTGCTGAATAGTATCCAGAAACATCACACAGACCCTCACAGAAGAAAATGATTCAAATTCTCTGTAAAAGTGACCCATGGCAACTTCAGCTTCTTTTTTAAATGTCCTTCTGTGTTTTGCATCCAGACCCTTGGTTGTCATTGTTGACACTGAAAGAAAGCCCCCACTGCTGTTCATGAGGAGAAGCCCCCAGTCTGAGCACCGCATTTTCCTGGAATCTATGCAGGGCTTGCAAATATTATTCTATTTATTTCTCTAACACGTCCACTGAAAGCTCAGAGTAGTTTTTCAAGGCTTCCCACAAGCTAAACCAAGCCAAAGGTTGCCTGGCTGACAATCATCAATAATATTGAGCTGCTACTTAAGCTGTGCTGTCCTTAGATGAATTGACAGCTCTTTCCTTCCAGGGGAAGATAACATCTTTTCTCTAAAAAGATGAGTTGCCTCTTGTCTAGTCTTCCCTGCCTTTTTTTCAGCTTTTCAGAGGAGCAATGGAAGGTGTTGATGTATTGTCCTGAGTCATTAATAGAGCATGTGCTTTGGAGATGCTTTTTTTTTCATGAATTATATATTGTTCCTTTCAATCCTCTTGTATTTATTTGTAAATATTTATTTATATTTGTCATCATCCTATAAACGTGTTTTCTGGGGTGCAGAACTAGAGAGAAAGCTTTTGGGGGACCAAAACTAAAATTTGGACCCTCTTGATCTTTGCAGCTGATCACTAGCTCGAAGAGTAGTACAAAGTGGGTTTTGGTATTTTGGTTCATGAGGATTTTTTGGGGGGGTGGGGAGGCTGGTGGTGTTTTGTTTGGGTTTGCTTTTTTTTTTTTAATTAAAAAAGGTACCAGCAAACCTGAAACAAAGCCCCAGTCAAGGGAAGCATATATCTGAGTCTGGATCTGGTGTTCTCTCCTGGTGGACATTGATGCCTTTCTGAGACAGGCTCGGCTGTGGTAGGCTTGTTACCTTTGTGTAGGGACTTCCAAGGACCACTGAGTTCTAAGCTTGTTCCAATTTCCTCGCAGAATGGAGATGCTTACAGGAACCTTATTTAGCTGTCATCTAAGGAAAGGCAGGTCCTACCTCCTTCTGTCTTCCCACTGGCACCAACTCTGCTCAGCTGGACCAGTGCTTCTAGGGTTGTTACAGGAGCAAGGACCACCGTGGTAGTACTTGGCCTTACAGCTCTGAGGAGGGACTTTCTCAGAGGCCATGGAGACAAAGCGCTTCCCAGCCTCAGCCATAAGCACAGTCCTGGTTGCTGCATCTTCTTTTCCCAGGTGAGAGGAGGAGAGATCCCTGTGCATCTCTAAGCCTTGTGCTCCCAGGGCTCCAGACAAGAGGCTCAAAATGAGTCTTGCTTGCTGTCTGTGAGCTTTTACCCCACAGAGAGCAGTAGTTAAACCCTGCAGCCTAGAAATCCATCGGACTTTCCTGTAGGCTGTAAAATAGGCTGGGGAGACAACCAGTCTCTAGTTGTTTGTCTCCAGAGGTAAACCACTGTTCATGCGGTCCTAGCCTCTAGTTCTTAGGATGAAATTCCTTTTCTGTGCCAGAAAAGCAGCAGCTCCAGCCTACGGAAAGCTCATTTGCCATGCTTGTGCTGTGGGCTTATTTTCCTCCGCAGTAGCACCCGGCATCTGGCTGAAAAGCATGGCAGATGAGGCCCGGCGGGCTCAGTAAAACCCCTCTATCCCTCACCGGAATGCAAGACAAAAGAGCTGCATCTCTAATGGATGGCTCAGGCTCATATCTCCCTCTGAGGAGAACCATTACAAAAATATTTCCCAGATATTTGGCTGGGCATCTCACAAAACTATCCAGTTTCATGATGCTAATTTTCCCATTGTCTAGACAGTTGCAAATCCAGACAGCATTATCAGTATGAACCTACTGCACACACACACACAAAAGCCCATTTTTCTGCCCATGATATTTACAGGTATGTTCTCACCCATGAGCTGCCTAGTGGTAAACTTCTGAATTACTCCAAAGTGCCTGTATAAATCTCTTGGGGTCCCCATTCCCCCGTCAGGGCTGGCATTTGATTCAAGGAACACTGAACTGTGAAGATGCTCTGAAGGTTGAACTGGAGGCTCCAGCCCCTTGCTGCCTACCTTCTCCTGCACCCAGAAGAAAAACAAACTGTGCTTAGGGTTGGACAGTGCTGCGAGCCAAGCCTGGATGTCCCTCCACGGGACAGAATCTCCTGCCACAGTAGTGTTCCAGGGATGAAAATGTTCTTTTGCGGTTTCCATGCTGGAAATGTTAACGGAAAGACATTCTGGGGCTGTAGGCATGTAAATGAGGTCCTGCTAGTCTCTCCGGATGATAAAATGGTCTGTGGGCATTTGTTCCCTCTGGCTTGAAATGTTAAGACCTGTGTAGAGGAACAGCACATTCTTGTTCTGCGCATCAGGGGTGCCAGCCCACATTTTAAGGCAGGCTGCAGCACCTTCCCCAGCCTCTGGCATAATCAGTGTCTAGATTTATAGCTCCTCTGTGATGCCAAGGGGCAAAAATATAGTAGGAGCAGGAGCTGTATTTACAAAGTAATAACCTCTAAATGAAGATACTTGGCCAGCAGCAGCATTTATCCTCCTTTATCTTCTCTAACTTGCAGAGTTCTTCACTTTCTTCCCAGGGCTTCTTTCTGTATGTGCATGGCTTTCCTGGCCCACTGAAGTGGGGGTAGCCCCTGGCTTGCTGGGCTGTACCAGCAGCCCAGGCTCTGCGCCCATTTCTTTGGAAGGCAGAGTAAAGAGTGACCCAAGTGAAATATGAAGGGCTTGACTGCAGTTCCTTTCCAGCTTTTCTGGAGGGCACAGGGATTGGGGAAGGAACTGTGCCTGTGAATCTTGCCAAGCAGCTCTTGATTGTGTGTGGGATTCACCAGAGTGAATCCCTGTGATCCAGACAGCAATATTGTTCTACTGACGAGAGTCCAGGACTTGTAGTGTCTGAACAGCAATGACTTTGGTCTTTCCCTGGTGAGGACCCTAGCCAGGCCGGGTGATCTGTTTCCAGAAGTCCCTGCTGGCTCCTGAAGGCAGACAAAAGGGAAGGAACCGAAATAGCCGCAATGTGGTGGGTTCATCTTCTGCCTCAGAGATATCTGTTACCAGAGCCTGGGAGCTGCGGGGAGAGAGAACCTAGTGGGACCTGAGCAGAGCTGAGATAATGTCCCAGACAACCAGTCCATGTGGGAGTGGAGGAGGAAGAGGGCAGTTCTAGTTCAAAATCTGAGGCTTTGCAGTGAAAGTGCTGGGAAGGGAGGGCTGGAAAAGTTCTCTCTTCCTCCAAGATAGCTGTGGTCTGTTCCCCAGCTGGACTCTTGCTCTGTCTGCTCTAATCCACATCTTCCCTCTACCAGTTGGGTTTGTTTTGCAAACTCGGATCTGATCTCCTTAGTTTCTCCTGTGTGTCTTGCTCAGTTTCCAGGCCTTCAAATTTCCACCATATAAACTTTAGAACAAAGCATCCTACTTGCCCTCCTGTAACTGAAAAGGGGAAGCACTGTGGCTCTAATAATAGCAGACAGTCCCAAGAAGTCTTCTAGTCCAAAGTATTTTGCAGAAATACCACGTTGCCACATCAGCAACTTTACTGCCGCAACTCTCATTGTGAGATTTGACTTAATGAAAATAGAAAGATTCAGCCCTGTTCAAGTTTTATGTCCATGAAACATACCCAGCTCTAGGGAGGTGGCCACATCTGCCAGAACAATGTGTAACATGAAAGGAGGGGGTGTTTCTGAAGCTCTGCACCAGAGCAAAACCCAGGAACGTGGTTAGATTTCATATGCTCTTTCCTATTTTGCTTAAATGTTAACTCTGGGTCCACCCTCACTAACTCACAGAGGCAGAAGGTAGTGGAACTGGAGATAAGAAAATAAAGGCCCCTGGAAATGAAAGGCATCTGATTCCTTACACTGACTGAAATGTATGACCCTTCTAGGGTAAGCCAGTGTAAAAAGGATACAGATACAGGCAAAGGGAATTCATACTTTGAATCATGTATGTGCTCAGGTACTCAGTCTTTCTAATCACACAATGCAGGTGTGCAGGAAGTTATCTGAGGTCGGGTACAATAAATTTATCTAACTTAATCCTTAAATCTGTGATGCCTAGGAAATGCATGTACTTAGTCTGTGCTCTTCTAATAGAAGTAATGAGAGCAGATATTTATATAAATTTTCTTGAAACGGGTCTCTGCAGATGAGTCTTTGACGGACTTTGCTCTGCAGTGCTGTGTTGTGGGTTTAGCAATAGGCGGTTGCTTCAGTCTGTATACTCAATAGCACTACCACCTGCTGATGGACACACCTGAGCACAGATGTGCTTCAATCAGTGCAAAGTCATTCCCAAGAGGTCTCCCTGCCTTTGGGCACCCTTAGTAGACAAGGAACTCTTTGTGCACAGAACTGCTAAGAAAAAGGTATTGCACTTTAACCCCATGCTTGAATCTACTTGAAACCATGCTAGCATCACTCTGTAGGCCAGAAACACAATATCAGGCCCTGAGATTTGAGGGGGTTGTCCTGCTCCAGTGACAGCCCTCCTGCACACTCTAGAAAAGCTGAGCCTTTGGGTTCAGTGGAGTGGGAAGGAGTTATTTACCCAAGACTGGTTGCATTGAAGGGTTGTGAACCTGAAAAGTGTTTGACTAACAGGTGCCCAACAAAGGTCATCAGAAAGACAGGTCCAGTGAAAGCAAAGGCAAGGCTTTTTTAACAGGTGTGTAGAACCACTGTTGAAAGACATCGTAATAACCATTTCTAAGACTATGAATATCCCTGAGGAAAACCTGTTTTGGCAGCAGCCTGGCCTTCTGTTTTCCATCAATTGTAGCTTTGTCTCTTTTGAAGCCCCCTGCTGCAAATGAGCAAACACCTGGCTGAGAAAGATGAATGGAAAACATTGCCTGTGCTAGAGAACTAATGGCAAATCACATGCCAGGAGGAATAATAAACAGGAGATTATTGATATAACTGTGCTAGTCTCCGATAGGTTTTCCACCAGGCATGTAGAAGCACCTACAAAAGAGGCATTGTCTCTACTGTCACTGCAAGGGGAACAGGAGAAATGAGTTGTGCCTGGACTCAAGCCCAGTGCAGGAAGGACAGGTTTGTGTCTGGTGAACAAAGTTGATCAGCATCACCAGAATGGGGAAGGAGGGAGTGAGAAATCGCTGGGCTGTGAATTCTGAGGATCAAAAGGTAGTGCATTGTAGCTAAGTGTCCAACAGGCTGTCGTTCATTAGTCACCCCCTGCTCTAAATCCTAGGTGATAGGCTGGGAATTGAACTGCAGGTTTGTGTCTGATGGCTTAAGTGCATCTTTCCCAGAGCCCCAGTGCATGGCTGCTGACTGTCCACTTTGTATCTGCAACAAGGTGTAGATTTATCGATGTGCAGCAATCTGTGTCATGATGTTAGCACAGCCAGGCCATGTGGAGATTTTAAGAGCACTGCACTGATTGAATGTGTTTGTTTCTCACAGGAACGCAAAGTCAGGCCTGTGTTTGAGTGCTGTTGCAAATGTGCAGTGCTGTAAGTGATATAATGCAGAAGAGATTCCTTGAGGGCAGATCATTGAGCTCCCTCCCTGAGACATTTCTGTGACATTGCTGTGCTAGGGAAGAAGGCAGGGCAGCTTCCATGGATATGAATATCCTGTCTCTAGGGGCTTCACAAAAACCTCTTCTGACACCCCAATTACAATCTCAACCTGATCAACAGGGATGGGGAAGAGTATATCTCACCAGCCCTTACACCCTAACATTTTGAGCATTTGCAGACAGGAGCACCTCTTCACCAGCCTCTCTCCCTTTGCTTCCCTGGCTGCAGATAACAAGCACTTTGGTTTGACTGCCTGATTCTTGAAAACCTGAGGCAGACAGCAGACTGCTCTTCCAATGTGCTGTAGAAAAAAAGAAAGGTGGGTGGGAGGGAGGAGGAGAACAACTATTTCCTGCAGTGAAACTCGATCCTTTTCAACTTAAAATAGGAGGAAAACAAACTCCTGTGGGACCTGCTATAAAAGGGCTTGACAGTTGCCTACTCTCCGCCCCACCTCCCAGAGCTCCCCATTTGTTTGATGTCTTGGTTAAGAGCCCTCTTGAACACAAATGCAGATCTGTCAACTGCAGTCCTGCTGCTGGGGAAAGTGGCTCTGCTCCACGCTGGGGGTCAGCTGCAGGGGAGTGTAATGCACTGTGACAGGTAGCAAAGCCCAGGATTAACTGTTCTTTGTGTGGAGCTACCAAGCAACCAGGTTTCCTGGGCCTTTTTTCCTTGCTGGAAATTTTGTCCAGATGATTATAAAGGTGTCCAGGGTTTCTCAGCATTTTTGCAGGCTGTGTCAAGCCAGGAGCCCCACAGGAGAGATCACACAAATAGCAGCCAGAGCCCCCATCTGTGCCTGCATACCCTCATGGTGGTCATCTAAGCTGTAAGCCACTGTCTGTGTGCACGGTACTAGAAGCAGCGGAAGCTCTGGGCACAGCTTAATCAGGCTTGATTGCCTGATCAGGCTTGACTGCCTCACAGCCATCTCCCTGCTCATCCCTGCTGCTGGACTACTTCTCTCCCCACTCTTCCCACCCATCCTCTTGCTCCTTTCTGCATCACCACCTGATTTCAGTGCTGAGTGGCAGTGCTGTAGACCCTGACATAGCAGCCTGACCGCCTGCCAGACTGCTCTCCCCCTGTAAATCCTGCTCCCTCCTTTGCTTCATTTTCTCACTCCTGCTCTCCGCTCCCCTCTCCCTTCCACATCCTCCCTCTTTCAACAGTCTGCATTGACAGGCTAGGGCTGAATGCAGCCGGAGTCAGGTTTTCTTGAAGCTCCTATTCCACTCTAAGGAAGAGAAAATAGAGCTTTAGAAGAGATAGCCAGAAAGACTTCTTAGTAATGAGCCAACAACACTGGCAATGGCAGCCCCAGCAAGAATGCTGCTGCCTGCAGTTCTCCTGCCCTGGGGGTGCTATCGGACCTGATGTGGCCTGGCCCTATGACAGGCATTGATTAGGCCTGTGCCATCCTCTGTCTGTCTCCCACCATCAGCCGATGGTGAGTCACTTCAGCTTTTGGCTACAGTCACTGCTGAGAGGGAACGGCTCCCAACAGGAGTGATTCACCATCCCTCGCCAGCCTTCTTTAATCTGCTTCCAGTCAGATCACCTCGGGGTTGGATCACTGGAGCAAAGCAGCTCCAGTGCTTTCCCAGGGCCTCACTGCAGAGCTGCTGTCCTCCTCACTGACCTCCTTTAGACCTCCCAAGTTTGTGCTGTTAACGATTCACTGCATTCTTACGATTCTTCCCTCCTGAGTCAGTAATAAACCACTTCTGGTGCAGATCTAGGGACTGTGCTGTCGATTCGGGTTCAGAGCTTGGCTGGAACAGGACCGCACATCTTTTAAGTTAGGAACCACCCTCAGTCCTCATGTGAGCTTGGGGATCACTGTGCTCTTGGAGCCAGATAAGCTGTTAAAGCCCCCCTGCCGGAGCCAATTAACACAACTAGGTACTTTTCCAAAAGCAAAGGGGTTTTAAGCCTATGGGTTCAGGCCAGCTTCTGCTCTGGGTAACAACATTATGCCTCACTGTGCTTGAAATTAGCCTTGAGCTAACGCATTGTACTTTGTGTGTCCAACAGGCAGAGTCAGTTACCACAGTTCAGCTGACAAGCAGTAATTCATTAAGCCTCTGTAACTCAATCACTGCAGTCATCTTTCCAGTCTTAACAGGGCCAAATATATTCCCACTGTGATGTCACAAGAGTACAAAATTCCTCTTAAAAAAAAAAAAAAAAAATTGTCTATTGTTGCTCAGCCCTGATAAAGCTTCAGCTCTTGGTCATCCGTCCAGGCCAGCAACCTGTCTTTCCAAAGGCCGGTTCCATCTGCATAGCCCGGAGTTGTACCTGCTTAAGGAAAACAGGTGACTTAGATGGATGCAAACCTCTCTCTTGTACAGACGTGTGATCAAATGCAATTGAATTATGGTTGCTCAACAAGTAATTACCCTTCAGCTGAAGCAACATCACTATTGTGTGCATGCTCATAACTTGCCCAGCTCCTTCACTTAACTTACGCAATGTGATAGCCTTAGTAAGAAACTGATGCCTGCT
>NW_009260397.1:1971069-1973249 GCF_000687185.1 Egretta garzetta | reverse complement strand
AATCTAAACCAGCTAGGGCTCCTAAGCCTCTGCTTGGACAATCGCTGCTGGGCAGTTTGACGCGTTACTTGTACTGCAGCTTCTTTCCTCCTCTGTATCCAGAAAGTCAGTTTAATTCCTGTCTTGCAGACTGTTTAACTGTAATCATCTGGCTTTGCCCTGGCATGGCCAGAGAGCATGCACTCAACCCCTTTAACCAGCTTTTTCTCATCCCAAGAAATGGCCCTTTCTGTAGGTAATATATACCTACAACCCTAGCACTGTCTTTGTGTACCAGTTGAACTAACCAACCAGTGGCTTTCAAACTAACTTTAATTAAACTGCTGTAAATTTGCACGTAGAATGACGTATGTGGATGTGTTGCAAGAAACCTTGCAGAAGGCAAGCAATCCATACCTTTGCTAGAGGAAGCATACATGCTTTGTGGTAGGCTGTGATCCAACTGCATGGAAGGCTTTATAGAGAAATGTGTTGGTTTCGTTGGATTTCTTTTTTCTTTTCTTTTTAGCTGGCGTGGAAGAAAGGAGAGGATAGTTTCCAACAGGGAGGATAAAACACTACAAATTAAATCCATTCTCTGGCCAGTGTAACAATTGCAATTTCCTGCTATTCCTTGGAAGCTGTACAGCCCAAGAGGGAGATATTTCAAGACCGGTGTGTCAGGGATAGAAGCACATGCATCTGGTTATTTTTAATGGCAGCTCTGTCCCTAGTTTTCAGTGCTGGCCTTGATAAAATGCCAGCTCTGTTTCATTAACCTTTTGTCGGTATGGCAAAGAATTAAAGGTGGCTCACAACATTAGCACCTGAGATAAAGCTCCTTTCCCCAGCAAGCTATTGGAGGTCCTTAGCTATACCAGGCAGAGTTTTGGGCAGAGAAGGGGAAGAAGGAGGTTTGTGTTAACAGAGCCTATACAAGTCTCATATCTGCAGTCTTCGTTACTGTCTGAAATGTGTGTTAGAAGCAAGTTTCAGTCAAGGTAACCATTTTCCTCTACAAGCCAAGAAAAATACTGGATTTATTTTCAGACCGTTAGGAATAGTCTCTCAGAACAGTCCTGCTTTCCTTGCTTCATATGGGCTGCTTAAAAGAAAAAGCACAATTTCACAACCATGGTAGCTGTGAGCTGCACACAGGTTAGACTCCAACAAACAAAATCTTCACTGTGCCCTGGAAGATCTTTCTCCAGGCCCAAGACTTAATCCACCACCACAGCTGAAGGATTAGTGCTTCAGCAGTAGAGCTGGGAAAAACACAGGATTTTTGTTCTGTGAGAAATGTGGTGGGTTCAGGGTGGGAAGGGGGAGAAAACACAAAGTCAAATTTCTTCCAAAGCTTTGGTTTGTAGGGGTGTCAGCCCTAACAAAGCAGTACAATGCAGCTCCAGCCCACTCCTCCCTCCCATCTCCTGCTTTGCAGCTATGACCAGTTCCTACCAACCACAGTCACTGTCATGGTTGCTACCTCCTCCCTCAGCTTTTTACGGAAACATAATCCATCACTGCAAGCCCTGCTTGTGAGACAGCAGTCTGAACAATGTGTTCATTCCGGCTGGTGGCTGCTAGTTATGGGAAGGCTCTTGGTTGTGCTGTAGCTGTTGCATAGTTCAGCACGGTTCTTGCGTACCCAGAAGGCTGCTTTTAAAGCCTGGGGTTCCAAGTGGTGAAAGACAGAGCTGTTTGCTCTCTGGGCTGCAGCCTCAGGAGGTTTGGATTTATCTTATCATATGAAATCAGGATCACTCTTAAAATGTCAGCAGTGAGCCGTGGTGCAAGAAAGGAAGGGGGGGAAACCTTGCCTAAAACTCAGGCTATGCTACTGAATGTCAAGTATTTGCACAGAAGAAAGTCTTGGGACTGGGAGGTTTGCTGAGGGGTAGCCTTTGTCTGAAAGCATCTCAGTTCCCCATAGGTCCCTGTCATCTTGTACCATGGACCCCAAGGGCTCCTGCCAAGGGACTGCTCACCTGAGGCACTGCTAGGCTGGCCAAGGGGCTGCCACAGCGTCGCCTGACTGGGAGCACTGGCTTATGCTGCAGGCTGGTACCAGCAGAGCAGGAGGGACAGGTCGAGCCATGCCACATACAGTGTCTTCCCTGAAGACCTGTAGTCACCAGCAGCTCTGGTGAGTGCTACCACCTTGCTGGTGTGGTTGAGGAAAATCAGGGATGGATGTCGCT
>NW_009260397.1:1967647-1970997 GCF_000687185.1 Egretta garzetta | reverse complement strand
TCAGGGGTGGATGTCGCTGTTAGCTCAGAGGCTGCCATACAGGGGGACCTTCATCTGCGGGGAGAGTTTACGCTAACCCCAGGAGAAAAAAGGAGGAGCAGCGAGTGAGGGCAGAGATCTCCAAACCTTTTGCTGGTCAGGGTGAGCAGGGGCACAGGCTTGGCACGCTCCTGAGCCGGACTTGCTGCATGAAGCAGAGCTCTGCCAGACTTCTTGTTGCTGATGTTGCACATCAGGACAGGCATGCAGATGGCCAGAAGAAAGCGCTTTTCTTTTTAGGCAGTGATTGTGTCTCTGCCTTCACAGGGGATGAAGCCCTGTTTGCTCTGGGTACTTCTAGCACATACAGAGCAGCTGAGGACAGCATGGCCCCTTTGGCACAGGGCTCTGGTTTGGTGCCTCCCTGGTGCTGCCATGGCCGTGACACTGCAGCACACATGCCTGCCAGGCCATCAGCTGCAAGCCACTTGCAGGGAGCATCCCAGTGACAAGCATGGCAGCGAGCTGAGGGAGGGCCCCAACCCGTAGGCTGCTTTCACAGCTAGACAGAGGGACTGTTAGTAATAAGCCAAGTGTTCTTGCAAAGGAAGCAATCCAAGGCAGGGGAAAGTGAATTACATTAAGAATTAAGACTGGAGATGCAAGAAATACTGATTCTCTAAGCAGTGGTACAATTCTAGGTTCAGCTTCTGGCATGTTTCACATCTAAATGCTCCCACCCTAACTGCAAAAAGCAGCAAGGCTCTACTGCATGCCCAGGTCAGGGTAGACTGAAAGAAATGGCTTCCATTTAAGTGTAGTCACCTCTAGAAGGGACCCTGGGCTGCCTAGTACTTTGCATAGAAATAAGTAACCAGCCTGATGTCTGGTATGTCAGGTCTGGGAGGGAGCCTGGTTGAAATCCTTGGAGTCCCACCTGCTTGCACCATAGTTCAGTGCATCCAGTTCTTGTGATTTACCTTGTCACACTGAAATGCGGACAAGTGCAGAGATGGGTACTGATTTATTAGAAAATCCACCAATTGACTGGAAGCCTGCTTTCTTGCAAACTAGAACATTTCTTGTCCACAGCATTTAGCACATTCAAAGCCAATGCCAGCACAAAAAAGCCAGGAAATAGAGGCCTGTAATTTGCCTTTGCCATCTCTGGGTTACTGGAGTTGAGTGGACGTTTCATAAGTTTCATTATGGTCTCAAACAGCAAGCCAGGTTTTCCAAGGACATCTGCTGCAGGCAGGGATTTGGGCAAAGAGAAAAAGAGAGAAGCTCTTGTTTGTAGAGACTGGGCCGGGTCTTGGGTTGAGGTTTGAGCGAACCTGGGCCATTTGGGTGGGACCCACTGAAGCTAACAGGCTGTGTGTGGTTTGGATTCAAATCTTGGCAAAAC
The DNA here is from genome assembly GCF_000687185.1 of Egretta garzetta. Classification (NCBI taxonomy): domain Eukaryota; kingdom Metazoa; phylum Chordata; class Aves; order Pelecaniformes; family Ardeidae; genus Egretta; species Egretta garzetta. Next base: position 1,969,610 of record NW_009260397.1, on the reverse strand, counting down.
TAAGCTCTGTCCTTGAAGAGCACGTCTTATTCCGTGAGCCCAGAAGACCCTTCCTGAAGCCACGCTAAGGAGTACAGTGAAGGGATGGGTGCTAAGAGCAGCAGCTCCCAGGCTTGGTCAGTGAGGGAAAAGCTATAGCTGCTGTTCTGAGCTCTCCCTGCGCTTCTTCCCCACAGACCTCAACTCTTCACAGGCCCAGTAGTGATTCATGGAGATGTGGGATTATTCTCAGTCCTCGGAGATCTGGGGCTCCTTCCCAGCCCCTAGAGAGGGAATAATTTCTTTCTACTTGTACACCAAGGCAGCAAACTTGGGTTTCTCTGTGGGATGAGACTTAGTCACACGGGTGGAACATGATGTTACCTTGAAGCAAAATCCTGAATCTGCAGTAACCAGGTCTCATCAGAACTGGCATGTTAGGGCAGACAGATACTCAACAGTAAATGTGGGATTATACAAACCATGGCAAGCTCCCATCAGAGCACTCTGCAAGGCCAAAATGACCAGCTGCAAAAAGCATCCATCTAGCAAGGGATGCATATGTGAAGATGTGCGCATTGTCTTGGCTTTGGACAAGCTGGAAGGATGTTTTTCTCATAGGCTGAGAGTAACAAAGAGGATTAATCTCTGAAAAAAACCTGGGGCACTATGTTGAAGTGGGTTTTCATCAGTCTTGTGCTATTGTGTGCGTATCTTGGGTTTACTAATGATTCACATGAAAAGTAATCAGGAGAAGTGCTTGGAGAAGGAGATTTTCCTGTATTTATTTTGGATGCATGTCCAGTGGAAAAATATCTTCCCAAGCATTTTGCTTGGCGACATGGCCTGTTTCGTTTGGAGAACAATTGATGGTGATGATGAGTGGTGTTAGATGTGATTGCTGTTCGACAGCTTTTTGACTTGCCTGCAAGTCAAAGCAGCAAATTCCATGCAACTGCACACGTGTGCTGAGGAGAGGGTGGGGAGACAGGGGCCACGGACAAACTGCTTGACGTGTTCGATCAGGTCTTTGCCAAACTCTTACCAGGCACAGCACAGATCGTTAACGCATCGCACGGTTTTGCAGCAGTGTCTCACTGTGCTAATCCTGAGTGGTTTGTTGACTGCTCACTCTGCAATTTGGTGAGATACCACTGGACAAATGCTGCCCTCGTGTTGCGGGAGTACTGCAGAGATAGGCTTAACCTGTTAGTGGAGAATTTGCTAGTAGCTCTGTGCATGGTGCATTACATGTTTACAGGAGCAGATTGCTCCCACTGACTTTCTGGTTACCAAATACAATGGGGTATATCCTCAGCTGATGCTATCCTGGCACCATATTCACCCCTTCCCAGAACAGCTGTACCAGCTGCAGCTCCCCATCCCTCCCTTCCTCCAGGTGCAGGAAGGATGAAGGGAGTGATATGCACAAAACCATCCTGTCCCTTAGCTCTCTGCACTGGCCATTGGCAACTCTTAGCAGAGGGGCCATAAGGAAGGTTAAATCAGCGAATACCGTTTGTCTGTCTTCATTTCTGAAAAAGGAACAGCCATCTGCCACATTCATTCCCTCCCTTGCTGAGGGCTTTTCCAAGGAATGGCCTCTGGTCTCTGTGGCACAAGGGATAAATCCAAAGCAACTTTGTTGAAGTCTTCAGAATTGCTCCCAGGGTAACTGAGAGCAGAGCAGGGGCCCCGAGAGTTTCCTAAGCTTCACAGCCGTAGCCGCAAGGCAAATAAAATGAGATTAACCAATTACAATTAAAATGAGAGAGAACTGCTTTTGACAGTAATTTTGAATTTCCCCTAAAACCACTTCCAGCTGTGACCTCTGACTCATGCAGCGTTCGCCTGAGATCTGCCCCTGGTTGTTTGTTATAACTGGTGCTTTCAAGGACGTTCAGACCTGTCTAAGAAGTAGTTTCCTATGCTAAAAAAAAAAAAAAAAAAAGGGAAAAAAGGAAAAGGAACCAAAACAAGGAAT
>NW_009260397.1:1944063-1967550 GCF_000687185.1 Egretta garzetta | reverse complement strand
AAAAAAAAAAAAAAAAAAAGTGAAAAATGGAAGAGGAACTAACACAGGGCATCCCTGCAGCGAGGCCCAGACACAAGACACCTTCTAGACAGCAGACAAGAACAGCCAGGCAATCTCCTGTGAATTAATCTGGGTAGTGCTTGCATCGAATTCCCCCAGCCCCATACTGCTGCGTTGCTATCATGCAGCTGTGAACCCCATCCTGGGAACATTCTAATTCATGTTGGTGTAGAACAGATCTCTGCTCCCATAGAGAAGCTGGCTGGGCACAGACCTTGCCCTTGCTTTGAGAAGAGAGCAAGACTCTGTCTACAAGGTTGAAATTATTATCGTTACTCTTATCTAGAGATATCAAAAGATTTGTTATGCAGCAGTGTCACACAACCGGTTCTCATCTTAAGAGCATGCAATCCTTTCAGACTACTTAATTTCTTAAAATGAGTAGGTGTTTTTGACTCATTCTTTGGCCTGCGCTACCATCTTCTAGCAGAATTTCTCTAGGTGCTGTTCAGAAAATGACCCCAGAGGAGGAAATTTTGGAGGACCAGTGAGGGAGAAATAATGTAACTGGGTGCAGGTTTTCACCCAAATATTATCAGCAACCTGCAGTCTTCTGCAGATGCTGCTGCCTCTTCCCATCAGGAAACTGGAACTTCCCTTTGGACAGGATCAGAGAAGAACCATATTTCCATCAAATCCTCTTCTCGCTTCAAAACTGCCAACAGCACTCACAAAATTCAAGGCTCAGCTCTTTAGGCGAGGGTGCCTTGCATTTAGTAAGAGATCAGGTGTTGCAAAGGAAGGAGTTAGGACTGGGGTGTTTGTTAGCAGATGCCTGTAGATTTCTGCATGGGCTGATAAGCAGATAGCCTCCATTGCCTGCATCAGCCATGTGTCTGCAGACACGCTCGCTAGCCACGAGCCATCTATATGCTGCATTTCTGCCATTCTAGCATTTCCACATTGAGCCCAGGTGGAGGAAGATGTGCCTAGCAGAGGAGCAGCTGGGAATGTGAGGTGACACATTCAAACCTTCTCCATCATGCAGTGCAGGAGGAACCATTTCCCATGTTGCAGAGAGACAGGGCTGTGGGAACAGTGACTTGAGCCAGTGATTGGGAGTGTAAAAAGGTATATGAAGTTGCTATTTTTACTCTTCAGGCACAGAAGGTGAGAGGGAGAATAGACAGAGATAAAGAAAAAGGTGCGTCCTTAAGGCTGAGTTACCAGAGTCAGAAAATATATCAGATTATTCATGCTGTGATCTGCCAGCTTTGAAAGCCTTCCAAGCGCTGTCACACTCTACTGTTGAGGTCAGTACCATAGTCACCTTTCTTTGTAATTTCCTTTGTCATTAGTGATTTAAGGAATGCATTATCCTTTAGAGATGAGGTCTGAAAGCAATTTTGGAGACAGGAATGCTGTTTGTTACCCTCACACCAGTTATATGTATTTAATTTTGAATGAATCAACTGGTATTCAGTGCTGTCACACCTGGGTAACTTTCAAAACAGTTTTGTGTAAGCAACTGTCTGCCCACACTCTACACAGTCTGCTATCTTTGCATCTGCAAACACCACTGTTTGATTGGTAAAGTACCTGAGTTTGCATCTGAATTGCTACAGTCTGTTCTTAAAACTTCCCATGATGGACGTTTCCCATTTCCCTAGGTAGCCCATCCCAGGGTTTTCTATTTACTTGGCTTTTCCCCCAGTCCTGTCTAAAACTTCCTTGCTGATTTCTTCTTGCCCTTCCCAAGGTTCTGGAGAACAGTTGCTATCCCTTTTGCAAATATTGGAAAATCATTACCATGTTCCCCTCATTCTTCTGTCTTCTAGACTAAACAAATTCACTTCCTTCCACCTTTCCTTACAGGTCATGTTTCCAGAACCTTTGTATAATTCATTCTCTTTGCACACACTCCAGTTAGTCTATTATCTTCCTTAAAATGAGCTGCCCCAAACGGAGTGGATGGAGTCTCCCACTATAGGGCACATCTTTTCTGAACCCTTATCAACTTCATGACATCCTGTTTAGAGTTGCAGCCTATGCAGCCAGATAAAGCAATCCCAACATTATTTGCTTTTTCAGCTCTCTGTTCTGTGGTGATATTCAGGCCAAATCTTAGGGCACCATTAGATGGGCTCTTCATCTTCAGTTCAGAGTCCCTCCACCAAGTTGCAGTAAGGGGTAGTGCAGGTGCTCTTAGTTTAGTTTTCACAAAGCAAATCAGCATGGCTGAAACCAAAACAAAAAAGGACGTATGTCTTAGTCCCTCTCTCTGCCTGAGTTCTCTCATTTGTGGAAAAAAATAAAAGGAGGGAGAAAAATATATCCCGGACATACAGCCCCATACCTGCTTCACAAGATCTTACAGCCCTTCAAAATATTTGCTTAATCTCTTGGTATCTTGGCAGGGTACGTAGGTATTAGCGCTCGCAGGTGTTCTTAGCCATTGATCTCAAAATACTCTCCTCCTTGTTTTAAACATGAGGAGAACTGAAGTGTTTGGAGGCTCAATTTTCATATGCAACAAAGATCCCCTGCTCCATTTAAAGTGGAAAATGTAGGTTGCAAGCCAACTGGAGAATTGGGCTTTAAATGACATGCTGAGGTCCCCTCAAAAGTTAATACCACAGCCAGGAGTTAGAGCCCAGGTTTCCTGAGTCTGTCTAGAGTCCGATGAGCAGAACCAGGCTGCCTCCCACTTGGTCATATAAACACACCTAGCACAGCCACATGATCAAACCCATGCTGTAATTCCCCAAGCAAAACCTACTTGGTCATGGCAGGCATCACAGCATTCTGGAGAAGAGTTGGGTTGATCACAACCTGCTCACTAACGAGAAAACTTCTTGTTCGTCTAGTATTTGGTTGCAAGTTGCATAGCTGAAAAGCCTGTTAAAGAAAACAAATAGTACCTGTGCCAAGCCTTGCCGTACTCCAGCAGTAAAAGATATTAATAGTTTCCAGCTCTGTATTTTGCATGTTGGCTTGCCAAAGCTCACCTGCTTTCTGTGAAATGGGAGGCTGTGCAATGCTGGTCGCTGAACAAAAGGCTGGTCTGTAAAAGACAAATCTGGGGGAATTTTTTAAATTCCAAAAATAGACAGGGGGAAAAATGTGCCAGCAAGATGGATCTCATTTCATTTCCCAAATCCCTCTGGTCTCCAGAGTTCATTCTTTGCTCTTAATGTTTCATGCTATGGCTTATTTTAGTCTCCTTAGTGGAAAGTTTAAAACATTTACTTAAAGGCAAAGCTTCAGCTGGCATAAACTGTCACAGCTCCCTTGGTTTCAGCAGAGGAGCTGCCCTTTAGCATTTAAATTGCTTATTAGAAAGTGGAAAACTGTGTTTCTTGAAATCATCTGTAAAGACTAAGGAGAATGGAGTATAAAAGAAGGGGCCAGAGTATGGATTTCAGCTGAGAAACAGTCTTTCCACATGCACAGGTGCAAATACAGAGCACTGCTGGCACACACTACTCTTCAAGTCTTTCCTCAGATCCCCCTCCAAAGCAGCTGCCAGTGCCTCCCCCACTGGTACCCCTGAGGGGCTTGGTTGTGCCGTATCTGCTGGGCAGAAGGAATGGAGGATGCAAGCATCTCTTGCAGGACTGTACAGGCTGCTGAGCACGAGCAGTCTGGAGCCCTAGAGCCATGTTAAATCGCTATGCCCAAATGGTGCTCCTTTGTGTCAGGGAGATATGTCCAGAAGTACCAAAGGGGTCCTAATAAATGTTTTCCAAACAGTTGGTTAATTGGCAGGAGGCCTGACTTGGAACACATGAACCCACTTGTTACAGCCTCCAGACCAGCCTGGAAAGCTGCTGTTTTAGCCAAATGGCTGGGATAGAGGCTCCCTCTTACAGCTGGCAAGTGCCAATGCCCCATCAGGAGTCGTCTCACCTCCGAACTCCATCCACGCTGGCCTGTTTTGCAGCAGCACAGTACTGCCATCACTGTCTAGCTCCCCACTCATCTCTGTGCCCCATTTCCTGCCTTGGTGCATTTTTTTCTTTGCTGTCAGAGAAACTTCTCATTAGTGCATGGCAGAGTGCTTCAGGCACAAAAGCCTGTTTCAAAAGTATCAGTGGTCCCTAATGAGCGAGTCCCTCTTCCTCCTCTCCTGCTTTCAGCATCAGATCCAGCTCTCAGGCTGCAGACCTCCTGCTCAACCACAGCTCATCATGCTGCTCCTGCGTTGTCTCTCCCTGCTCTAGCGCAGCCCTGGTGATCATGCAGGGATGAAACAGTACTTGTCACAGTTGTCATTCAGCTCAGCATTTCTACAGGGAACATCTGCAAGCTCTTCTTGTCCAGCACTTCTAAAAGAAAAAAAAAGAAAAATCAGCAAATGTATAATATATTTTTCTTTCCTGTCAAGTTTAACAACAGCCATCTGAGCTTCCACCATTTTATGATGTTGGTTTCCTGCACTGGTCCCTCTGTCTTGTGCATCCTGACTTAAATTGAACCAACCTCACTGACTCTCTGGTAAATCGCGTCAGCAGGACTATTCCAGATCAACACCAGCCTGACTAAGACCAGAGGAGATTGCCAAAGCCCAAAGGATGGGAGAAGTTATTTTGCCAGCACCCTGGCTGGATTTGTGTCTCTGTGGGAATGCATACACTTCCCTTTTCTTTTGCAATGGCACCAGCATGTTGACGAACTGCAGTGCTGCTATTTATCCCTTAATTACTCCCATGACTCACATTAAACTAACAATTTTCCATAGAAACAAACACAGGCAGAACTGACACCACTCAAACTGCCTTTATTCTGAAACACATTTCGTACTTTGGGGTTTGAGGGTGTCAACTCTGGAGAGTGCTTCATGTTCCTGCTGCCGAGGTTTGCCAGACTTAGAGGAATGAGACTCACTAGGCACTTGCTTACTCCAGGATGAGGAGGAAGGGTTACAGCCACTGGGCTACAGCCCGCGTGAGGCTGGGAACCACTCAGCACACTGTGATTTTGTGGGAGGTGGACGCTAAGCGTAGCTCAGGACAGGGTGGTTCCTGTCTGTGTTCATCTGCTAATGTTCTTGCCTGGACACTCCCTCTCTTTGATTCACCCGTGGGCATCTCAACCCAGGCTGCTGCTCTGTGTTTTTACTTGTCTCAAGAGGCTCGATCCGGGAGAGCAACACGAGTGCCATCCCTGGTTCTTATCTGGGGATATTCATCCTGTTCTGTGTGTCACATTAATTACAGGTGCTGCCATTGGGTGGGTCATCCCTAGCTGAGTCAGTTGTTTAAAATAACTAACAAAATAATTAGCTGGCAGTTCTCAATTGCATCCTTTGGGCCAGCCTGGCATCAGTTCTTATGTGGGGTCCTCACGGACCTCAAATCCTCTGAAGCTCTTCCCCTGTGCTTGACCCTTGGAAAGCAGTATGCATACTGGAGACTGGATGGTCAAGAGGGGTCTTTTACAAACCTGCCTGCCGTGGAACTGGATTTGTCAAAAATCACCCTAGTTTTCTTCATCTGTGGAACCAAGAGAAACAGGACAGAGCCAAAGCTGTTTGTCTGATTTCTCTACTTGCAGCTGCCATTATTTCTAGCAATTAGATGTCCCCAGTGATGGTGTCCCAGTGCCTCCTCCTCCTGCAGACCAGGAGCAGGGATTCCTCATTTCTCAGAGCTGTATGTCTACCCTAAAATCATCCAACGAAGGGAGCCCTTCCCAGGGCTTTGCTACAGGCAGTGCAGCCATGGCAAAGTCCATACATCCACATCAGAGGCTCCTGGCCTAGCCTCCACATAGACTAAGAGGAGGGAAAATGGCCATGCGCTATCTCTTCCCAAGGCAGAGAGCTGTAATGTCCACTGCAGATGTAGATATGGGAGTGCTCAGAGCCCTCAGCCAGGAAACAGGGCCCCTTTACAAAAACTGCTACACACAGTCACGTAAAACAAACCATTTGTGCTCCAAAATGCTCCTAGCATTATGGAAAAGGCAAGAAGCGAGCAAGCAGGTGGATGGAGAGGAGGGATGTGGAAGCACAGGGCGATGAGAGCAGTGGCACTGTTGCAGCACCCAGGCTAGGAGGTTGCCAGAGGCACCTGCTTTTCCTTGTTCTGGGTTTTGCTTCACACGCTGGGAAAAGCAGGGCATGGTGGAGCTGAGAGAGCAGAGCCCTGGAAAGCTCGAGTGAGGCCGGCTCCAGACAGAGACAGCATGATGCTTTTGCCACTGCATGTTTTAAGAGACTGTATGATTTGATGTAGTCTGTTAGAGTTGGCTGGTAACTTGCTTACACTTTGTGCAGATAAAGTTGCCTCCATATCACACTGCTGTGCTCCCCGCACACCCCTTTAACTTTTCAAAGTGTGATTTAAAAAAAAAAAAAATTAAAAATGCAACTTTGGCTGTGCAACCTTCCCAGGAAATGCTCATAGAAACTGTGCAGGAAACATCTACAAAGGGAAGATGGGGAGGCATCCAAGCAGACCTGGATTCTTCTCTGCAGATAGAGAAGAGACCATGTGCAGCTTCTTCCCCTCCAGTTCCTTGGGGCTGTTGGCTGTCTCTTCGTTTTGCTTCCCAGGCCCCACACATTACAGCTGTCTTTCATGAGCGCTTGTCAGGCTCCCACCATGCAAGCATCCCATCAAGTCTCTTGCCCTCTGAAGAAGAAACTTTTAAGGGCTTGGTAGCCATGACTGAAGCCAGATTTTCAAACGGGGCCAGCACTCAATAAACTGCTGGGCTTTTTGGAAAGTCTGGCTCTGAGGAAAGCCTTTATTTCCTTTTTTTTTTTCCTTACATTTTGGAGTTGAACTAGAACTGAATCAGGCTGAATAGGCTGAATATCTCTTCCCTAGAGGACTTCTCTCTTTGTCTGCCTTCTTTATCTCTGCCAAGGTGCTGATACCAGCGTGTGCCTTGTGGAACACATGGTGGGACTCCCGTGGGACTGACAGAGCCCTGTTGTGTGGGGATTTTCAACCCAGGCTGCAGAAAGGGCTTGGAAGGAGACAGTCGGAAACAAGCCTTCCATGACAGAGAGAGGGATGGAGCAACCAAACAGTTCTTCCAGCAGGCAGGGCTGTATTTAGGCAGTGCAAGCCCCTGCTTTGTGCCTATATACCTGAAGCTTCCAGGCATGAGTCCAGGATTTCAACTTCTCCTTAAATAAGGGTGTTTTTCATCCAGTCAAGGAGACAGTGAAGTGTATCAGCTCACCAAATGTAAGGAGAGACACCTGTATGAGCAGGGAGTGGGACTTGCTGTTCTTCCCTTTCCCCAGTCCCTTTTGAATAAACTTTGAATGATGGCACCTAGGAAGCACCCACCAGAAAGGGACCAGGGCAGGAGCAGATGCCAGGTAGGGCCACAGTGCCCATCACCTTCTTTCTGTCCTGCGCATGACTCCTGTTAATCACAGGACAGCCCCTGTTCGACTGACCACAGCACAGCGTTGTGGAGGCATTCTCATGGGTGCAAGGGATCCATGCAGGTACAGCAGGCTCAGCGCAGCAAGAAAGGACAAACAGAAGCAAAGGAACTAAAAAACCCCAACGTCTCCCCCATGAAAACCTTCCCAATTCCTGTATCCTGCCACAGGGTTATTGCCTTGACTTGCCTCACACATTCACAAGCAGCAGATTCAGCTTTCAACAAGTGACTTAAAAATATTTACCGTTCTTCGAAGCAAGAAGGCAGAGAGAGGGGACTCCCTTGTTCAATTCTCCTTTTCCAGGTTTAACAGAGGATGTAATTTGTCTGAGATGTGAAGCACCTTCACACCTCTACTTGAACTGGACTATTTAGCTTGAACAGTCAGACTGCAGTCTCCCTTGTAGAGGTGGCTCTGCCCAAGGCCCCTGTTCTCCCAGGTGCAGAAACATCCACTAAATAACATCTACCAAAGTTTTCTTTTCCATAGAGGTTGGTGTGGGGTGGCACCAGCAAGTGGCTTGTGTTTTCACAGATAGGGTCTCCAGTCTTGTTCCAGAAAAAGAGCTTAATTGCCTCTTGCATTTCTCCTGAACTGGGGACATCTCTTCAGCCCAGCAACTTCAAAGACATGTCCCCCACACTCTATCATAACAACATTTAGAAAGCAGTTTGAATTTCTTCCAGCTGGCCTCATGTCACAGAGATCCCTATCAGCACCCGTGAGGAAAGAATTAGCAAGAAAAACAAGCATCTCTTTAAACTTCAGAAAGAAAAAGAAAATGCAAAGAAAAAGGCCATGTAAAAAGCATAGATTTAGCCCAGTGACGTCCAAACAATGTGCTCTTTTCCTAGGGTTGTTTGAGGTAGAAAGCAGCATAATGATTGAATTTTCTTATGTCAGCTGGAGACTTTGAATGGCAGGATTTTACTGAAGCCAGATGCATTTGCACAGGTACTGTCTATATAACCTCCCTCCCAGCCATTGGAAATGAGCACCTAACGTGAGTATTAATGCAGACAGGATCATGTGCTTGTGGAAGCAGGGAGTCCCCAGAGCACACAAGCCAATGCACATGGAGTTTCAAAGGCATCTTCTTGACTCTTCATGCCAAACTCCGTTCATGCCCCCCCAAGGGACTTCTTGTGACTCTCTCCTCCCCCAGGAAAGCATCACAGTTGCAGACTTTTCCCTTTTACCAGGAGATCAAGCAGTTGGGACTCAGGATAAGCAGTGGGAAAGCCTGGAACAGGCAGCTCCCTTAGTAGCAGAGAGCTTCCCACACCCAAGGCCCTCCTCAAATCTCAGCCAGTTGGTTTTGTTGTGGTTATTGCTGAGCTGCCTCCTCTTGTGTAGCTTGTCCTGCACCCCAGCCCAAGCCCTGCAGCCATCCTCGGCATCTTTCCTTTGGTACACAGACTGACTTGCTGACATGTGAACAACTCCTTCTAAAGAACAGATACCCTCCGTTTCAAAGAGCAAAGTCCCTCAGGCAGCTGGGGAAAACTGGCAAAGGGCACAGACTGAATTTGTTTTTGCTTTGCACTCCCTGTTGTTCTTCACATGAAGAAGCCAGTGGCGTGAGATGGGGCTTGGGGACCAGAAGTTGGTGCCGTTGCATGTTAGAAACCATTTCCGTTAGTAAGCCTTACAAGCGCGGTCTCTGTTTCTGTATTTGTGATCCCCACAGTGCTATTTTTCTGCCTTTCCCAATACTTTCTCTTCTTCCCTATTCAGTCTGCCAATGGGCCCAGCCTCTTAGCTGGCTCTCTTCAAAGGAGGGCATTATGTTATGCCATCACTTCTCATATTGTTCTTTTCTCCAGCAAATTTCCATTATGATTGGAAAAAAGTCTGGCAGCCTTCACCTCTGCTCTTTGTTGACCTTTGGTTGGTTATCAAGTTATTATTCATACTTTAATTGTCTTCACTTGCTCTATCTAAGTAAAAAGACGGATAGATACATAGATAGATATGAGGGGAGGGGGCAGAATTTGTGGTGATTACTGGCCCAGTTTGAGTTGGAAGGGGTAGCAAATTGCATCGAGCTGCACCAATTTACACCTTCCAAGATACTGACTTGCTCTGACAGTGAAACATTTCTCACTACCAGAACTCAGTCTATTGTCTGCTTGGGTTTAGCGTGCAGTTAATGGAAAATTCACAAGATGCAATTAAAGCAAAACTTACAGATTGATGTTTCAGCTTCTAAGAGTCAAAAAAAGTGAACCTGAGCATATGTAACTTCAGAGACAAACCTAATCTTCCCCTCTTGCTGAGAAGATTCACATAGCAACAGCGAATGGGGCTTTCCTCAATTTGCTATATCCTGTGTGTATTTAAGATAACCCTTCTTTTCCAGAATTTCATTTAGCTACTCATACTACAAACACAAGGACAGATGGTCACCAGATCAAACTTAATCAGCATTCTGTATGCTGGATTTTGAGCTTAGAAATTCATCTGGTTCTAGTAAAACATAGTCTGAAGCCTGCCTGATGTTTAACTCGACCACAGAATTGTATTACATTTCTAAGCCTCCTCATCCTCACAAGAGATTGAGAAGGGAACCATTGGGCGTTTTTAAAAAGGGGTTGATTAGGAGTTTAATTATCAGAGATCAAAATCTGCTCTGTTACTGGTGTCTCACTGGAGAACAGCATTTTTAACATAGGACTGAAGGCCAGTCTAAATCCAGCCCCGGAGTAGGATGATGCAGTTTTGTTTACATCCCCTTACACCACGCTCAATTCAAGGTCTAGACCTTGGCGGTGCACCCTCAGTCAAGGCAATTTGAACTGTTTTCCCATGGCTTCTGCTCATGCCTTTCCTCATCAGGCTCTTCCCTTTTCTGCCTCTCATTGCTGTTAGTTGTTAGCCTAGCAGGGCTGAACACACAAGTGCCCGCACCCTAAGGAGCTGATGTTACATACACAGGACAAGCAACCAGCTCCCCCAGGGCTGAGGACCACAGAGAAGGACTTTCAGGCTTTATCAGCTTTTTAGGATTCTACATGCCCATGAGCACACAGGTATCCAGGTGCATCAGAAGCCATAGCGACACCTTCTTTTCCTTAAGTGAAGGAAAGGATTTAACTTGTGTCCTTAAATCCTCTGTCCTTCAAGCTGGTGTGGTGATCTTTTGCCCTCTTCAAAAACACTCAGCTATTTTATCCCTCATGCCACAGTCTGTTAGAAACGTGTATGCCGCTGCATCGAACTTTGCTGCCTTTATTTGCATAACTGTGGCATGGGGCTGACTGGCTAGAAACCAAAAACCACTCCAAATGGCACAGAGGCGACAGCCATCTGTGTCTTTTTCACATTTGGTTTCACTGTTTTAGGATCAAATCCAACCACTGCAACCTACAGTAACTTTAGACTTTTCAAGGCTTAGAGCTTTCCATATAGCACGGTTTGTGGTTTCACTGTGGAGAAGCAAACCCGGAAAAAAAACTTGTTGGACTGGATCAGAAGTATTTTAGTGCAGCAGGAGATGCCAGTGGTGAAAATAGCACTCCCAGACCATGAATGAACGGAGTGGTGTTTCATTCTGTGCACATTAGACAATTTAATCCTAGCTCGGCATTATGGTTGTGCTGGGCAGTTTGCTCTTGAGATGTATTTCTATTGCCATGTAATAAATGTAAATGCTCTTTATGAGATACTCATGGATGGAAGGCATCTAGTGGTTGCTAAAGGTTATTCTGATGATGTATATTCAAAGCCCTCCTGTTTGGCATTAATTAGCACAATGTACTATTTTGCAATTTCCCAGTACACACACATCCAGATTCCTGCTAGGAATTGGAAGTGGCATCACCCGCCACCCACTCCTCCACCCAAACCGAACAGCACTGAGACAATCCCTCCCTCACATGAAGCCTGGGTATCCCCCACAACCCCATGGCAGGGGGCATGCAGGGGCTTGGAGGATGGGGGGGATTTTTGCCTTACAAAAGTAAGCCATTTCTAACAGGCCTGAGGCTGGGATCTTCATGACAGTCTCTCCCATGGGTCCCAAAAGCCCAGTGCCATTATCTGGGGGCAAGCAGAAGCTCTTGATTTGGCATGTGGGCTGGTGTATTTCTGATGTCCAGGTTGAGGATTGCTGGTTGCAGGAAATTGATGCCCACAAGAGCTCAAGACCCTAAGGGACTGATGGGAGCTTGTGACCCACACACTGATTAGAACTCTTCATGTCACAGCACTGGGAGGAACTGGTGTAAACCATTCCCTTATGTGTTTCCCATTTCTCTGGGCTTGGTTAATCCAAGCCTACTACAGCTGCTTCCTAATGCAATACTAAGGAAAATGCATAGGAGGTACTATGGGGGCTGGATTCTGCCCTTGCTAAAGGCCAAGACAGAAGGGGATACTTACACTTTTTCTGCCTATTTTATCCCCGTTAGGTGTCTGAAAAGCATTTGCTACCAGCCCTAAGCTGCAGAGATAATCAAATGCTGTACCAAACAAACTGCTGAAAGATGAAAACTCATGTGTTTCAATGATATGGCATGGAACATAACCTAGCTAAGCAGATCCTGTAATTAGGAAAGTACCAGCTTACACTCATATCCTCCTCCTGCTTAGGCATCCCACCATGGGTAGGTTGCCCTGCTGGTCATGGCTTCTGAGTTCCTTGCGCTGGGCTGAGTGTGTTTTTTCCATGGAGTTTGGTGCACTGCTATTTTGTGTCCTCGATGCAAAGGCTCTTTTTTGCTTCTTTCTTGTTAGTGGTTATATCTTGCCTCACATAAGGACCATTGGCCTCTGAGCTCCAAGGCTGGAGCTGTTTCTCCTGCATTAAGCTCTTACACAACAGCCATCCTCTCGAGCAGGCTGTATGGTGGTGTAAAGCAGGTCCTTTCCCATGACTAATGAATAGTTGGGACAGCATGAAGCACTGATGGGGCACGGTTACAGCGCTGCAGCTGTAACCCTTTGCACCCACCATGGGGGATAGCCACCATTGGAGCCTGCCTCCAGCATCACCGTCCCCGTGGCATCAAAGCTCCACTGCAACTCAGCCTTTCCCAGCACCATGGTTTCTGCACGCTCTCCCCAGGGCTGGAACAGGCAGGCTTATATGCACCAGTTAATTTTCTTTTTTTACGCCTCCAGCCTCTCTGCAGATAATTTTTTTTTTTTAACTCAGAAATACATTTGTTGCAAGTCAGATGCCAACAGCTCCCAGTGCCAAGAAGATGCAGTGCTCCTTCTGCTTGCTCTGTTTTCCTGTGAACTTTATCAGTTTTTGCTTGTTTCTCTGTGACCTTTGGAGCCCATTCAAAGTCATCTGCCTTTTGCTTTGATTTAATTTAAGTCCAGTGCATGTTGCCAGCTGATTTGTTGCCTGTTTTTACACATCGCCAGCAAATCACCACCTCTTCATATTGTTTAGACAGTCATCAAATCTGGGCTTGCCAGCTCTTTTTGTTAATGGGCTAGGAGGGATTGTTACGTTTAGCTGATGTGTCCAGAAAGGGACCAGGGAGCTGCTTAATTACAGCTAACAAATCTTTAAAGCCTAATGTGGGACTTTTATGGACGGAGCAAGGTCTGGCCTGTGTTGTGGACCCAAGGTCTGCCTGCGTGTCTGAGGTACTCATTTTTCCGCTGATTAGCAGGGTACTTCAGCTACTCCAAGCACTGGCTCCACTGTGCTGGAAATGTATCCCTCAAGTTGTTGCGCCAGATTTGGCTTGTTCTGGGATGGAGACAGTTTTTATTGTAGAGCCGGGTGGGACCTCCTGGGTCCCCTCCTACAGCTGGTCCCAGTTACAGGCAGCCTGGGATCAATGGGAGGTGAAGGAGCCTGGTGGCTTGTAGCTCTGGTTATTCCTGCAGTGTTAGCAAGAGCTAGGGTGGACATGGGAGCCCCAGGTGAGGTGGAGTCCATAGGCCCTGTTCAGGCTCAGCTCCCAGCACCACACAGCCCACAGAGTGCTGCTTTCATGTCTGGAAGCCTCCATGTTTTTCATGTATTCCTCAGGAGAGCTATATTGAGGCCCATTTGTGGTGAAAGGCGTGAGTACTTTCTCCATGACTTCTGTATGTTTTTCTGCACACTTGTCTGTGTTGCCTTTACAGCTCCAGGTATCGTGCTTGATGGCTCGTTTAAGACCAAGATTTCCTTTGTGGGCCAGGAGTAAAATTCATATTTCCTTCCAATATAGAAGACAGTCAGAAGGGGAAGGCATAGCACAGTTGACCAAAATCCAGACTCATTTGGGCACCATGGGCATCCCCCACTGCATCAGTGAGGACCCAAGCTATATATTTATTTCTTGAAACACAGACATGGTGTACATAGCTTTAAACTATTCTGACTCCATTTTCTCTGTATGGGTCCCCAAGTCCCTAAAGAAGATGATTTAAAGAGATAAGTGCTTACTGGTGGGATGTAACTGTGATGATTTTACATAGCACAGTGGGTGTAGTGTTTTCAAAGGTGGCCTGCATGCTTCTTGGGCTCTCCACAGAGGTTTAACTTCTGTTCTTTCTCCTTTTGTTGGTTCCCCTCCCATAAATCACCAGAAGGAAAACATGTGGTGGGGAAAGCCAGTGGCAACCCTTAAATGAAAAGTAACCCATGATTAAAAAAAGATAGTGTAAACAAAACCAGCTTTTTCAAGTGCCCTTCTTCCCAGAGGCATGCCCTGCAAATGCTAACAAACAGGGCTGGCCTGAAAAAGAAAAGCAGGAGCAGCACATTTACAGGTAGATGCTCAGGTCAGTGCAAAACCTAGTAAAATCAGATCTTGCCCTGCAAGCATCTGTCCCTTGCTTAACACCACAGGCAAGTCCAGCACCTGAAGGAAGTGGGGCAGTTTATAGGCTTAGCCTATATGAGGCTGAGGGCTTTATTTGCTGTCCTGCATTCAAGCCTTGCAGTATAAAGATCGGCACGGGGTTGTGGGCCATGTGTGGCAGAGAGGCTCCCTCAAAGAGGGCTAAGCTGCACTGGGAACCCAAAAACTCAGGGTGCCTCTCACCCTGCCAATCCACTGCCACAAAACTGCTCGCAACCTATGTATGAGCAACAGTGGGGATGGGGGCTCCAACCCCCGCTTGTTCTGCATAGCTCAGCACCCCCTCAGGGCTGCACAGCCAAATACTGGGGGAACTTTAATGTTCCTCCAAGCCACCAGATCAGCCAAACAGGCTGCAGGGGTCAGGGACTAGTCCTGGCTTGGCTTCGATATGTTCTCTCGAGTGCTATCTGAATCCCAAATGCTCCATGTCTGCAGTTACGTATCTGATCCAGATTGAAGCTCGCTTGCTTGCACAGCCTTGCAAGAGAGAGCTCAGTTCAAGCTCACTAACTTAATGTTTGCCAAGGGTTTTCATTTTGCACTGAGATCTATGCTGCTACCATCACCCACGATGCCAAGTCAGCCCACACGTCCTCCTGCCAGCCATGGAGTCACGCGCTCTGAAGCAACGCCTGGTAATACCCCATCTGGAGGGTTACAAACCCCAGAGAGGACAGCCGCTTACATGTCCCAGGGAGCCCGGCACAGCCAGCCTGCACGGTTTACAGCGTGTTGCAGGCACATCTCAAACTTCTCATGAAAGGCAAAGGAAAAAGGTACCACCAGAGCCCTGGGGCTAGAAAGCAGCCTGGGACAGGCCCATCTCTTGCTGTTCCAGTGCCCACGTGTGGCCAAGCCCTGAATCTTTTCCTCTTTTGCTTTGTTGCATCTAAGTGCAGAGCAAACACTTTGCAAAGAAAGCAAGTGTCCTCTGCTGGCTGTAAGCAAAAAATGCATGTGGTGATACCCTGGCTAGGGACAGCGCTGGAGTAGGGATATGTGCTGTGGAGTTTGTGACCTGACTTTGTTTTAAAGATGGATGATAAATCAACCGTGAAATGGAGCTGCAAGCTGGCGGCTCACAGCATGCAGCATGGACAAAGGAGGGGGGTCAGGGTCTCTGTGCCTTTGGGCCGCGGGTGCAGGGCAGGGTGCAGCCCTTCTCCTTCACAGCCTCATTGCTGAGGGGGGAACCCCAAGTGGGTCCCCCAGTACAGCCCAAGTAAGGCCTGAGATGGTGGAGGCTGGAAGGGGGCAGCTGCACAAGAGGGGCAGGAGATCAGAGATGTCCAAGGCACCAGAGCAGAGTAACTCTTCACCAGCA
The DNA here is from genome assembly GCF_000687185.1 of Egretta garzetta. NCBI lineage: Eukaryota > Metazoa > Chordata > Aves > Pelecaniformes > Ardeidae > Egretta > Egretta garzetta. Next base: position 1,951,997 of record NW_009260397.1, on the reverse strand, counting down.
CGAAGCACATTTTGGGCAGTGCCTGCAGAAAGGACATAAGAGCAGGGGCCAGAATCCAGCATGCATTTATTCTCTGTGTTTCTGAAATAATCCCTCGGAGATCAATGGGGTTTCACATCTTTCCCCATCTGTTCTTAATCTGTTCACTTGACAGATGCCAAACCACCATACCCCGTATGGAAAAACACAAAACAAAATACAAAGCCTTGTATCTCCACTGTTTTTATTCAGAAATGTTCCCCTGAGCTTGGCTCTGTTCATGCCCCAGGCGTGTGTGGAGGCCCAGGGAGGAACCTGCACCGGGGACAGATCTGCTGTCAGCAGGGTTTTCACAGCAAGGCCCAGAGAAGGGGTGGCCAGGGCACAGACTGTATCTGATGGAGCAGCTTTTTGTTTATGCAAACCCAATGACTCAGGTTGCTGATTATCTGCTGCTGGCATCCCTCTGCTGCCAAGAAGCCTCTACCAACATCTTGTTCCTTTTGTTCCAGGCCCTGCAGACTTGTACAGCCAGAGACAGTCCCGGCCAGGCAGGAGGTGGGCAGAGAGAAGGGAACTGCCTTGCTGAAGGTCACAGAGCAGATAAGGCCAGGAGGAAAAATAGTACCCTGAACCCCCCAAAGGCTCCAGTCAGTTGGTCAAGCAGCTTCTCATCCCAATGTTATCTCAAGAGTTCATCCCTGCAAAATCTGTTGAGGATGTGAGCAACACCATTTTAATGGTACCCATGAATACTTTATTTAAGGCTGAGACTTGGTGACTGCAGCACTATTATTATCAGTGCCTGGACCAAACCATCTCTGGTAATAAATAATGCAGGATAACTCCCAACATCTAAAATTATTCTATCCTAAGCTGTTCCCATCCTCATCCTATCGATCAGAAGGTCTGAGCTCATACAGTAAATGGACTCCAACTTTCTTCTTTCCAAATACTGAACCCGGCTCTTTTCAGGACACTGCCATGTAATTTACAGCTCTATCACCAGCTCTGTAATAGCTGCCAGGTTCTTTGGAGTCCTTTGAAAGTGAAGACAATAAAAAGATATGAGCCGAGACTGACCACAAGTTTCATGTCTGCAGATTCCTATGTGCCTTTTTTGGTCTTTTCAGCAAGCTAATGGAAATCAATTCTGTATCTCCAAGGCAAGATGATGAGGTTTGAGAGTTCCCCTGACTAGTAACAACAGAGAATTGACACAGCTCTACAGCAGCCAAATGCCAGCACATCTCTACAGCTTAACTTTACCGCTAGCCTCAGGTAAGAGAGGGAAAGGAGAGATTTCCTCTTTGCATATAATTTGCTTAATCAATCTGAAACACAATCCTGCCAGTCTCAAAACAGGTTTGAAACAGTGAGTTAAGCACCTGTGCAATTTGTCTGTTACTCCAAGAACGGGGTATTTACATAAGGTTTGGATGAGCAAAAAGGAAGGCTAGGAAAAGATTCAGCAGGTCTGATAGGAGAGGGAAAATGGCACTGTCTTGGGCTGTTAACATCACAGCATGCCCTGCTCTGTTCAGACACTGTTTCACACCAGCCCAAGCTATGTTAATTTAATAAATGAAAACATCCTGTGCCTCCACAGTTTGGCAAAGGTAGGATTTGGGGTGAAGATCTCCTTTGCTTACTCTGCATGTTTTGCCAGTATCCCCCAACTCCCTGAAATGTCAAGAGAAAGATCAACAGAGTGAAACATAATCTCAAAGAGAAACACAACGTTTTTTAAAATGTCCTCACAGCAGCAATCATAATAAAAATACAAACCTGAGGTTTGTAAAAATCTAGCAATAAAACCACAGACATCTTTACAACTCCCAGATACATGGTGCTCCCCGGCAGCAAGCGCAAAAACCCTCCCAGATGCAAGAAGCAAAACTATAACTGTGGAACAGACCTAATTGTTTTACAGCCTGCAAACAAAAAGGCCACACATGACATCAATTCACAGGTCATTACCAGTCACCATCAGGGAAGATAAAACAAAATCCCTTCCTTTTTCCTCACCTAGAGATCATGGAGCAGCTGAGTTGTATGGAGGTGGAATGCTACACTTACAGGCAAGCGTGTGGTTTAGGTTCGTAAAGCAAGCTCAGATCTTTCTGCTGTTTCCTAGTCGTTTAAAGCTCTTTTCTTTGCAAGGCAGATTATAGGCATCTGTACTTCCCTAGCTAACAGTAAGCGTGTGCTGTTCCGTGGGAATAGAGATCATCCCTCTTAAAATGTGAGGCAGGCCCTCGGGCAACGTAGCTCAGCTTCCCAGTGTGCTCTGGCAGCTTAGTTAATATTTCCATGCCTTGAATTTCCCATTGGCAAAAGATATCCTGTATTTCTCCCACTCTTTGTCCAGCAAGGTTTAAAGTTCTTCATGTGGGCGCTGCTTATTATGAGGAGGCAATGGAGGACTGTGGCAGCGGAGGGCTAGTTGTGTGCAAGGTGATCGGACTCGCCTGAGCATAGAGCAGGATTATAAAGCATAGAGCGTGGTTGGCAGAGGACTTTCTGGACCTCCTGCAATTGTTTAGCCTAGAACTTTCTTACGTGCTTGAATTTACTCTTGGGTATAGCCAGGATTTTGAATTGTCCCCCTGTTTGCGTGTATTTCTGGGGGAGGCAGGCATCAGCTTGCTGAGATGATGGTTCTGATTCAGCTATTGACAACTGCGGTGACTTGTCTTTTCCTCTGTCTGCCGTGGAAATGAACCCATGTGGTAGCAATGATGGGAAATTACTCAGAAAGAAAAAAAAGTTCAATGTAGGCCAGGCTAAAAAGTCCAGAGTAAACACAGCCTCAGCCTAGTACCATTCAACTGTCAAGTCACATTGCAGTAAGTTTCTTGATGCTGATAATTTAACAATTCTTTGGCCCAAGGGTACATCTCCCACTGCAAATCTGCTTCGTCAAAGCTGCTTTATCACTGACCTGAAAGGAAGCAATCATGGCTTGTGTGTAAATGTATGTGAGGAGAGTTAATGCATGGTAATAGCTACAGCTCAGCCAGCCAGCCTGAAAAAACGGACAAGGTTCTGTATGTGTGTTTTGCTCCCTGAATGTAGAGGTCGCTGGCCTTTTTCCTGATGATCTCTGACAGAATACAGTAGGCAGAGCCTCGGCGTACATATATAAAGATGTCAGTGATCACTTGTATACTTAGACTAGATTTTTATTTTAGTTTTTTTATAAAAGTCTTAAAAAAAACAAAAGAAAATGCAGATGTCACAGGTCTTTTTTTTTTTGCACTAGCAAAAATGTTCGTTCTCCTCCTCTGATTTCTAGGATATTCACATTTGTCTGTCGTCTTTTGACTTGTAATTGAAAGGTGAGAACTGGTTTTGCCCTTGTTAGGATATGTGCAATCACAAAATTCTGGCTAACGTGCATCTCATGAATTAATGCTGAAAAATAATGGATTTTCTAAGAGGCTGGTCAGTGAAGTGGAGATAAGGGAGCTGACTGAGTAAGGGGCTGATGCCTTCTCCCAGCCAGCAGTTGTAGCAATGTCTTACATTCAGAGAGTAGGTCAATTCACTTGTGCATTTAATGGATGAGATAAGGGCAGCTTGCACTAAATAAGCTTTCTGGGCAATGTATGATATCAGGGATGCAAAATCCTTCTGGCATCCTTCCTGCATGCACTTCCAGAGCAAGGCCTGGCAGATCTATTTGCAGATGATGCTCCCTTGTACTAAAAACAAACTCTGATGCTCCTGAGCATCCTGCTATAAAGCAAATGACCGCTAAGGCAATGCGGGCCAATGTGCTGCCTTTGGGAGACAGCTGACTACGCTCTCCTCAGCACCGTTTCATCAGTAGCAAGCCATGCTGCAGCAGATACAAGGATCTCCATGTTGTGCCTCCCTCCGTGCGCAGAGACGCATGTGCAGTTCACAGCAGCCCACTCCCATCTTCTGCTCCTCCAGCCCCATATGTCAGGCCAGATTAGGTTTCTCCTAGATCCTGACCTGCTTTCTCCAGTTCTGCTCCTCAATAGATGTCTGAGCCTCAGTTTCAGCACTTGTCATCAGATGTCACTTGTTCTGCAGCAGGAGGCTTCTTCTTGCACCAGGAACCCCACTGGCCTAAGTGTTGTGCAAACAATGGAAAAACAATAACTAAAAACAGTCTGTGCCTTAAGGAGCTGACAGCATCTCCCGTATTTCTTCCAGCTTCTGTAAATAAATCCTCGGTAATGTCACTGTTCTTCAGGGGACGATAAAAGAAACTGTCGTCACTCCCTGACACTGACTGTTCCTGCCATTCACTAAGCTTTCCCCTCCCTCTCCCATGCAGGGAGAAATTTGTTAAAAATTAGATCTCATCTGATGACTGCTAATTATCTTAGAAGGTGTTGGTAAAGATGCAGTGAAGACAGTGCTCAAGAACAGCCCTGCGGGAGGATCGCTGGCTTGGCCAGTGTCGCTGCTCAGAATTAGGCCTTGGGTATTTTAACTGATGCTTCTTCAATAGGATGTCTGATAGCAAAAGTACTAAATAAGGATTAGTATAGAAATGTCTCTATATACACACACACTTATGTACGTTTGGTTCTGATTTTTAAAATCTTCCCTTTTGGAACGGGGAGGGATCACATCACCCTTCAGATTTTGGCATTTTGGTTCAATTTCATCCTGGCTCCTGTTCCCTGCCCCAAGCTCTGGGAAAGACTCTGCCCAATAACTTTCCCCTTGTCCTACCCGCAGCGCACCACTGTTGAGAGCAGAGTACTCGCGTGACAACCTGCAGGCTGCCTGCTTGCCAGGAGAGACAGCCGCTCCAGCACCATCTCCTTCCCGACGGGGTGAATGTGAAGCTAATCCCAGATTCTCATCTCAGCCACAGTGATCTAATTAATAGTAGCTCTTTTGGCTTTAGAGGGTGGAGGGTGTCTGGATTTAGATCTGCATTACCAGAAGCAAAACCTGGCCAGCTGTGCATGTTGATCTTGCAGATGCACGGCAAAGAGGAACAACATCCGTATGCAGTGACACAGGAGAGGTGATGAACCTTTTCTGCTTCCAGCTCTGCAGCCAGCTGCTCTCTCCTGTCCCCGTTATCTGTGCTCTTTAAAAAACAAAGCAAGCAAAAGAAAACAAGGGGAGACATGCACCTTAAAAGCCAAGAGCCAGCAAGAGTGGGAAGAAGCACTGCCTCTAACGTCCTGGAAAATCTCTGTCCCTGCTCCTAGTAGAGCCTGGAGAGCAAACCAAAGAAAAGCACCTGAGACAAAACACAGGATGGGATCAGCCTTGCCCTAACCTCTTCCTAATATCTTCCTGCGCTCATCTCCTGTTAACTAATTAGCAGGGACTTTTTAAAGTATGCATGGCCTCTCCACCGAGTACACACCGATTTCCACTCATCCTCTTACCTGGTGTCTCTCTCTGTCCCCAGACAGAACATAAGGAGGAGAAGAGCCCAGAACTGGTATGGGCAGGCAGGAGCTGCTCCTGCTGCTGTGGGTGCTGCTGGGAGCCCTCCTTCCTCCACAGGCGTTACACTGTCTGCCCAGGCTTTGCAGCCACTTGATTTATTTCTATATATAAACTTTGGAGATGCTTCGTGTGCGCAACATGGCACATTTCCAATGCAGCCAGGCCAGCCTGTGGAGGGCATGTGGGGCTACATGGCAGGGGATCAGAGCAATTCTTCAGCTGGTCCTGAGACAGACTGGCCAACCTGCGACTCTCTGCTTAGCAACAAGGTCCTGGCAATCCGTACAGATGATTGCAGCCCAGTAAATCCGGGCAAATCCACCCGTGCAAGGAGTTCCCCGCTCTGCAGAGCTGGGCCATATGGCTGAAGAATAAGCCATGAAGGGACAGAAGTCTTTGAACCAAAGTCCAGGACTCAGAGGTCCTCAGATCTGGAGTCTGCTTGCTGGAATTTCTGCCTGATCCTGTCAAATCATGGGAGTCAAGAAATCTGGATTTTATCTCAGCTTCTCCATGGATTTTCTGTCTGGCCCTGGGGTGGTTTCTTAGAATCTTTGAAAGGATGCCTGCCATTTTCACAGACAGTTGTAACTGCAGCAAGCACTGATAATTACCCTAGAGGTACAACCCACAGGCAACACAGGGCCTTAAGGACTGCTGCACATCATACCATAGCTTTTTGTGATCTCTGATTTTGGTGGAGCATAAAGAATGTGAGATATTACTGTAAGATGCTCAGATCTCAGAGCCCTGCATTTGTACTTTGATGGATTGGGGATTTGAATTTCTGGGGAAAAACCCCTTGGCTGTCTCCAAAGTTCAGGAGTCATGGTCAGGGCCAGACCTTCCTCCAGCCCAGCTCCGTGCAAAGAGCAGTCACTGGGCTATAATTAACTGTATGACACAGCACCCTCCTTTTCAGGATTTTAAAGAGCTTTGCAGATATTAGTGACACATAATTACCATGCTCGCAGCACCTTGCAAGACAAAGATATTCCCATTTTGAACATGAAGAAAGTAGAGCAGCTCAGCGGGCCGCTCACCTGGTGAGGGGCAGCAGATGCTGCTGCTGAAGCAGAGCAGCCTTGTAGAGGATGACAAACTGGGGTGACATTTGCAGGCTGAAACTTCACAGAACCGAAAACTTCAGAGAAGCCAGGGGGACACAGAAAAAATGCTTAGGGACTATTTCAGTTTTAGTTCTGAATGAATGTATTTTCATCCCTTTGTTTCCAACAGGTTCTCCTTACATGGGTTACAGGGGTCTGTCTCTGGTGGATGAATGTCACACCTTAAGGCCAGTTAACAAAAAGCACTTTCTTTCCAACAACACAGCTGGGGGTTTTTCCTTCAGCTGTGTTGGGTTATTGGGGATCCATAGCGAATGTAACATCCTTCTGTCTTTCCTGCTGGGATGACTCGAATAGCAAATGCATTTCCCTTTTTGGCACAGGTCTTAACTGAATCAGCTTCTTGGACTAGTTCATCGCCTAAGGGGATCCTAAATTAAGAGTCCACATTTTGTATAAAAAGCTGGATGGATCTGAGATAAAATGGAAGGAAAATCATGACCAGGAGAGGTCTATGTCTGCCTGACACCGCAAGCCGGTATTTGAGTTCGGCCTTGCTTTGCGGAGCTGCTGCACAGGGATGGCCCGAAGGAGGGGTTGATGGGGCATGGGGAGAGCAGTGTCCCAGGTGGGGGGTGCCCTGAGGATGCTGCTCACACCCCCCACGCTGTGGGACCCAGCAGCCTGCCCCCTCCCGCTGCAGGGCCTTTCTCCATCCCTGCTGGTACATTTAAATCTCCTCCTGGACCAGTCTTTTCACTTCTAAATGCCCGTGTAAAGCTGGCCGTCTTTGGGTTTAGCTTTGACCATCAACTAAGAAGCTCTCTTAAAATTGTGTCTATGTTGTGCTTCATTTTCCCCAGTTTTAGGAACTGCGAGGTACAAAGTACATGTAGATCCGTTCTTTGTTTCCTTGCACGCAACAGAATCGCACTGTGGATCCACCAGCTTGCAGCTTAATGTTGAATTTGATATTGCTTCAGGCCTGCAATAGTTATCTGTGTTTGGTATGATACTTCTTTTCCCTCAGAACAGTATTCTAACATTTAGAAACCTTAAGCGGCTTTTTCTGTTGGCTGCTTTAAAAAAATCACATTTCTGTCTCTTGATTTTGAAGACCCTTAGAATGAAGTATTTCCATTACAAACACAGAGAAGACACTGGGCCCAAAGGTGCGTGCAAGATAAATCTTTTGGGGGTTTTCCTCTGTGTGCCATTCACAGGGGCAACGTCCCGGTCGTGGGCAGGTCCCCGATTGCCCTAACCGTCCCGTACTCATGAGCTGTGTGGGAATTCCTGCGCGCGTCCGCAATCTGGCGATGATGCCGCGCGGCGTGATCCTCCCCGTGGCTTTGCGCAGTAAACACCGATGTGCAAAGGACACCGGAGCGCCTGTGGCTGCGCACCCAGGGCCCGCCTGGCCGCGCTCAC
>NW_009260397.1:1942309-1942955 GCF_000687185.1 Egretta garzetta | reverse complement strand
GGCCGCTGTGAGGCAGCGCGGGGAGAGCTGCGCCCGGGCCGGCGTGCTTGGCCGAGGGTGCTTGGGCACTGGACCGAAGTGCCTCTTTCTCTCCCTTAAGAGCATAAAAGGCCCTTTTCCTGGTCACCAGAGCATAGACGAGAAAAGGGGTTATCCTGCATCTCGCTTTACCCCTTATATTCCCGGTTCTGCTGGCTCAGGGGCAAGGACCTTTCTGCGCTCCTGGTGGCGAATGTATCCTAGCTCGGGAGGGAGCGGTCCGCTCCTTCGCCTCCCTCCCCAGCCTGGCCGCCTGCACAATCCAGATACGCTTCAGTGGAGCTGCGGACACCCACCCACCCCCACTGGAGCAGGTTTTACATGGCATCCTCTTCCATCCTTCACGGTCTCCTTTTGCATGGTACGTTTTCACTTTAGAAAGTGACAACAGTGTCGTTTTCATGGGTAACAGGGGGCTTGCAAAGAGAAGAAGGATGGATGGATGGATGGATTGTGTACATTTTGGAGTGGGTAGAAAGTAGTCTTCATTTGAGATGAGGTTTTTCCTTCTGAGGAGAGTGCCTGTCGCTTGTGGATATGGCAGTAAAGAAGTGCAGGGCGTCCTCAGACATGGAGATTCTTCCAGCCGCGTAGATGCTCTGTTTCC
>NW_009260397.1:1864547-1942298 GCF_000687185.1 Egretta garzetta | reverse complement strand
GTGGGACAGCAGGGAGGAAGGAGGGGCCCTTCCCACCCTGGAAAACGGTGGTATGCATTTGTGTTTGCCTCAGTAAATTGTATAAAGCTGAGACAGTGAAGGTAAATAAAAGCACAGAGGCTGAGGCAGCCCTGAGGAGGGTGGAATTGTCCATTTTGATCTGCATTGCAGGTGCATAAGGAGCATCCAGGGTACTTGTTGGCTTTGCCTAGATGGTAAGATACTTAAGCTTAAAAAGCTTTATTGATGCTTTTGCAATATAAAATATGCTCCTAAATTAAAAAAAAAAAAAACCAAACAAATGGATGTGACTGTAAATATGGTGCCTTTTCCCATATAACTTGCTTGTTAGTTACTGTAATTCCATAGTGCTTTATTATGACTGAACCTCTGGGAGACAGAGGTTTATGCACTTAAACTGCACATTGCTTTTTTGATTTGACTATTTCAAGCAAGTGTTTTATAAATAGATAATGGTAGACTTGTAATATTGTTAATTTTTCAGACTTTTGGTTGTACTGAGGTTCCAGCAGTCATTTTTAGTGAAACAACAAAGATCAGGTCATAGCAAAGGAAATTAACAGCTGCTTAAGTAGAAAAAAAGAATATTGGCTAAACTGATGCATAACTACTTGTTTTTATCCTTTTACCATACTTCTGCTTAGTATATCTTTAAAGTTTTCTCCCCATCCCCTTAGAAAAGATGGTCTCATGGCCAACCCAAATGCTGTGTGTAGTTTTCAGTTCGGTAGTTATTACAAACTCTAAAATAGCAATCTTATTTCATTCCTTAAAGTTGTTTCATTTACTTCAGGTTTCAGATATAATAGCATACTTTCAGGGCTTTTAAGTGATTTTTTTTTTTTTTTTTAAATGCATTTGGTCATTGGAGTGAAAAAAAATCAAACTGTGTGCCCTAATTCAAGAGACTGTAGGTATTAAGGACAATATATTTGTTCATCCAGATCTACTACATTAGTCAAGCCTTTAACAGCAGTAGGCAGAAGAAAAACTCCACAGTGCTATTTTTCCTGAATGTGGACCATAATGTAAAGTGAAATATTTCTTGAACATTGTGAACAGTATAATAGAGGGAATGCAGTTGCAATAAACTAGTTTGCAAGTTTAATTTTGCTGCTGTGTTAGGCTGTCATTTCTAGGTGTCTCATTATTTTTCTATGGCTTAAAAATGGTGTTTTAAAGTAGCAAAACTTCGAAGGATTGCTTTTATATCCTCAGGATTCACAATGTATACTTCCTTGTGGAAACAGAATACTATTATGTAATTGTTTTTACTCAAGTTCAAGTTTAGCTTCATTTTTCATAGTAAAGCTTAAAAAAATGTAGCAAACTGTAGTTTACTTTGTACAGAGAACAGACACCATCTTTCTGAAACCATTTGTAATGCTTAAGAATTTTTTTGCTGACAAGTGACACTTTCTATATGTATTTGTGTATCTGTATATGTGTGTGTGTCTGTTAGTAACTAACGGTGGGTTTTGATGAGCAGTGATTTACTGGAAAATCAAAATGTCAGATAACTTGATGCTTTAGGAGAAACAGTTAAGTATGTTCTGACTAGGCAAGGGCATAGCTTTTCCTATTGCTGGTTTAAAAAGCAAAGCAACAGACGAAGAAAGTAAAGATCTAAGGATTTTGGTGTTGAAAAAAGATAGTTGTATGAAAGGTCTCTGGTTTGGCTTTCTGCAGCCTCTTCCGCATCTGCTGCAGCACACAATAAAACATTGTGAGTAGCTGCGAAACATTGAAAAGCATAGACATAAGTCTGTGTGCCTTATTGCAGCTTCCACACTGTTGTTATTGAGACAAATATGCTGCAATAAGCTAATATTGTGTAACCACAACCAGTATTGTCAGAACAGTCTCTAGTAGAGCTTGTCCTGTCCCTGGAAGCCATGGTACGGGTGCCGCTGCCCAGAGCCGGGGTGGAGTTGCAGTGGGGAGGGTGCCCTTTGTTCAGGCAGAAATCTTATCGCTAGAGCTCTGGTTTCCTTTGCATCTGCAGCATTGCAAAACAAAACTCTCCACTCCTTTCTGGAGCACTAACCTAATGCAATATCTGAAAAAGCAAATGAAGAAAACGAATAGTGCATTTAGTAGAGCCAAGTTTGTGCGTTAGCCCCCCAGGTTGCTACCTGCTGTACCTCACCTCTGATTCCTTCACTTGCTTGACAAGACCTGGCATCCTTTATATACCTGGTTGTAGTATCTTCAATGAATGTGTGCCCGATTACTCTCTGTGCTTGTTTTTAAGTGATTTAAAAATTGTCTTCCTCTAAACAAGCATGTCCAGCGCTGTGATAATGGGTGTTAGTCAGTATCTGCATGTGATCAATGAGTAATTTTGTCCAATAATGTTTTACAGTTACCTACCAGCTCATTTCTCCTGGTGATGTTAAAGGCCATGGTACTATAAATGGGAGCAATATGTTTATTTACTACTGGAAATTAGAGGCATGACAAAATATTGCTGAAAACAATGTCCTCAGTGTATCAGAACTTCTGCAAGCTTTTTTGGGTTGGTTTTTTTTTAAATAATACTTTTTAAAAAGCTTTATATTTGTATCACTGTTTCTTTCATACTATTTGATGTCTATATCAACGATCTGGACAAGGGGATCAGGTGCACCCTCAGTAAGTTTGCAGATGACACCAAGCTGGGCAGGAATGTTGATCTGCTGGTGGGTAGGAAGGCCCTGCAGAGGAATCTGGCCAGGCTGGATCGATGGGCCAAGGCCAACTGAGATTCAACAAGGCCAAGTGCCGGGTCCTGCACTTGGGTCACAACAACCCCATGCAGGCTTGGGGAAGAGTGGCTGGAAAGCTGCCCGGCGGAAAAAGACCTGGGGGTACTGGTTGACAGCCGTCTGAATATGAGCCAGCAGTGTGCCCAGGTGGCCAAGAAGGCCAATGGCATCCTGGCTTGTATAGTGTGGCCAGCAGGAGTAGCGCAGTGATTGTCCCTTTGTACTCTTTGCGCTGGTAAGACTGCACCTCGAATGCTGTGTTCAGTTTTGGGCCCCTCGCTGCAAGAAGGACATCGAGGGGCTGGAGCGTGTCCAGAGAAGCGCAACGAAGCTGGTGAGGGGTCTGGAGCACAAGGCTGATGGGGAGCGGCTGAGGGAACAAGGGTTGTTCAGCCTGGAAAAGAGGAGGCTGAGGGGAGACCTTATCATTCCCTACAGCTGCCTGACAAGAGAGGGGAGCCAGGGGGGTCAGTCTCTTCTCCCAAGTTACAAGTGATAGGACAAGAGGAAATGGCCTCAAGTTCTGCCAGGGGAGGTTTAGATTGGATATCAGGAAAAATTTCTTCTCCGAAAGGTTTGTCAAGCATTGGAACAGGCTGCCCAGGGAAGGGGTCGAGTCCCCACCCCTGGGGGTATTTAAAAGCCGGGCAGACAAGGTGCTTAGGGACAGGGTTTAGTGGTGGAATGGCAGGGTTAGGGTAACGGTTGGACTGGATGATCTTGAAGGTCTTTTCCAACCTAAACAATTCCATGATTCTATGAGGAGCATGTTTACTCTCATTTCACTCCTAGAAAACCTTCGGTTTGTATTTAAAATGTTAAAATACGTTGCTGCTTGTTGGTCTTAATTATTTGGGTGAGAGACGGGATTTAATATCAATGTTATTAAAAAACATTGCTTGACTGAAAACTGTAAAATTTCATGGCTTCTCCCTAAACAGAATGATACCTGCCTCCAGAAAGGCTGAAAATGCGCCAGGGAACAGTAGCTCCCTGTAACTTGAGTCAGTGCCCAGAGGGAGGGCACAAAAGATGCAGCATATCGCATCTCTGTGGAGTAGAGGTGTCAAGCTTAGGAAGTGTCCATCTGTGTGGAAAAAATCATGTGAATGATGTCATTAACGGCAGGTTTCCTTTGTAATAAAAGTATGTGTGCTTGTTTGCTTTCCGTTCCTCATGAAAGCTTAATTTAAGCTGTGCACGGTTTTATTGTCTCAATTTGAGATACATGGGTTATGTAAATAAGAGTATAAAGCACCTCTGTTTGAAATTCTTTGTCTTGGCATCCTATTTTCTTTTAAAAAAAATTTAAAAATCTTACACTGCTTAAGAAAGGACTTAGACATAGGTCATCATCACCACCTTCATCAGCAGGTCTCAAAACCTTTAGCAAAGTGGAGACCGTTTTTTGTATGTTTGATCATAGTTGCTGTTCTGAAATAATAAAATCAATGGCTTATGAAAGAGCATCACAGAATGCATTAGAGAAAAGCATACTTCTCAGCCTGTTAAACTTGCCTGAAAAATAGTTGTGCTATTCTTTAGAGTTGCTGTTGCAATAGCTGTTATTTTTTAATGGATCTCTCATAGGAGGACAGATTTATTTAGCTTGCTGTAAGGCTTCAGTACCTTTTGATGTGTTTCACAAATATCCCAGGTAAACTCTGAAAATCATAATTTCTGTAGTTCTTGCAGTAGGACCCCAAGCTCAGGTGAGTGCCTGGAGCTGGCACGGCTGCAGGAAGCTGTTCTGCCTGTACCCCCTTGCTCTGGTTACTGATTTTTTTAATTTTTTTTTTTTTTCCGCCTTCCCCATCAGCTGCACGGGTGTCTGCATTGCTGCATGGTGAACCCATCACCTGAAAAACAGGCAGTGGAAAAAAGGGTTTGTGGTCACCTGGACCAGTTCCATGACCTGGTTCACTGAATAACTGGGAAGGTGATTTCAAAGTGTTTCAGAAATGCAACAGTAAATTCTTGCTCAGTATATGCAAGTGGAAGGGGTGAGACAAAGTCACGGCTAGGCTGAATGGCTAAATAGTTGCATGCCTTTGTGGTGGCAGGTTATTTTCCTGTTACGGGGGGAAAAAAATGTCACTTACGTGAAACCAGCATAGTAATTTTCTTGTTTTGTGTTTCACTAAGCCTTCAGAACTGAAAAATTTTTTAAAATGGCACAAATACATTGTCTTTGAATTCTTGCGCTACTCCCTTGTTCCTGATCGTAGAGAATAGAATTAAAAGAGAACATGAAGTGTTCATAAGTGAATATTTGGTATCTGAAAAAAAAAAAACAAACCCAAACTTGATTTTTCCACGGTATAGTATTATTTCTAAGCATTAATTTGGAGTTATACTTAATATGTCTTGTACAAAAGCATCCCACAGCCCACCTTACTAGCTTAAGTTCTGATTCAGCTCTTTTGTAAGAAATAGAATCGGCCTCATTTTTATGTGTAACATTGATATTGTGTTAGTCTGGGGGAACTGAATATTAATTTCCTTTTCATTCCCCTTCTGCCAAAAGAAATTGGCTTTAGTAGAAAGACTAATGTGTCATTGCATTATTATAACTGACTAGTTGTGATTGGGGTGCGATCTGTGTTCTGTGGCTTGATGGAGAGTATATTAAAATAACGAACTATTTTAAGCTCAGAATGAAATAGAAAGGCAACACATCAGGAGCGTGTGCTAGAAAGCAGAAGAGAGCCAACCTGTTCCTCTCAATTAAGATGTAGATGAGGGCTTTTATTGCCACTTTAAAAAAAAATAAAAATTGACTTCATCATTGTTAAAGGGGTTCTTTTGAAGTATTTGGTATTATTTAGATGATACCTTCTTTGTTTCCCTGGAGTGAATTATGCCCAGATTGGGTCTTTTTCATTGGCTCTTTCTTCTTGACAGCTGTACAGCCATTGGATACCCTGGTGTTGGTCAGAATAATTGTATCTGTATAAAATGCCAGTGCGGGACCATTTGATTTGATTCTCTAATAGTCTCTGTCACGGTAGTGATCTTATCTGATTACTTTTAGTCGTCTTCCATCGTGACAGCTCTGGGGTTGTGTGGCCTCAAGGACGGAGAAAACTCCACGTGAATTATGCTTGTCAGTCCTCATGACTTCAGGTAGACAGTCGGGCACATAAACAGTCAGCAATTTCTGTGCAAAGTACCAGCTTGTTCATTTAGAGCATCTAGAAGAAATAAAATAAATCACTGCTACCAGGAGTGTGTCCACTTAATTATTCTTCCTGCTGCCATACCAATTGCTGTTGGAATCACAAAAATTATTTTCTTACTAAAATACAAAAACCTGTGCTTTTTCGGGGACATTCAGAGATTAACTGTAAAGAGTCTGCAGAGTCTCTGATCAGAAAATGAAGAGGAAGCCAGACAGAGAAACAACTGAGTAAAATAGCATCAAAAAGCAATAGAAACAGAAAAGGAGCTGAGAAAGGAAAACCATATCCTTCCTCTGGGAGGAGCGGCACGTTTCCTCTTTCCCCTCAGTTGTCTCCAGGAAAGAACGACTCATTTCGCTTGGCTTAAAACACACAAACTAAAAGAATATGAAACAAGTTATTGGGACAATAATTACATTGTAAGTATTGTTATACTTCAACACAGAAGGCAGAGGAAGAGGGGGATAGAGTTGTTGCTGTAAGATGTGCTCGTTACTAATGGGGGAGCACTGGAGAAGGGGAAGGACATTGAGTGGGTGGTTGTGTAGCATCTGAAAAGCATGACTTCAGGAAATATTGAACTAGTTAAAGTGGTTTAGTCTAATGCACAGTTGAATGGGGGGCAAACATAAATCTGAAACTGTGTAATAGACTGTTGTTAGACTGTATTATTGCCGGATCTACATTAGCAGAAGTATAATGGTATCAGGTTGTGGGATAGGGGGGCTTAAAGCAAATGTCCCAGTGGAAAGATAGCAAAGCCCTCATGTTGGCTGTGGGGATGTCAGGGTTCTCTTTATTATGTCCTTTGAAATACGCTGAACAAACGCTTTGAGGATGGCATATGTCTCTGGAGATGGAGAGCTGATCTAAGCAAAGAACAGCTAAGTGTCTGTCAGCTGGGCATTTTATCATTGGAGCTACATTATTTAAAAATGTTTGGTCAGTTCAGTGACAGTCTTTAAAATGGGGACTGGCTAAAACTTTGAAGGTTCTTCTGAGAAGACTCCCATGTCATTAATTAGTTCTTGAAATTGTATTTTGTATGGCACACAAAAAGCATTTTGGCAGTTCTCTCACATTTTGAGGGGGCACTGGCTAGATAACCAGTTGAGAGAAAAATGCCTGCCTGCCTATACTGTTTCAAGAAGGTTTGGATGTGGTTGGCAGGGAGCTAAAGCAGCTTCTCAGGTGATAGTCACCCCATCCATGTAAAAGGAGGTTATTTTGTTTTGTTTAGTGGATACCAAACAGGAATGAAAACGTTGAATAACTACTGTTGTTTGGGCTTTCTTCCAGTAGCTTCCTCTGGACTGTGTCTGAAGTCCTAGATTAGCATCTCCCTCCTCTTGCCCTGCAATGGGATAGAGAGATGCTCTGATTTTGTGCAAAGGCACCCAATAGGCAGCCAGATGCTCATTGCCTTGAAGTATTTTGAACTCTATCCAAATACTTAAGATTAGAAAAGGCCTGGAGCCTGCACATCATCTGCAAGGCAAGATTTGGCTGTCAAAATGTTAGTGATTGTTTAAGGTGAGCATGTGAGGAAGTTGCATTTTGGAAGTTCTTGTTTAATATTTTTAATTTTCAATTCAAGATTTATTTATTTTTGTTCCCTTTTTAAGGGAATATGCACTTGTAAAAGAGACAGCAGTTCCTTTCTAAGGTGGGGTTACAAGAATGCTAATTTAAGTTACTTTGCCCAGTTTACTGGAAGATGAGGGCTTAGGTAGGTGCAGCAAGGATTAAAGTGTTGCACTTAATGTTCCCAAAGGAATGCTGTTTAATTCATTCAATTTGTTTTTCCTAGGCTATATTCAAGAGAAATTGAGACTCCGTTGTTCGGAGGGCTTGAGGGCTCAATCTTTGAGCTGTGTCCAGATCTACATTCCTAGCTGTATCTAGAAACATTTGTGATGGTGGTGATCTTGAGAAATGAGAAGTGTTGTGTGTTTTAAGGGTGGAATGCAGCATACCATCCAGCTACCGCTTCTGTAACCATGGCAGGTTGGACGCTGTTGGCGTTCAGCGCAAGTCTTGCTGTGAAAGAGGAGGTGTGTTACCACTGCAGTGTTGAACACTGCAATGCCCCTTTTAATGATTTATCATGCTTATCAAATGACATACGGTTTCCTCATGGGAGTCTGCCTAGCTCCGCATTGCACAGTGCCTTTTGTATAAGAACATAGCAAACTTTTATTTTAAGTTGGAGACAAGGGGGAAGGGGGAAAAACCATAGTGACATAACTGTTCTGTGGTGTATGCAGTTACAGCTTTCTTCCCAGCATTGGCTTAATCCATCTGACGAAGTCCAGCCCAGGACTGATTGCGTTGAGCGCGGTCCTGCTGATTTCCATGGTGAGAGAGCGAAGATTGCTCATCTGGGCTATTAAGATCTCAGCTGATTCCTGCATTTGCTATTTTGCTTGTGCTTTTTGATCATAACCTTATTCTTGGCTCCACATTCTTTCTTGTTTCGGAGAGCAGGAGATGAAATCAGCTTATTGCAATCCCAGAACTACTTTATAGGATTTCCTCTTTGAAACACCAATGGGAGATGTACCTGAATGGATTTTTTTGTTGGTTTTTTGTTTTGTTTTGTTTAGACTGACCCCTCTCAAGACCATGTTTGTGTAAGATCTCAGCTGCCCATGAGAGCCATTGTTGGATGTGATTTGTGGCCGAGTGCTACGCACTACGAAAAAGCAGGTTAAGAATTGTTAAGGAACTTGGAGTAACTGTAAATCTCGCTAACCAAACTCCCTGGAACTAAGTGAAAGCATCTGCATAGGGAAGAAGTGGGAAAATGTTCACTGACTTGTATTAAAAGAAATTATTAATTCTTTTTTAATATATTTGTTTATTTTTCATTCATCTCCTGAGTCTATTCCCATTTTAAAAACTTTCTGACTAAGATCGCATGAGTCAGTAGGTCTCACTTGCATTGTATCCTATGAGCTGCTGACAAATTTGAGACTAACATTAAATAAAATATTTTATGCAATCGCAGGTGCTTTCACTAATGGTGAGAATGCAGAATTAAAGGGAGGGTGCTGTTAATATATAATAGCTTTTTCAAGTTTTAGTGTGTGGTTTAACTTTGTGACAATTGTCAATGTTTCTGGCTTTAAAAATTAATTTATATTTTTGAATGGTGTCCTTTGATCTTTACACAACCTGCATAAATGAGGAAATTGATCAGTTGTAAGAAGTTATGAAATGTACAAAATACACAAACTGACTGTAAGTGGGGAAAACAAATAAGTCTTCAATGTTTTAATAGTCCAATTATTCAAGAATTTAATAATCTAAGTATTCAAAACTGGGAAAACTGGTTGTATGCAAATGACTTCTCAGTCATAAATGAGCGTATTTTCCTGTTGCCACTTCTTTAAAAAAAAAAAAGGGGGGGAAAAAAAACAAACAAACACAAAACACACTGCCCCACAAAACACTGTTTTCAGCCAGTATGCTTTAAATTGAAATACGTGATTTGAGTG
The DNA here is from genome assembly GCF_000687185.1 of Egretta garzetta. Taxonomy (NCBI): domain Eukaryota; kingdom Metazoa; phylum Chordata; class Aves; order Pelecaniformes; family Ardeidae; genus Egretta; species Egretta garzetta. Next base: position 1,932,848 of record NW_009260397.1, on the reverse strand, counting down.
GACTTTTCAAGGGCATAATCACACCAAATCATAGCAATTTGGACAACAAATACCACTGAGTCTCTCTGGAAGCAAATAATGACCGCTCTTGCTCTGACCTGTGGAAGCATTGTGGGTCTGAGCATCCAGGAGGGTCACAGCCAGGACATGGAGTTCTATCCCAGGTTCTGTCCCTTTACAAAATACATGTGGTGTCTCCAGGCTCTTCAGGGTATCTTCAGACACCTGAGTGAAGATTACTTCTCTTGTCTGACCCAAAAGCAGACAATTGCCAGAGCAGTCTTTAAATAGTGGCGCCAGTCAGTATTCTCTGCAGGGAAGTGAAGTCCTTCGTATTGATTACTGAGTAATTCCTCAGTAAAAGCAATTGTTCAGCTCAGCCGTATTTTTCATACAGTAAACAGTTGCAAAATCACAAGCAAAGCAAGAAAAATAAAATAAACCCTCACTGGCATAGCTGGAGAAAGTGGAACGAGCTGTGCAAGCAGCATAAATGGTGTGGTGTTAAGTTAGGCATGAAGTGCAGTGTGCTTGGTACATGGCACACCACACAGCTGCTGGACAGGTAATAGCAAAGCCATGTCTCCTGGAAGGAGTGCTGCTGGAGTCCAGCTCTTGAGTCCCTGCATTCAGGACTACTCTTCTGGGACGTCATGCAGAGGGGCTTTTTCCTCTCCTTTAAACCTCATCTTTCTGATCGTCAGAAATGGTCTGGTTAGTAAGCTTGCCCAGCAGCAGATGAATTGGCTAGGTTGCTGGCCTGACTTACTGTATATCCTACCCATATTTTCAGTCTTCTTGTTTCCAGTTCAGTTGTATTATCTCTGGGGGCATAAACCAATTTGATATTATTCTAGGAAGACAAAAAGATAAAATATTTTCTATTTAGCTGGCTTCCACTTTGGCAATTTGGCCAGCTTTTGGCACTGGCTAACAAAGGTCCTACAGGGAAAAATATCAGTGAACTTAGAACCGAGTGAGATGCGGGTGATCGTGGGTATCCGAGAGCTACGCAGACTGCAGATGTGTGGGTTTTTTCTTCCCTCATTTGTGCAATAGAAATTTCCTTACAAATATGGCTGCAAAATCAATCAAAAATACTTTAACTATTGTGTTAATGAACTTGATTGACAGATAATGCATATTCTGTTGAAATTTGTTTCATCCAGATCTCAGGCTTTAATAATATTGGGTCTAATTTTGTGTTTTAAGAGTTGGTACAAAGTGAATAGTGGCTTGGAATGTATCCTTGTTAATACCCATGTGCACAAATCTAAGCAGACTTCATAGCAGAAGCATCTCTGTATCATGACTGTCTATGCAAGACACTTTCCCCTTTCCCTGTTTTTTATGGTAGATGGTTTTGGCTGTTTCCCAGAACAGACACGCGTAGATTGCGCAGTGTTTGTTGTTTAAAAAGACATGACTGGGCGGGGTAGGGCGAGATTTGAACTGAAGCTGCTGCCCATAAGTGCTGTGGAAGCTATGACTTTATGACAGTGGCCTTCCCTTTCCTTTGAAGGAGAGAGAAGGGGGAGGCAACAGGGCTCTGGTGAGGAAGAAAAGCACAAGAAGGTTGCAGAAGGCTTGTGGCAGCCTTCATCCTCCAAGGAGAGAAACTACTTAGTGCAGAGGGGCTGCAGATAAAATTCAAAGTGGCTTGGCTTAATTGCTCTCACTGATGAACTTACAGGTGCTGCAGGGAAGATGATGCTCTGCTGCTGGTAATTTTTATTTTCTTCCTAAGCCTATAAAACTAGTCTGCCTCTAATTATTTTTTTTTCTTCGGAGTAGGTAATCCTAGTGTGATCTTTAAGATGCAAGAGATCAAGGTGAAAAAAACAATTGAGGAGATTAATAGTGGCAGCCTTGTTTTGCTCTTTCTAACATTTAGAAACTAGTTTTTAAAAATGCATTTATTTGCAAGGACTGAGTTACACTTTACTGTTTGTTGCTGGTGGTGAAGTCTTTCTGTTCAGATTATAGTTACGGGCATAAAGCCACCGTTAGTAACCATTGTGATAGTAAAGCTTTGGGTTATCATGTGTAGGCTGCTCTTTCATCTAGCCCTGGCAGTGCTTAAAGTTTCTGTTGGAAAATGTATTTCTTGATGGAAAAATCCCTTCTGAGCCTTGGTGTACCGTGCAGTCTGAGCTCCAGCTGTGGTGAGGGCATGGACTCTGCAGGTTTTATTCTGCGTCACATTGAGTCGGTAAGAATATAATGCTCACGTAAGAAATGGGATGATTCAGTAAAGCTTCTGGCTGTCTGAAGTCAGCTTTGCAAACAAGATGATGTCACTTTGAAAATGTAACACAGCTAAAATATCATTAATCCCTAAAATGAACGGTGCCCCACAGTAATTGCTGGGGACGGTGTAGTCCATCCTTGGGTAGTGCCCTGGCGCTGCGGGCGGCGGGGGGTACGGCTGTGGTAGCAATGGAGCGGCCCAGGGCCTCTGCTGCCGGGCTGCCGAAAGCAGTCGTGGCTCGGATGAGCCGCTCTTCAGGAGCCATAGAGCAGGAGTCTGTATGCACAGCTCAGTTTACTTCTTATTTAGCCAACTCAGGAACATCTTTTTAGAATATTGTTGGTCCATAATTTTTGCTTGTTTGCTAATGATGGTGGTTGCAAAATGACCGTTCCACTCAACAAAGCACAAGTTGGCACCGTTACCCTCATTCTTCTGGAGCAATGAATTTAATCTCTGATCTCTGTTACAAAGTAACCAAGAGCTCTGTTTTGCCCCTTGCACAGCACTGGATTCCTTGAAAGTATTTTACCTTATTTTTACCTTTTACTTTATTTTTTTGCAATCAAATATATGCTTCTGTAGGGATACGTCAGTTGATGATTATGTCAGTTAAGGTGTCAGATGACATCAGGAAGGCTCTGTGTGTATGTGTGTGTATTTCTTTATCATCTCTTCCTTCCCCCCCAAAAAAATGTTTTACCAATGCACAGAACCACTGGGTCTGGCGTTCTGTTTTGGGAGTAAAAAGCATAAAATTAAACACGGGGCTGTGTTATGTTTAGGAATGACAGAAGTGTCTTACATTCTCTGAAAGTGTGCTCTACCAATTTTAAACTTATAGACTCAAACTTCTGTCATAAAAGTACATACCGAAAAGAGCCCAACGGAAAACACATGACATGGCAAGAGGAACCCGTTGAGGTGCCTGTGAGGCAGCTGTGGGGCAGAATGAAGGTCTGTCTTATGCACAGCATCTGGTCCTGTAATTACAGACCATGGTTGTAATGCCATTGCAGATGGCTGTCCAGGAAACGGGAGTCCAGATTCTTTACTTATCTTTATAACCTAAATACTGTAATTGCTTTTACAAAACTACACAGATAACTGAATTTAGCCCTTAGTACTTTAATGACAAAGCAAATGCTCCTCGGGCAGCCACAGTCTTTAACCCAGCATCGGAACCACATTATTGGCATTATCAGAGTTCCCTGTGCTGCTCTGTCCCCCTGAAAGTGTTTCTCCCACCACACCTTGTGTAATTCCCACCCAGCATGTGCTACTGCCTGTCATTTCAGTGTCCCCGTTAGCCCAGTGCTCTAGAACTTGTCTGTGCACCTATTTTTGTGCTGTCATCGTGCTCCTGAGCTGCCCAAGAAGGCGGCTGACTTCCCAAAGTCTTCAGAAAGCTTTGCATGCACGACAGCTTTCTTGCTAAAGAAATGTAAGCTGTAGTAATGTGGCGTTATTAAGGACATATGTTTCTGGAAAGGTCTTCTCATGTAGAACCATCAGCCTTTCTAAACCAGCTGCAGAGGGAGCAGCACCGTGCGCCCTGGCTGTAGCAGCACTGCTCATGGGACAGCCTCTGTGTCTGCAGGGAGCTGTAATGATCTCACAGGGAAATTCAAGAACTGCTAAAAGTAGACCTGAGTGACTGTGCTTGGAGTTTGCAGGAGGATTGCATACTGTCAACGTCGCTTTTTTCTCATTAGTATACAGAAGGAAACAGGACAATAAACAAAATCGTGTCATGACAGACATGGTGACTAGATATCACTAGGGACCTGGTAGCTCCTCCATGCTTCTCTGAGTGCTCCTCCAGGTCCTCTTGAAAGGTCACAGGAGAGCCCCACGGCATGGCCCTGCTGACCCCAGGAAGGGCTGGCTGCACCCATGCATCAGGGAATTCATCCAGCAGTCTGTATCTCCAGCTCTACCAGGCAGGTGCTTCTCTGCAGTTTGGACTCTGGGAATGCGTAAAACCATCGTTGCCTCACCAGGAGCAGTAGTAACGATGGCAGGGCAGGGCTCTTCCAGAATGCCTCAGCATTGTGCCCTTAACCAGTTCTGTCTTTATCTGAGTCTGAGCACTGCTGTGGTCAAGGCCTACCTTTATAAGAGTGTTCTGCAAGGAAGACCCAGCGATGGAACAGTTTTCCATGTACTCATAACCTGAGCAAGAAAAATCTGTTTACTCTTTAAATGAAACATTGTCCTTGCAATTGTCTTGGTCCATGGCATCAGGGCCCGTGTGGGATCCCAGGATCCAGTGCCATGGGACCTGCACCGGTATGGGATCCTGCTCTAGCATGGCTGAGGAAATGCAACAGCAGCCAGAGCTTTCTCTCACTTCTTCTTAGACTGGATATAAAGAAGAAATTCTTTACAATGAGGGTGGTGAAACACTGGAAGGAGTTGCCCGGAGAGGTGGTGGAGGCCCCATCCCTGGAAACATTCAAGACCAGGTTGGATGGGGCTCTGAGCAACCTGATCTAGTTGATGGTGTCCCTGCTCACTGGAGGGGGGCTGGACTAGATGACCTCTAGGGGTCCCTTCCAACCCAAAACATTCTATGGTTCACACAAGTCCCAGTGAGCACATCTTGGCTAAGGCGCCCCATAGCACTCACATCCATGACGGTACCGCTGGGCCTGGCTGTGTGTTAGACTCCCTGGTTTGCATTTCTCTTTACAGATAATGCCTTTTAGTGTGTTCTTTCTTGTTGTTATCCAGGGATGTTACTAATTCCTGCATCCCTGGAGGTAAGTGGAAAACCCCCAACAAGACGGAGGGACATACTGGCCCATTTCTCAGAACTCCACTTTTATCTGGTAACAGGATTAGTGACTTTTTCTGTCGGAAGTTAATCCTTTAAATGTGTTAACTCCAAACAAATGCGTCCCCTATGCTGCTCTGGCCTAGAGTATAATTAGGCTTTCTATGAACTTAGAGCACTTCTAATTTAAATAAATAGTCATGAAATGGAAAAACCTTTTGTGGCATTTGCTTGATTGCATAGCAATTCATTAATAGTGGAGTTCAGCTATTCCTTTTTGCTGCAGAGGGAGGGTCTTTGTATGTAACTCACTGTTACAGTTCTGCATCTGTTCACCAACAGGGTAACTGCATGTCAGAATGGCAACTCCAAACCTGGAGAACCAGCTACAGAGTGCCCAGAAGAATCTGTTGTTTCTCCAGCGAGAACATGCCAACACGCTGAAAGGCCTGCACGCCGAGATTCGACGCCTGCAGCAGCACTGCACAGGTAGCTGGGAGAGGAGGCTGATGCTGATTTGGTGCTTAACTCTCTTCACAGGAATGGAGTAACTGGTTCCTACTTCAGCGGTGAAACCTCAGCAACAAAGCCCGCCACCAGGCTATATTTGGGGTGATCGGCATGCGTCTCGGGGCACAACTGTGTGGCCATTAACCAAAGATACTTTTTTTTTTAAAAAAAAAAAGGCAATGTGTCACCTGATAGTTCCAGTTGTTTTACAGATTTGATAAATTGCAGTGGATCTACTATTGCTTCAGGTGGAGGGAAGGGTTGGTTTATTTAGATTGAAGTATGCCATTGTAAATATGCTCACCAGGTGGGGTATGGGGTAGATGATGATGTTCTAACAAAAATAAACAACTTCTTTCCTCAGATTTAACCTATGAGCTGACTGTAAAGAGTTCAGACTTGTCAGGTAAGGAATACATAGCATTTTTCTTCTAACATTCATGTTAAACTTCCTCATCTTTTTCAAAGTTTGTTGTTTTTCCATTACAGTTAAGTGAGAATACTTTGCACTTGGGATGTTGGCTCTATAAATTCTAAAGGTGTAAGAGTAGTTTTCTACTTTCCAGAATTAGTTTGTTATTTATGAAGTAAATGTCACAAGTTCTTTACCAAGGCCACATAGGAAATCTTTGAAAGAGCCAGGAATGGAGTGGAGAACTGCTGACTCCTCTCTGACAGTTCCCTGCATGCCGTATGGGAACATGGGACGTGAATTTTAGGGGCAGAAGAGTTGAAACTATTATTAAAACTTAGCTGGTCCTGTAATTACACCACAAAGCTTTCATTGTTATATATACATTTATATACACACGCTAGATTCTAGTTATTTCAGATGTATTATGTTATCAACAGGTGAAGCACGGGAATAAAATACTCCCTGGGAGTAACCTCCCGGATCAGGGATAGGACACATATTGCAGATAAGAGAGAATAGGCTAATTTAGCAAAGGAACTGAGCAGCTTTGCATGTGCTCAGCATTATTTCTTGATACTGCAATATTGCTCAGATGCTTCTCATCACAGGATTTTCGCAGTAGGTGATGTGTGGGTGATGCCGCTGCGTTGATGCTGTGCCAAGCTCAGCCACTGCCCAGTGTGGAGGAGACACCACCTAATGCTTTGTAGTTGATAGCCCTGTGATGTTGGGTGCTTGTTATTGGAGAAATTCAGGCTGCTGGTCTCTGCTAAAGAGTTGGGAAGCCATCCTGCTGCAGCAACCGAGGGAAGAGTGACAGAATCGCCCCATGGGCCCCATGGCATTAGGGCAGGGGTAACCGAGGGAAGAGTGACAGAATCGCCCCATGGGCCCCATGGCATTAGGGCAGGGGTAACTGAGGGAAGAGTGACAGAATCGCCCCATGGGCCCCATGGCATTAGGGCAGGGGTGCTGAGAGGGGTCAGCCTGCCCATTCTGGTGGTGCAGGAACCCCTAGTGTTACAGGTGGCGTGTCACGCTGTTGTGAAGAGAAGGCAGCCAGGCTCAGACAGCAGCTCAGTGACGAGGCACACCTCTGCCTTATGGAGTCACGGAGCACATCCCCCTGGAGAGCTGGGACAGCTGCTCCTGCACGCTCTCCAGCCAGTCTGGCATTTGCAGTGGGAGAATTTCCTCTTAACGACCAGAGGATTCACAAAATGGCTCCAATCTTGAGCAAAAGTTCAGCAAGTGTGGGTTCTGTAATCCCTGTTCCCCAGGCCATGTGAGGCCTCTCTACTTAGTATCAACACTGTTAAACCGTGGTGAGTGGCACTGGCTCGTCATCATTTCCCTAACAGCTGTCCTGGTGCTCCTGAAGATGAAGTCATTTTAAGAGAATTAGCTGAAGTTAGTCATCTTAGATTTCTCTTATGGCTTTGGGATGGCAAAAGGAACCCTAGAGCACTATTTTACTTGGTGGCTATTATTAACTTGAAACACTTCTGCTTTTCCTATTCTTCTAGGGAATGGTAGTTCAAGAAGTGATGAACTCAAAAGAAAGTGCGAAGATCTTGAAGCTCAGCTGAAAGTCAAAGAGGCTGAAAATAACGAATTACTGAAAGAACTTGAACAAAAGAATGCGATGATAATGGTGCTGGAAAACACTATTAAAGAAAGAGAAAAGAAGTATTTGGAAGAGTTAAAAATGAAAAGCCATAAGCTCAACATGTTGTCAAGTGAACTAGAGCAGAGAGCAAGCACTATCGCTTATTTAACTTCTCAGCTGCATGCTGCTAAGAAGAAGCTGATGAGTTCAAGTGGGACTTCAGAGGGGACCCCTTCTGGCAGTCCTGTCTTGTCCAACTATAAGCCTTCCCCTCCCAAAGATAAACTGCCGGAGACTCCACGGCGCCGAATGAAGAAGAGTCTGTCAACACCACTCAACCCCGAGTTTGAAGAGGCCTACAGAATAGGCTCGGAGAGCCGGAAGCTGCTGCTGAGAGAGCCCGTGGATGCCATGCCTGATCCCACTCCCTTTCTCTTGGCCAGGGAGACGGCGGAGGTCCATCTTATTAAGGAGAGGCCGTTAGTTATTCCACCTATTGCTTCGGATCGTGCACCCGGTGAATCGCACAGCCCAGCCCGAGAGAAGCCGCACAAGGCACACATTGGGGTGGCGCATCGCATCCACCATGTCGCGCCATCCCAGCCTCAGCCGGAGGTTGAAACGCTGGCAGTGGATCAGGTCCATGGAAGCAAAGTGGTCAGAAAGCACTCAGGGACAGACAGAACTGTTTGAGTAAAATCACTGAAATGCTCTACTCTGTTGCTGTTTATGCACTGTGATCCTGTAGGATAAATAGCACCTGCAGTAAAGTTTCTTTTGATGCCCCATGCATGCCAAACTTCTTCCAGATACATCATTAATAGATTACGCTCCTCTAACGAACCCTAACATGACTGTGTTCATATGGCAAGGTATATAACTACTAAATGCTGTGGCCAAATCGGGTACCTGACCGCTTGCTTCTGAGCACTGCACCATTTATTGTAACTACACGTGTGGACAAAGGCACAGGCTGCAGGCTGCGTTATTAATCAGTAGTAGTGAAAACAAACCTAACTCTAAACCTGCAGCGATACCTATTGGCTGTTAACAGTTGAACTATCAGTGGGGTTTTTGTCTTCACTGTGTCCGTAAGCGCTCCATACACAGCCGCTAACCGCCACGACAGCCTGTCTCACAGTAGCATTGGAAACAACACAGACGTACGTACACATTGAAATGACTGACGGGCAGCTTTTCCTTCACATGCACATGCTCGCAATTGCAAATTGTGTTCAGTTTCTCTTTCTCAAAATCCTGAAAGTCCAAGCAAGCATTACCTGAGTAATCCTAAAGACAGACTTTGGTTTGTGGCTTTCTGTAAGTAAGGAAAAAAAAAAAAGGGGGGTATTAAAGCACTCTTTTAAAGGGTTAGTGATCCTTCTAGAAAGAATATGAACACTGGGTTGGTTTATAAAACCTGAGTGGCTCCATTACCCATGTCACACTCGTCAGTACACTGCACTTGTAGCACCTTCCATACTGGCTCAGAGCCCCTTTTCCAGGGAGAAAAACGTAACTGGCTGCCCAATATGGAAATGGGTCTTTATGCTCTAACCTGCACTTTTTTTTGTAAAGGGATTTTTGTTTGTTTGTTTTGTTTCCTGAAAAACCTTTGTCTTGTTCAAGACGTGATATCATCATCAGACAGTGCTGGCTTCTGCCAGCTGAGGCAGCTGAGCTGTCCCTCTAAACTGTGTGTATTTAGTTGTAAATTTAACAGCTGTATCCAGTTCACACAGGCGGAGAACCTGGCATCCTTGATTTTTATCCTTGTGGACTGGGATGGACTTGCCTTGCACTTGCCCTGGTTCCCCTACTCCTCTCTAGTAAGCAACAGGTAGGCCCTACATCTGTTAGACTACTTGATTATTTTTAACTATTATTTTTTTCCCTAGGAAAGAAAGGCATACTGAGAGCTGTGAGAGTCTGTAATTTGGGGAGAGGAGCACAAATTTGACCATTTTTTTCTTAAGCTCTGCTCAGCACCTCCAGCTCGCCTCTGCTTCACTCTTGGCTGCAGCCTCCGAGTAGGACCAGCAAGACCCAATGGCTCCCAAATGCTGCTAAGCTTACGATGTGCCTTCAGAACCCTGTGAAAGCTGAGGAAGGATCCCTGCCCTCTGCCCTTCCCCTTGCCAGCTGTAGTCTGCCCCTCCTAAGCTTTTTCTGCAGCTGTGTGTTGGTGTGTGTCTCCCTCCGGAGCCTTGGATCACCGTCAGCTGCCTCCAGCAGGCGCTGGCAGGATGACAAACGCTGTTCTTCCCAACTGTGGTACTGCTGAATGTCCTGTGCAGCATGACGCCTTGCAGCAGGGTTGTTCCAGTCAGGGTTTGAGCAGCCACTGGCCCTAAGGCCTCCTGTGCCCTACCCCCTGCACCCCCACCCCTCAGGCACTTGCTGTTCTGGAGCCCGAGACAGACAGACAGACAACCCTGCCCGTTGTGCGGTGGGATGCGTGTTGTGACTGGTGGGGAGGGATAGGGAAAGTGTGTTCCTGGAAAATGGCTGGTTAAAGCAGGCTTGTTACTCTGTGGTTTACTATTTTTAAGTGTATTGCATTAACCAGCAGTGGGTTGGGGTTTTTTTGGTTGTTGTTGCCGTATTTTTATGGCGCGCTGTTGTATGACTGATACCCTGCCACTTGTTCAAAGATGATGGAAGGCACCGCTTCTCAGCACAGCAGAAGTGATGCTTTGGGCAATTAAAAACATTTCTTACAACCACACAGGCAAACCTTAGTCTTTGTGTGCGTGAGACTAACGTGTTACCTCTGCCATATGCATAGACCAGCTTGGAGCCCTTCCAGCTAAAAGGAAATGCAAATTACAAACCCCGCTTTTCAAATGTGTTTGTTTATTGATAGCACTAGCTTGGCTGTATTGCACTATTTAACATCAAGTGTGCCTAAGTGACCGCTGCCCCACCCATGGTGTGAATCTCTGCCTGGCTCCACACACACACACGCACGCAGACACCACGCGCACCCCCCCAAAGGGCTGGATTCTGTGGGGAAAATCTAGTGCCAGCTTCAGAGTGTCAGTCTGCGTTCAAGGTGAGACAGACGCCTTGCAGGACCCAGTGGGAAATGTGCTTTGTAGTGTAAAGATCAGCTTCAAAAACAAGGCCGACACCCATCGCATTCCTTCTCAGGGAGGTTGTGTACACAGGTGTCCGGAGGGTGTTCTGAAAGAGCATGGAGGGAAGGAGGACACTGAGTGGTGCTTGCGGTACGGCACGAAGCTGGAAACGAGAAGGGCCTCCAGGAGAGAGGACGCCCTTCAAAAATTCCCTTTTTTTTTTTTTTTTTTACAAGCCTGAAATAACTGATACCCAGGAAATGTAAACAGCATTTCAGCCAGTAACTGGTAATGGGAAAGAATGAAAGGAGCAGTGGGATTATAAGAGTGTCCCAAGGTGGCTCCACGTTCCCTGAACGGAAAAGAGGCAGCGAATGTTTATATTGACCCCCCCTAGCGTAGCCCCTAGAAAAGAGAAGCTTCAGTGATGGCTCATGTGAGAAGCATTAAACCGCGTACATTATATACTAGCAGTAACGATAGAATACTGCTGCTTGCGCCAAGAGCGAAGGCGCTACCAGCTGCTGAGGTGTGCAGACAGACGGAAGGTGGTCAGCTCATCGACCCCCTGTCCCCCGGAGGAGCCGTACCTGGAGCTTGAGCCTGTGTGCTTGGATGGGGATGATCTTCAGCAGGGGTAACTCCACCACCAGGACGCCGGGCTTGCTTCTGGTGAGGCAGCTGCGCTCCCTGTCCCAGTCTGCTCCTTCCAGGAACAGACCGGAAACAAAGCAGCCTGCACAGGCAGAAAATGCAACATCTCCTGTGAACTGAGCTACTAAAAAATCAGTTTAAGACAGCTGTTCCCGCAGCAGCTGCCCTGGGCACCCGCAGGCACGACAGAACTCACTACATCTTCAACTGCAGCGACCCAGAGGGGTCTTCTCTGTGGTGCCTGGTACTGTGTTTAAAAACATTTTTTTCAAATTAAAATGGCCTCAGCTGCATGACCGATGATGGACATTAGTAGGAATAAATACTGATTTGCAGTTTACTTCCTCACAGCAGGCGCCATCCTCCAGTCACTTGCCCAAGCAACAGCCAAGTTCTAAGCGAGGTTTTTAACTCCTGTGGGACTGCGCGTTAGGCCTGGCAAAAGGTGAAGGGCTGGGATTGAGCTGTTCTGGTACAAACACCAAGCATTTTGATGAAATGGCAGTAAATAAAGAATCGTCTGGGTAAGCCCTTGAGGTGACTTTTATTTTTAACTGAAAGTTAGAGTGAGCAAAACCGATCAGGCTTTTCTTTTTCCTCCTGTGTTCCCAATCAGGGCTCGTACCCAAAAGCATCGCTTAGCCCTCCCCTCTGCCCAGCGTTTGTTGTATTTAGTAATCAGAGCACTGCTAGTCACAGGTAGCTCATAAAGATACATTTACACAGTAACTCATACCTAGCTGTTGTTTAAATCTCGTTCAGTCTATTATTTGTGGTGTAAATAGGTCTTTGTAACCCTGCTCAGACCTGTAACGTTCTAGCGAGAGCGAGCAAGGGAGGGGGCGAGTTCAGTGGCGTGCATGGGGTGCAGAGCTGAAGCAAGCCGCTCATACCCTGTGTCAGAAACCAGGACCCCACTACTTCCCAGCTTGAAATCCTGCGGACTGTGACACGTAACCAGGGGTACTGGCTGCGCGGGGGTAGTCTAAGTAATTTACTCTGTGCCTGGCGGTTTCCCCCCTCCCCCATGAACTACTTTATTATTTTTGCCAAATAACCATAGAAACACATACCTTGAGTAGACCCTTCAGTGACGTCTTCTGCAGTCCTGTACGCGGTTACCTCTGTGTAGAGGGTGGAGTGATCCAGGGGCCACTTGTTTTTCCTGCAGGTGGCTTGAACAAGAGCCGTCAGGTACGATTCTGGGATGTGCAGGCCTGAGAGCCACATCACCTTTGGCTCACACTCGTTAACCTGCAATCACAGAAGATGAGCTGAGGCACCTGGTTCTCCCTCCACGCCTGGTACTCAGCCCAGAGGCCAGCACTCTTGACAACGTAGCCAGTGGCTGGTCTGTTGCGCCTGTAGTCGTGCAAAAATTCACCGTCGTTCTAGGTGGCGACTGGCATTAGTTCAAGTAACGCCTCTGAAGCAGCGCACGATCACTGACTTGTGCACCGACCTGTGTCGCGTATCACGCAGAGTAACAAACCCAAGCGCTCTCTGGAGGCACTCACCCAGCTGGTGTACTGGTTATACCGAGCTCTAAAGAAAATGATCCAATTTCCAAGTGTTTTGAGCGTATCAGGGGCCAGGCGCCGCCAGATGCCAGGAATCTGTCCGTTAAAGAGAGCCCGAGCCACATCGTCCAGCTCACTGCTCATTCCAACTTCCCCAGCCAAGGCCTGGAAAGATGATGAGAGTCTGAGTGCCAGCCTGGGGTGGGTGAAGCCCGACTGATTTTCTCAAGCCGCCGCGTTCTTACTTACGCGTTGCAGCTCAGCCAATGACTTTGCCATTCGAACGATCAGCTTATTAAAACGTTCCAGTTCCTGCAACAGCACCACAGTCGTAGGGGATATCTCTGGTCCAAACCCTTTCCGTATCTGGTCAAGATCGAATACCTGCGGTATTTTGTTCTGTATATCCTTAGCAACATTGGCGATATGTTCATCTCGACTAATCCCTGTACCAGTTTCACCTGAAACAAGAACACTTTAGTGAGACTAAACCTGCATAGGTTACCCCTTCTGTTGTTAATTCTCTAAGAGAACCCTGAGAGCTGACGCGCCGTTTGGCGCCCGAGCCCCCACCCACCTCAGCACCGACGCTTCCACCAGCAGCTCCCTGACTGCCTCAGAGGGAGCCTCTGGGCACGGGCTGACCCGCGCCCGTGCTGCAGGGTTACGCAGCTCAGCTGCCGCCCTCCCCTCCCAGTCCCCGCTGTTCCGCTGCCTCTGCTCCCCAGGGCCGTGGCACAACCCCCCGTGCCCCCGGCGGGGCGCAGGCAGCCCGACGGCCCCACAGCCTCAGTGCCAGGACCCAGGCAAGGAGCTCGCCACCTCCTTACTTCTTTACACCAACAAGTCAAACTAACAGAGAACGTACCTGTTTGAGGCTGCAGCTCGAGAAGATGAGCCCAGATATCACGCACCGCCTGCGTGTAGTACCCAATCTCAGCATTTGCATGAAGACCAAACACCTCGGGGGTATTGGCAAGCGGCAGAGATTCTATCGCCTCTGCAATACAAAACCGCGCTTCCTAGAGATGTGATGTATTAAACCCCAGCTACCAGGCAAAAAAGAACGCTGCAGAGAATTCCACGAGCGATTTTTTGTTATCGCTCCGCTTGAAAAAAAGCAAATGCTCTAGCTGGTGTTGAAACACTGCATGGATTGACTAAACGTGACAGCATGAAATGCGCACCCAGCCACCCCCCGAAATGTATCGCTTCGTAATAAAACAATTAACATGCTCTTCACCTGGGGATTTTTTTTTTTTTAAAGAAATGAGGAGCTGGCTGGTAAGCGCACGCTACAAAGGGCTGCTCACATAAAGCAAGAACCATACAATCAGTGGATCACAACATTGCGATACACACACACACAATGCCCAAAGTTCCTTTCAGCTTCTCATATCCAGCAATGGACAGAAGGCGAAAACAGACACTGTAAGTAGGCTTTTTTTAAAAAAAATTCTAACTTATGTGGCAGGAAAAGCATTTCTTACCAACAAAGTCGTCTTTTACAGTCCCTTGGGGAATTTTATAATCAACCTTGTTGTTTTTATAAAAATGAAACACTTGAAATGTGTCAAATACGAAATCGCCAAGGTACTCATCCATATAGACGGTCAGAATGCGACGATCGAAGCTATCAATTGCACGCCCACCATACATGACCTAGAAATCAGTTACAGCAGTGTTACAGCGCTGGCTTTGGGGCAGCAAATACAGTTACAAATCAGTGAAAGGTCCTACACCCTCTCTGCTTTTGCAGTGACCGCATGGTGTAGCACTGGCTCCCATAGGGGATACCCGGTACCTCTCGAGGGGGAGCGAGCAGGAAATATTTGCACGGAGGAGCCAGCTGCTCTGGGCACCCCTAACAGCCAGTCTTGGTGATTTATGTGCAGCGGTACCTTCCTTAGGTACCAGCTCGTGCTCAGCTGTGACAAAGTGCCACAAAATAACAGCTTCTGGTACCGTTTCGTGTCACAGCAGCTACATTGAACTGTCCGGCTGCTACACAGCACGTATGGCACACAGCGCTGCAGGGGCTCTGGAAATGCCTGTGCAGCTCTCGTGTCGGTAATACTGCGCTGTACCAATAACACCGTAAGGTTGGGCTGTTCAGTACCTTTCATCAGAGGATCCCAAGGGCTCTCATTCAAAATTAATTAAGCACTGTAACTCCCCTGTTGTGCAGTTACACGCCACGGCCCTGTTTCATTGAGACAATGAGATTAAGTGGCTTGCTCAGGGCTACACAGGAGTTTCAAGACTGCCCAGGAGAGATTCACAGCCACCGTGAGGGTACAGCCCACGCAGAAAGGAAACTTCCTTTATCTGGATTCTTTTATCATCAGGTGTTCCCTAGGGACATTGGAGGGCTCTCCTCTCCTTAGTGACGTTGCAGGCACTCACCTCACCGATAAGGTATTTGAGACTGCTCCAGGGGATCTTATCATCGTTTTGTTGGAAAGCTTTTGTCAAGTATGTGTTAAGAATTTCCATGCAGACCTAATAAAGTTGTTGGAACATGAGATAAGAAGATTCATAAATCAGCTATGCATATCCATAGACTTGACTTAATGTAGTTCTTGTTTGAAAACTTAACTTTTTAATTATTTGAGAAAAAAAAAGATTGTTAAGTATAAATCCTCTTCAGAAAAGAAACCCATGACAGAAGCAATATAAACGTGAAGGATTGGGAATCCGATTAATTTTTAGTGGCCACAATTGACATTATAGAAGATCAGGAGTCTACATGAGTACACAGCAGCAGAAAAAAATGAGGTAAAATGTTATCGTGAGGAAGGATTAAAGCTGGATAGATTTTGTATGTTTTCAAAAGTAATCTGAGCAACTCGGGAATATAAGAGCCATTGTAATTATTTCTTACCTGGAAATCAGATTCATTAAAATCATATGGTACGTTCCAGCCAACTTTCCCAAACTTTCTTCTCTCCTGAACCACAGCATGGAAAAATGCCAAGACGTAGACTAAGGATTTAAAGGCCGGATGTGGGCACTGCTCTAAGGCTTCCTGGGGAATTCTGAAGTAGGTGGCTCTCATATTCAGTTTCAGACCATTAGGTGGTTCTGTCACAACCTATCAAAATATTTATGGAAGCCATCAGTTACCGGATAGCCTCAGGAAAATAAGCTGTAGATGTATCGCGCTTTCTAAGTAAGCTATACAACGCAAGCTTGAAATTTTTGAACAGCTTTCCAAATTCCTATCAATATGGAGCTTTTCTTAAGTAAAGACACAAAGCAGACCTTTAAAGTTTATCAAGGTAAACACACATATGCAAAGAGAAACTTGATATTCTTTTAGAAATAGTCACGTTATTGGAAAGATGTTAATATTTATCGTACTTGAAGATCTAATTTACTGAAGTATTACCACTGCTTTCCATATTTTGGCATGTCCTACATACCACCACAGTCAGGTGGCTTAGCAGTCTTCAGTGCGGCTTTACTGATGATCAAACAGGCAGGGCCAGCTTCCTGGCAGCTTTTTGCAAGTGCTATAAAACCTATGATCTCATCGCTCACGACTAGACCTAGAAAGCGCGTATTTGCAGCCTTTCAAAGAGACATTCATGCTCGCTTCTCCCCACTGCAGCACTAAGCACTGCTGGAGGGGAGTACTCCAGAGCCGTCATGGACACCCTGGAGCACATATTGGGTGGATCTGTCATGCCACTGCCTTCAAACATGTGAAATAAAATTATTATGTTTACAGGACTGGTCCACCACAACAGAAGTAAAGCAGCCATAGAAAGGAGCACTGGGGCAGCATTCATGGCTTGTGCCTTCAAAATAATCAGCTCAGCTTGCTTGTGATAAATGCTGCAGCCTGAAGTAGCAGCTGGAAGCCATTATCCTATTACGACGTCTGCTCCACTGGCACTATTGCCAGGCTAGACAGAGACCTCAGCTCTGCACTTCAGCATCAGGACTGACAGGACTATTTCTGTCTCTCCGGATATTCCTCACTTGTGGCAGCATTTGAATCTAAAGAGCATTTGTCGCATTTCCAGGTTTTACTCACAAACCTCTACTCTGAAATAACTCCTTCAGAAAAAATCTGCTGAGGAGCTTTCACCCAAAGGAAAAAAATCACTGTAAGATGAACAGGATGATGAAAAAAGGATTTGGCTTACAAAGACAAAAAGCTAGTACCTACAGCCCAAGTCAACATGCTGCGTTCAGGCCGTGCTCCTCCCAAAGGCAGCCTGTTTTGCTGAATAAGAGTGGCAGGACATGCTCTCCTGACTGGGGTTTCCCCACGGCACAGTACCTTTAAGGACTTCTGCAGTATTCCAATCGGGAAGCCCTTGGTCGGGTCAGTAGTCAGCCAGAGGCGAAAGTCTGGGTGAGGCTTTGTAATTTTCTCCAGGGCCTTTTCCAGATTGACAAGCCACCTCACCAAAAGGTGACAGTTCTGCAACATTAGCCACTCCCCATGAACCGCCACGTTCTCCAGCATCTGCAAAGCAATCTTAAGAGGGAAGGAACGGTCTCTGAGTAGCTCTCCCTTTATCCTGTAAGCAAACTGACCCTGATGGCTTAGTGCAATGGATTTCCTCCTGCTAGCAAGCACACTCGGCCTTGTAGTTAGTTTTAGTAGACATAGCAGAATGCTCCTTGATGAGAACAGGCCTTTTCCAATACCACAAGAAGTTGCTCTGAGATGCTTTTTTTATTTCATTAATTCCTTTTGAAATTAAAAGTCACACAGAGTATTGCAGTATTTCAAAACAGTACAGGAGTGTGCATCGCTCAGAAAAGGGTGACGATCAGGGCCTAGGAAGTGGTGATCTAAATGAATCTAGCAGGAGACCTCCCCACTGACTGAATTCACAGCAAATTCAGTCAGCTACTAAGCTTTGGACAAGCCTGCCTCAGTGTCCATAACAAAAGGAAAGCTACAGGAAAGACAAGGAGCAGCAAGATGTCTTTTTGGTAACGAATATTGTGACTTCCAATCGACTCGTCCACACAGAGACACAAGATCACTGAGTAACTGTTGAAAGGCTGCAGAGTAACATCTTTTCAGCTCAACTGTTTTTTAACAGATGACGATATCATTCTGATTCTGAATCAGCCACTCAGCCAAATGCCCCCTTTCACGTTACAGTTTCTGTAATTATTCCCAGGCTGGCAAATCGTATGCTATGTCTGAACCGCAAAGTAACTCCCTTTAAAATGGAGCAGGCCTTCAGAAAGGAAGTTTGACCAGGCCCACAACATTAGGATCATAATTTGCAATTCACAAACTAACTTGCTGCACACAGAACATCCCTACCCTCCCACCAAAGTTACCTTTTCTTGGCCTTGTCCCATGGCTAGGAGTTTGAGTCTATCCCCTCCAAAGCCTGTCCTCTCAGCCAGTTTCATGAGGTCACTGACAGGATCAGAGCCAGGACTTAAGATGAAAACAACTGGTGAGTAAGGACTGCTCTGCTCAAAGATAGCTTCAAAGCTGATCACAGGGGGCTGCACATACCTGGTAGGAAAAGAAGCACAATAAACTGCTAATTTATTTTACACAAACATCAAAGCTCATTGCAGAGTGCACATGGAAACGATACAGAGACAAATCACACTCTCTTGCTTAGGCAAATTACAAAGTAATTTATATAGTTGATTACAATTCCCATTCTGTGTGAAATACCTGAATGGTGTGATTCAGATTTGAAAGAGCGTGACTTACTTCTCACTCATTGTCAGAGTAACGTAGTCTGTCACTGCCCGATAGAGCCGGTCCACCCGGAAACACCGTAAAAGTAGGAGCTTCTGAAAGTCCGTGAGATTGTTCTGGTACTGCATGGGGAATGGCATCTGCTCCAGAGCATCTGTATCATACCACTGGCAAGAGAAGGTGGGAGACAATGCAAACGGATCAGACGGCTCTATCAATGAAATTACTAGGAAAGCAGACAAAAGCATTTTGATTAACAAGGGGCCAAGAGACACAAGGAGAATGAAGAAGAAAGTCAATCAGCTGCAAAGGAATGTTAAAAGACTAAGTGAATGTAAAAAATTCAACTTTTTCAGTATGAAGTATTCAAGTCCAGAAACACATTTGTACTTTCATTTTATGTCAAGTAATTCTCTTACAATAAAGAAAACAGCATCTCAAGCAAAAAGTATTAACAGATTGCTTACAGGAAGACTTCTTATAAAGCAAGAAGACACGGAATGAAACTAAAGGCAGAACAAAGGGAAGTCTGTGTTTGTAGCTAGCCTATAGAACTCACTGCCGCAAGATAATCAAAGTACAATTTAGCAGTACAAAAATAAGTGAAATGTTGACTGTTGAAATCAACAGCAAAAATTCCAGTGACTTCAACAGGGCAAATAATTCATCTAAGGCATTTGAGTGGAAAATAAAAAATCTACAGTATACCAGGGAAGGGTTTTTTTGGTTTGTTTTTTAAATAATAAGAGCCCTAACTCTTCTGGAAATAAGCCAATCACTAGCTGAGGTCAAGAAGAAAAGCAAGGCCTTGACAGAAAAAGCCAGTGGTGACATGCCTCCTGCCAAGTGCTATGGCACACTGCATCATTCTTGAACATTTAATACCAGAAGAAAAGCGAGGAGAGAGAACAGAATTGCAGAAAAGCACGTACATTTTTCCATACATCTGGATTTTTCTCCACATCATCTGGAAGAGATTCAAATTTTTCAGGAAATAGTTCAGACAAGCGAATTAGGTCTTCCCAATCTTGATCTGGAAGCCAAGCATACGGTTTCTTTCGTGCACTCTTCTCCAGGGAAATATTGCCTAGTAACATTCAGAAACCAGAGCGAGTGTCCATGTCATTAATTCTCCAATACATGACCACACATACAGTCCCATTGCACAGAGAAACCAACTGGAGATTTATTTCTGGAAGCACTGTGAGATTAAACTGGTCTGCTGAAGAGAAGCTGGCATTTGACAAGTGCTTGCAAAAGCCAGAGCTGTATCTTTGCAACCATTTCTAAAATTATTTATACGTAGTCAGAAAATAACTAAAGATTATTTTCTCAGGTAACATTCTAACAATCAGCTAGTGTGAGATTTGTCAACACCTGCAGAGAACGATTAGCTTCTTCGCTGTTTAACAAAGTAAAAAAAATAGAAATAGCAGAATCCACAATTTGTGTAAACCAACATAGTTCAGCTCTCTTCAGTGGTTTCTCTAGGTGCTAGCTCTTACAGCAACTCATATCTAGTCAAAAATCTCTTTGAAAGATCTTTTAGCTATTGCTACAAATAGCTATATATTTATATACAAATATTCACTTTACCTTTTAAAAAGAACTCAAGTTCTTCTTGTGGAACTCTGCCATCAGCTTGTTCTATCCTGACAGTCATATTAAAGGAGAATAGTAGCTTGTGCTTCTCAAACAAGCCTGCATTAAAAGGACAATACTTTCAAGAATCAGCTGCTACAACATGTGGAACTGGAGTAGTCTTTAAATCCATATCCTGCACCTGGTCACCCCACAAAGATCAGGATGATCAAATATGGGGCTTTGGATCAGGTTTACAGAGTCAAAGCAGCATCTGTGAGCTACAGTCAGGGATGCGAGAACCATAGCTGTGATTCACCATTCATAACTGCATTAAGAAAAGCATTTCTTTAAAAGTTACATTGGTAATATGCACGGTTTCTTCAAACAGAAATAGGAGGGGGTAAAGTGTAAAACCAGGACCCATGCTGAGAACTGAAAATTGGTGAATTCACTGTTTGGTAACTTGCCTCTTTAATGTAAACCAACTGAAGGTGTGGCTTTTATCAAGCATTTGCACAACACAGGATCAGCCCATTGCTAAATCGCACTAACCTGTGCAGCCGTAGTTATAGGTGTTGAAAGTCAATGTATCCATGATGTTTTTTAACCTCTTCAGAAGGATAGGACTGGGCATGGATTTCCGAAGAGAGAGGCCAAAAACCTCTAAGAAGGAGACCAGTGAGTACTGATACATGATGTTGACAAGTGCCATTTCAGACAAAACGGAGAATAAAATGGCGCCCCTCCTGGCAGCTGGTCTGTAGCCATCTCGAAGACGATCAATATCCACCGCTGTCGTCTCAGCCAGATTCAGTTTTTCAATCACCTAGCCATACATGGATTTTATACACGTCATTACTGTGCTGATCCATAGTACATTACACCACAATAAGCAGAGCTATTCAGTGCCTGCCTCTCTACATTGATTGTACAGGCAATCTGGGCAGATAACCCTGAAGAAGTAGTATGTATTGTAAAAATCAAAAATTAGATAAAGTTAATCCCATCCTGTATATTAATGAAAAATAAAGGCAAAGATTTGCACAGAATCATGGAAATAGTGTGGGAAAGGCCCTATGAGGATCTTTAGTTCAACTTTCTGCCCAATGCTGGGCTATGACCACTACTAAATCAGGTCAGCTGTGGCTTTGCCCAGCTCCAGCCTGAAAACCTCCAAGGATGGAGATTCTACATCCTATCCGAGTAACAAATATCTTAATTTTTCATTTCAGATCTGATACAATACAAGACAAAGGTTGTTTCAGAGCTGAAAGAAATATATCACATGCTCTTTGCTCTAGAACTGTAAACAACCATTACTTTGGTCCTGATCAGGACTTTCCTGAAGATAGGTTTTGGTTCTCTGATGCAATAAAATACTGCCCAATACTGAAAGATGCAACATACTTATGAGAAAACTCTCCATTGCTTTTCAAACTGATTCCTAGCTTCAAGGGTGAAAGATGATGCACAATGAAAAAGGAAAGACAATGTTCTATCAGTAGATATCCTTCCAAAAAGCCCAGAGCCAGTACCTCAGTAGCTTTGGATTTTGTCTCTTCCAGGGTTTGCACCAAGTCCAAGTTGTCCAACATGTTTCCTGTGGAAGATGTCAGTTCCCGAAGGAGAGAGTCTTCCAGATCTTTCAGCAAGTTTTTGTTGTCACTTGTCTCCTGGATGAGATGTTCTCTCTGCTCTTCCAACTCCTTTCTTTCAAAACCCATAATGACACTGAGCAACTGATCCTCCAGGCCTTTTAGTGTAACTACAGATACAATACATGTACACAGCACACGGTCTTTTTTGAACACAAGGAGAGCTTTTACAGAACTTGTTTCATCTCAATCATCTCATAAAACTACAGCAATGCAGAGTGACTTGATTAATAACTTTGTATCTTAATTCTACCAAAGCATCCTAACCTGACAGATATAAAAAGAGATACTTAGCTCAGTTTCAGATTAAAAGAGAGAAGTGAGAAGAATTTTTTATTAAATCAGATGCTAAGTATAAGGGAGACTGTGAATTTTTGAGAGTTTCAGTGCTGTTCAGACAAGCACCCAGGCCCTACACTTGCACTACAGCATAATCACTACTTTATTACTATATACACACTTTTGCTTACCTGTGTAATTGATAACCATAGCTTTGCCAAACACAGAGGGAGAATACTTTGGATTTGATAATTTGGTGTTCAGGTACAATCTAAAATTACTGTCATAGTCAACCTCTTTGTCACCCAGGACAACAAATGTGCGCCCCTGTGCAACTTTGATATTCTTCTCTAAGACATTGTCTATCACAGGATCAATGTATTCATCAACACCGTGCAACAAGAAAGGGCTTCCATGCTTTATGGCCAGTTCTAGTTGTTTAAGGAAATCTGGGTCATTAAAAGAAGCCATCTGCAAGAGAATAATGGGAAGATATGAAAAGAGAACTGATACTCAACTTGCTGAACGTTATTCTTTTACAATAGTTGCCAGCACTAATGAAGTTTGCTCTTTGTTGCTTTCTGTCTTTCCTCTTACAGATGATATAAACTGCACTGGTACAAAATAGTAAAGGTGCTTATTTTTTTCTAATCAGTTGAGAATAATTTCAATTTGGAGAACTATTCTTCAAAGTTCCAACTGCGCCTCTGACTGTGTTATTGCCCTACACGGAAACTCCACCCTGGAACTGAGATAAAATACAAGGTACACCAGCCTTTTGGTTATACCATTTCTGCATGTATGAAGGCTGGCCAAGATCCCAAACAAACCATCTGTCCCAAAGAACTGAAGGTCACATGAACAGTGATATTCTCTATCTATTTCAGAGACACAGTAGTCAACACATTTGTCAGTATATAACTGGTTTCCCATTCAAGGTGACAGATATTTATGCAGCTTTTAAAACAACCAGTAAAGAAATAAAATGATCATTTATCTTTACCTTCAGGTTATTTTTTTCTTCTTTCTTCTTAATCCAATGTAATGCCTGTTGTTGTGGGTCAATACAGAGTGGGAAGCGGCTTGCATATGTTGTCAGGATGCCATTCTGGACAGAGAGCTCATCTGGAGGCAATCCCTGGGAAACCCACCTGGGAGCAGAATGGATCAAAGACCAGGCTGGGACAAAAACTTCATGGGAGAACAGCACATTTCATTTGTCAGTAAAATTATGCAATTTACTGAGCACACTATTAGACAGACATGGAAACAGAGTGTATATGATTGTGCAAATAGTGTCAAAACTCAGACTGACTCATTGTCTGAGTCATTTGTAACTACACTACTCAAAACACCGACTGTTGCGTTTGGTGAGTAATCCTGCAGTAGTTGAAATATGGGCTATCTGGGCATGAGTCTAATTCCAAATTCATTGAAGTTAATGAAAAGACTCCTGCTGGGCTTTGGGTTGAACACATATTATAGGTAACTCCTTAAAAAAATCTCCTATAAAAGTATTATATGTGTCTTCGGTTCAGTGAATGTCCCTGGAGTGTAAAGTACAATGGTTTGTTATAATAGATACCCTCTGTTAACCAGAAGAAAAATAATTCATCTTCTTACCATCTTTGAGACGTGAAAGTAAAATGGGCTCTCTCTATTATGGCTGTGCACCTCTGCCCACAATGCCAATTCTATGCTACAGATTCAGATCCAGACTCTCAGTTCACAATTTCACGTTCAGCAGTCACTGGATTTCTTTACTGGACATACCTGCTAACCTCCACCTCATTAGTCAGGAGGCTTTCTAGCCTAAATGGCTGACTGAGAGGAATCTCTCGTGAGAGGATATCTTCTTGCCACATTTGATAGATCATTTCATTACGAAACTCCCAGTTGAATGCTCCTTCATAGCTCAGAAAGGCAGCACAGAGTAGACAGTCTCCAAGCAACTTCACCTTTCGTATTTCATAGTCTTCTAATTCCTTTGTCCACCTGATAGAATTATAAGGGAATCCTGGGTTAGTCTGTACCAAGGAGGTGGGGATTATGTGCAGAATTTCCAGCTGCTGCTACTTTAGATGTAGGTTGAGACACACAAATTTACAATCGGTTATTCTCTCGCTATTATGATGGCCACAGACACTGAGTTGATCTGAACCTTCTTCCTTTTAATCTGAGTTCACCTTTTTCTTCTGCACTAAAAATTATTATTTTTCAAGTGCTAATGGATATTAGCTTAGAGTGGATATTAGTTCTTTTCAGAAACAAACATCACAGGAAATGACGTTTCCAAAAATGTCTCTGTGATAGATTTTATCCCTGGCACAGGACCCTCTGATGTCAAAAATGTCCCTCTGAATCTAGACTTACCTCTTGTTCTCAGACCTCAAGCCAAAGATGAGCTTGTCAGCAGCATCTAATCTTCTCTGCATAATCTCTGCTTCTTCTTGTAACTGTTGCTTTTCTTTTATTGCCTCTTGATACTTGTTCCCCAAAGCTTTAAGCTCATCCTGAATGGCAGCCAACTCTGCCTTTATCTTTTCCAGTTCCCGCTTACTTGAGTAATAGTTCCGTTCTAGCCGAGCCACCTACATCACATTATGAAAGAAACATAAGAGTATCAGAGGAAAGAAGGGCTTTGGAGAGAAGTGTTAAGTTCTCAGATTTCTTTTGGCTATTTCATATATTTCAAAGTGTAAGACAAAATAACTGGCATTGTTTCTCACCCATCTTGCCCCATCCCAGACATATACATCATGGTCTGATACTGCAGTTCCAAAGCAGATAAATCTCCTAGAGTTTTGTACCCACAAGGTATATTAAAGCATGTGAGCAGTCTGGCTGACATTGGAGGTCAGCAGGACTGCCATCCTGTGACAGAAGGGGAGGTTCGTCTGCTTAATAACAACATTAAGACCTCAAAAACGTCAGACTTATCATCTAGTGAATATACTTTCTCGGTAGTCAGCTGTATATAATAACCTTTTCTTGAAGAAAGTTTCCCAGCATTATCTGTTGGACATTAGATTTCCTTTGGTAATACAGTTAACTTTCCAGTCATTCTAAAAACAGTTAATCAAAAGGTCTGTGCTTAAGGGACATGGATGTTGTGAACTGCTGAGCTCTGCTCTGTCCAAATGCCACACGTTTTGAAGCCTCTTTTCAGTAGACAGCTATAAACTGTGTTTTTCTAACCATGTTAGATTACAAAAGTCCATCTGAACACATTCCTCCCTTCTCCTTCAAGCACTGATGTGGATGGGAACCCACATCCCAGCATCATGACACAACAAACACAGCAGTTTATAGCTGAGTACCTGCCTCACTCCTACTCCAATAGCTTTCCTAAACACCTCTTCTTAAGCACTTCAAAGAGGAGAAATGGGCAGTCTATGAAATTGCCAAGTATTGTTATTCTCATCAGGATCATGCTTCATCCTCCTCTAAGTTTGAATCCACACACTTTACCTTTTCTCTCTTCGGCTTGACTTCTTTAACTACATCACAGTAACTCATCACTGCTTCGACAAACTTTAACATTCCCAGGCCTGCTCTGCTAACAAGTTCCATTTCATTGAAGGTAGTGTTAAGATTCTTTAACAGAGCTAAATGGGGAAACAGAAAAATATTGCAAGTGAGTTGAATTACAGTGCAGAAATCCTCAAAGAAATAACTTCCCCTACCAGCAACATGAAACATTGGTCAGAATATTAAAGAGACTCTGACCTTAAGATGAAGCTACTGGGCTTTAACTTTAACAATGCAAGCACAGTATTGCTAGTGATCTCCCAAGTTCTTTCTCCAAGAAGGGCGTGCGTTCAGGAGTTGTTCAGCACATCTCAGGATCATGTTTTTTTTTCTCCGCAGCAGTCAGATGTAATTTTGTTCAAAGGGCCAAATTCCCCTCTTAAAGGAACTACTCTGTATTACAGCCTCAGGAGCACGTGCAAAGTTTGGCCCATAAGCTTTACATATAGTTTATCTTCTTTCCACTCTGTATATATCACATTTTAATTGTGACCACATGGATGAGGTCATAATGCTACTTCCTAAGTGGCTAAAAGCAGACAGCAGGCCTGCTCAGCTGTCTTGCTTCTTTCTTGCCTGTTCTAAACTGAAGTGTGTAAGATCCCAGCTAAGATATAAACTGGATGCAACACATAGCAGAAGGTCTCTGAACTCTGAAAAACCCAGTCACCCCAACAGTGCAACATCTGCAGCACTGCAGACAGTGTTGTTCCTTTGCACAAAGTGAATCCCATCCTCCCAAACAACACCGGAAGGATTGCCGCGGACATGGCTAATCACATTAACAGGATCCTACGTTCATTCCAAGTGTACACAGATCTGTAATTTACCTCGGACAGATTTCACTTGGCTCTGAGTAATTCCATCAAAATCAATCTCCATCAGGGATCGCAGGAAATTTGCCTCAGACATCATTCCTTTGGCTGTCTTCCAGTTTAGTTCTCTGTAACCTCTCATTATAAGAACACATTCCAAAACAGCCTGCACCTGCTTAGGGGGTTTTGCAAAGGATCTAGAAAAGAGATGAAGGAGACAATGGAGGAGAAAAAGGAGGAGACAAAGCACATGATGCCAGAGATGGGTACTTCCCTTTAAGAGAGTCATTGCAATACAAGAGCTAGCACATAAGACATCCTACACAAAGTGAAAAAGATAATCCAGGCGAGACAAGAAATTATTAACTCGTCAAAAGCTCAAAAAGATTCTTGCATTCAGACAATTTGATCAATGAAATACTAAAGGATTTCAATGGTGGAAGGCCTAAAATCCTGAGACAGGATATTCTTCCCTAGGGCAGGGAAGCAGCTGTCCGTTGGGAGGAGCGGTACAGGAAGAATCCAGAGATGGAGAAAGGAAACTAAATGAGTGTGGCAGGGGACGGAGAGCTGTTGCTATTTCAGGGAGAGCCAAGGACTGGATGTGCTTTTGTATCTATACCCAAATACTATAAAAACACAGGGAGAAGTTAATTCAGCAGAGAAATATAGTTTCATGCTATCAAAGCATCCCTGAAAAATAGCTGGTATGTGTTCTTATTCACACAGAATAAAAACAGAGGAGGAACAAAGGGGTCTGGACAGTCACTGCTCAGCCAAAAGCCATAGCAGTTGCTAGATCATCAGACACAGGGTACAGAAAAAGGGGGAAGACATCAAACAAAGGACTGGAAGAACAGGCTTGAGGTGAAGTCCTGGGCTACGAATCAGGGGATTCTGTTGTGACCTCTGCACCCAGACAACTGATGTCCTGACCTTCACCCATACACTATGCAGGTGAGAAAGGTGAGGCTAAGGCTCAAACCCTGCAAACAAGGGTGTCTCAGTGAATTTCCCATAGTTTATGCTACCGTATATCCAAATGAGTCACCTGATCTCAGTAACATCAGACTTGTCAAGCTTCTGAAGCTCCAGTTTGGCAGCTTCTAAAATAGGCATGACTTCAGCCAAAGCTGTCTCAGCAGCCGCCTTCTCCATAGCAATGATCTTATTCTGTTCCTCTATCTCCACAGCTTTTTCTTCAGCCAGTTTTTTCTTCTCCTCAGCTAGGAATTGTAAAGGCAGGACCATAAATGGATAATTCAAACTTCTATACAGACCATATACTAATATAGATTTGCTCTTGGCTGAAAATCAGAAATTACCATCAAGTCAGTATCTCTTTGTTGCTAGCTTGCCAATGTTTACAGTTCCATCATCAGGTTAGGAACACTGTTAGTGTTCCCCACAACAGCACATGTAATCTCTTTTCCTCTCACACTTCCCTCTGTTTTTCCTCTAACAGTAATGTTCTGAATCAGAAGGTCCCTTTCCTGCTAATGCCTCTTTCCCATGTTATGACCTATACCTTGGAAAGGGAAGACAAGGGCAGGCAATCATAATATTGAGTTGTGTAAAGTACTGTAGGCCAAATATATAGCAAAGATGGCAATCTGGGCAAGATAGGGGACCTACTCTTCAAGCAAAACACTAGATCAGCACAGATAGAACAAGAGGGTTACCTCTAGAAGCAGCTGAAGCTCTCAGAGGGTCTTCCAACCCAACCCAACACAGACTATGGGAGCCTTGCTTAGGGACACTTCAGTAGTTCTAACCTACCTACCTACTTCTGTGTTTGCTGAAATCTCTTTTAACAAAGCCTCACAAGCAGCTGATTTTTCTGCTAGCACAATCTTTTGCTCAGCAAGTTTCTTGTTCAGCTCAACCAGCTGTATGCTAGCTTCCTTCAGTTTAACTAAGCCCCCATCCAGCCGTTTACATTGTGCTAGGTAGAAAAAAAAGGGAGAAATGTTAGTGATTCGTTGATTGTGTACTATCACACAGCAACAGACAATCTCACGGAAGGTAAATATGCTTATAGGTGCACTTTGTACCAAGGCAACCTCGGTTATGAAAGGCAAATGACTCTGGGAGATTTTTGCCTATCCTAAGCCTCCCACCCAAGATGGTGTTAATGTCATTGAGCTGCCACATAGTGGCCCTGTGCCACAGTTTGTTTTCCATATCACACTGTTCACATTTCAGTGCCCACTGAAGTATGAATAAGAACTGCTGCTTGAGGAAGAATATCAAACCTTGAGCTAGGCTGAGCAGGTGTTAGATCTAGTCAGGCTCTTCCCCAAGCAGAGGAGTGTCTAGTTTGGAGATTCTGGCTCAGGTTCATGCACAAAAGAATTTGAGGAGAGCCTCAATTTGACAGGCAAGAGTCTGAACATTCACATGTGGCCAGGATATTGGTCCAATGTCAAAACCAGATGCCAGCACAGCATTTGAGATAGTACTGATAAAATTATTTTTGCATAATGTGGGTAATATGTGAGATTCTCACAAATTTTTTTTCTTTTTAATATATTTCTATCACTTATTAAAAAGTAGAAAACATCTACACAGCCTTACCTAAAATGAACTCATTTTTCTCCTCCAGCAATTTTGAATAGCTATGGATAAAATCAAGGTAATTCTTTGGTGTGACATGGTTGCTACGTCTCAGTTTCTGCAGAAACTTCTTGCTGAAATCCCCTACAGATTCATGCACCAAGACCATGTGCTCAATCACTGACTTGGAGCTCTCTGATGGGATGCGTGTGCTATTTCCTAAAATTGGGCAGAAGAAATAAAAAATTTCAAAGGTTTTGTTGGGTTTTTTAAGAGTCTGCCAATTACCATCTGACTTATGTACAACTAAGCCAGGCACCAGAAAAAGCCTTTTCTGTGGCAAAAAGCAAGATCAAGGCAAAAAGCAAGAGTCAGAAGAGAACCTGGGCTTCCTGGTAGGCAGGCCACATTGCAGAGTTGGGAACTTGAATTTTAGCAATTTTTTAAATCTATTTGAGTAAGAAACTTCCATCCAGAAACATTTTTTGACTGGGATTTTGCATCACCCATTTAGACTCGGGGTAACAAGCACAATGGGAAATCAAATTATGAAATCTACAATAACTGCGAAGTAAAGAATATATTTCTTAGGGTATCCCAAGGGTTAATGGCTTAAAATACTGACATTTTACATACCAACAAAGGATTGTGCAACTGCATACAAAGCCTGGGGAGGCCAGGGCAAGAACCAGTCGATACCAGTGTTGTTGACAAGACCTTAAAAAAAAAGTATAGTGTTATCTGAAAAATTCCTTTGTAAAACTAGACCCTAATCTGCCAGGCAGTCCCGTGCTTAACTTTATTTGCATCAGGAACCTGCAGAATCTGTCTTATTTGACTCCTGCTTAGCAACAATATTTACCACAAAGTCAATACTTCCATTTTGATAGTAAACAACCAACTTTGCACCTGTGTCCTGCTAACTCCAGTGCTATTCTTTAGGCTATACTATTCTTTAGGCTGTACCATTCTACAGGATGCAGTCAAGAGCTGCAACAAGGTATTTTAATGCCTGGGGTTAGGATTCCCACCCATACCCATCTTTCATGTGTCTCTTCAGTCTCTCAGGACTCCTTTCAGCCACCTGCTGAAGCACAGCATCCACCAGGCTCTGGTGTTTCTTCTCTCAGTGGGTGGGTGTCCCTCTCACCATGCCTTTTTTTTGGCTTTGGATACAAAAATGTTTCTCTTACCACCATCCTAGCTTCATAATGATTTAATACCACACATTCTTCTGTAAACTACAGAGGAGAAGCTGCAGACATAGCCTGTACATTTACAATTAAATGAGGATGACCAATTGATTTGTAGCTGTTCAGCTGGAAAATGAACTGATCTGGTAAATGCTAATCAATAATACTCACTGATTTATGGTAATTAACTGGAAAAAAAAAATCATGCACTGCAAAACCTTAATCATGAAACCTGCTCTGCTTAGCTTTAGCTGCCAGACATCTCTGAGTGTCCACTGGAGATTTTCTCTTGCCTGCAAACCCGTATTTCACAGGGAAGGGACTAAGCAGTCTGTACAAGTGATACCTGGGAAATTTCTGCACCACGTTCTCAGACTGTCCCCAACTGGGGACATTCCCAGGACAATGTGAAGGTTGCTTGCACATTTGTTTACAAAATATCGCCAGACACTCTCTTTAGCTGGGTTCACGCCAGCTTTAGTAGCTTCATCTCCAATCTGACCTAGTATGGTGTCTTTTTCATCATCTGGAAAAAGGGCTGGCACCATTCCTGTAACATGAGGACAGAAGAATGCTAGGGAGGACAACCAGTAAGAGAAAACCATATGGCTGGGGATAGGGCAGATGAGAAACCAGATTCACAGATTTAAAACCTAGTTCTGCAAAAATTATTCCGGATATTTTTGAATGAACCTATGCTCTCTATGCTTCCCCCCCTCCTCCAACCCCCATGCAAAATAGAGAGGCAGTACTTAGGATGATGTGAGGGGATTTAGAGGAATAATTAAATCATTTTGAGGGGGCTTCAGCAATATATACAAAATGTCACAGGAACATAAACTGCTTTTAACACTGCAAAGAAAATCTGCATTAGTGTCTAGAAACCATCAATTCACATTTTCATTCTCTCAATCATGCGGCAAATATTGCATAAGTTACCTAATGACAGACATAAGCAGACTAGGAACAGGGAAAACTAGACTAAGGAAAGGGATAAGATTTAACACATTTGTTTTCAAATCAGACTGAGTAGGAACTTCTATGGAGAGGGTGGTCACACAGTGCCAGCTGCTGCTCATTTTCAGCTGCTGCATACTCTAAAAGATACTAAACTACATTTTAGGACATATGTATAAAAGCAGTTGCTGCAGTTAGGTGAATACTATACAAAAGCCAAGGGGACAAAAGGTGGGTTTATGGCCAAATGCAGCTGAAGTTACACCTCAGTCTTGGAAGAAATCTGAGACTCCCAAAACATACTGATCAGCTTGAATTAACCCTGTAGCCTTCCCAGACATATAAATGACTGTAAGAAGATGCCAAAAAGCCATTATTAAGGCCAAGATCATTTCAGGTAGTACTGAAAGGTGTAACTAACTAAAGCAGCAGAGGACACAGGGTGAAACAGTAATAGCTAGATGAAGGGTACATTTGAGATTATGAGTCACAAGTAGATACTGATCGGGAGTAATTGAGGCTGCCTGTGCCACCTGAAGTTAACATGTTGTTGATGAGTTCCAGGAAACTCTCTTCTGCTACATGAGCATCTGTAAACAAGAAGACTATTGACTTGTTCTCAATACCCAGCTTCTGGTACAAATTTTTCAAATCTTCTCGGAAATTATTTTCTCCATATCCTCGACTCAAGATGATCTCAAATACCTAAGGATGCAAACATATACTGAGAAGACACAGGTGGACTCAACATGATGGTAACTCTGAATTTGGTTTGGCCCCTATCATCAATAAATGGGTAAGTATAAAAAAAAAAATAAGCACTACATTCTTTTTAAAAATTACTTTTGTACAACCCTGCAGGACTGCATTTTTATATTGCTTGGTGTTCATCTTCCTTTTTTGTTCTTCCCTTCCAAGCCTCTGTAAGAGACTGAAAGTACCTCTGAGAGAGGAACATTTCCTATCTGAAATATTACAGTATCAATGACAAGGTTCCTCATGCAGCACCGGAGTGCTGCTGTAATACAGGTAAGCAACAAAAGCAGTAGTTAGGGACTATTAGCTGTTCGTCATCAAACCCATCCTCGCTTTCTGTCTTTCTGACTGACTTCCGTTCCCTGCCCCCAATTTAATCCTGATCACAATATTGCTTTCCTTGTCTTCTTTCATTGCAAAGATGCAGGGTCACTAACCTCACACCCAGCTGTATAGGCAGCCAGTCTTGTTAGAGACTGCTTTCCTGAGCCTCCCACTCCTATCAGCAGGGCATGCCCATGATCCATCCGTATGATGCGATGTACATGGATTAAATGCTCCAAAGCATCATCAAAAAGAACCAGATTCATTTTAATATTAACTTCATTATATTCCTCCAAAATCTCCTGCAGAGAAAGGTGGGCAGAATGTTACTAGGAGACCAAAGAAACAATTAAAAACATTAATAAAATAATAACACATTTAGCAGCATTATTCCTTTCCCCTTCCTCAGGGAAAATAAACTATTGGAAAACCCTGCCAACTCTGTAGCTGATCCTCAATTTTGATTACTGCAGACCCAGAATGGGTAACATAAAATTCTAGGTGCACACAGAAAGAGAACAGATTTCCTACAGTTTGAGGCAGGCTCCTGCCCATTCCTCAGGCACAAGAGACAGAATCAGGCACAGTTCCAAGCTGATGCACACTACCTGAAAGAGAGCTTTTGCTGCATCATAGTCTTGGATATCTTCATAAATACGAGGTTCTCCTTCACTCAGTGCCATTCTGAAATCTCCAAAAAGAATAGGATCCCTCATGGCCTGCTCCAAGTCATCTCTGAAATTCTCTTCAATCAGGTTTTTTATATGACCTTGTACCTTCAAGGATATGAAATGAGTCAGGCAACAAAAAGCAGATGATTCTGAATCCAGTAAAACTTAGAAGGGTGATAATGCAGATTCTTGCTCAAATACTGATTTCAAGGGTTTACTTATGTCATAGAAGATCCAAAGACCACAGCCTCCTATTGTGTTCTGTGTATCATCTAAAATGATCTAATAGGCAGTTGAACCATTCAAGCCAATGGACCACAGAAATTTGAGACAGAAAAGGATAAGCCTGTTAAAAAAAATGCCTTCTTATATATTGATGTAAATATTATATTAATAAACCTTCCTTCTCAGCATTCACAGATGTCTCACCACCAAGATTTGTCACAAATCTTGTAAGTCTGAATGAATGTACAAATATAGAAAAGTTGCGATATAATTACTCCGAATTGTGAAAATTGAGCTGGAAATGTATCTTTGTATGTTAGAGGAAAAAGTTTTAAGCAGAACAATCTGAAGCCATCTTAATCTGCCTCTTTTCATTTAAGCAAGTTGTTTCGCAAGTTGCTTATATGTAAGTAAACTTTACCCCAATTCCTCCCCTAATTCTCAAGGTATAAAGCTGGTGTCATTCTCTCTTGTGTTTTAAGATACAATCTGGAGCATTTTCCAGTTTGTGTAACAACCAAAACTGAATCCATAGTTTTAAGGACTCAGCTCTTACCCTTCTTTTTCCTTCTTGATTGTATATTCACATTCTGATACAGTTCTTCCTAAAGAAAAATATGGACTTGAAGTGATTTCCTGAGTTTTCCCCTGCACTGCTCTCACACTTCGTCACCTGTGCCACTGCTAACCAATTTTCCTGGACAGGCAAACCGAGTGACACTTTCCATTCCTTCAGCAGATCTGCTCACTTAGTCTGCCATAGTCACTTTTTTTTAGAAAAGAAAACTCTATGGGCCATGTTTTAAATTAATGGAGCAACATAGTGGTTAGACGAGTCTGCAGTGTGACTACAGGACCTGAGTGCAACAGTTGGTAATGTTGCTGTTGCAAATTAGTTGCCATAGTAATAGTCAGTGACTACTAAAAGTTGAAAGAAATTACTCACCAATGCTTTGTCTGCTTCATTAATCAGCCTGTCATGGAAAACCCTCAGGCACTCATTTCTCCAGACTCTTACCATCTGGGTCACTGTTTGAAACCTGAATTAACATTAAAATATCAGACTGCACCAAACGAGCTGGCATGATTCCTAACGCCATACAGTTAATAACCCTGACCAAATTCTGGATAGATTTTTTTTTACTCTTTTTGGTTTTGCTCTTTTCATAATAACTAATTTGCTTGCATTTTTACTTCTGGATATCTTATTTAAGAAAGGCTAATGCATCAGCGTTTGTCATCAAGAGTAAGATCAGAGTTTAGGATGTTCATGAATATTTTCTAATTTTGGCAAAGATTTAATGAAAAGTGACCAAATGTGACTGATTTCATGTACCAAATTACCTCATCTTCACCCACATTCATCCAATATAAATAGGTGTAGGACCACTGAAGACGATTTTTCTATTCTTACCTCTCTGGAGTTGTAAGAATAAGTCCATTATAGACCCTGGAAAGATCCCGGAGGTTAAAGATGTAATGGAATTTGGAAGGAGTAGGCGGTAGGTCACAAATAATCATTTTATAAAGCTCCAAAGTACACACAGTAATCTTGTCAGAGATGGTTGATATAGACTCATTAAACATCTGCAAACAAGAGAAAGAAGAGGTGTTTTTAATGAGGCAGCCCAGAGAGAACTCAATGCTATTAAACATATCCTGCTTTCCAGCTTTTAAACCTGCTTGATATATTTTAAATAACTGAGGGCAAACATTTTCAAAAATTCATACTCCTCTGTAGTATGAACATTCTGCAGTTAAATGTTTTGGGCAGGCCCCATCTTCACTCCTGACCTCGCACAGTGCTGAAGATAATATCAAACTCCATGACTGGAATTACCACAGCATTTCTACAGCAGAAAAAAATAAACAGCTCTTTTCTTATATAATGTTGCAGGTTACTTGCTTGTAATGCAGTCTTCTGCATTATATTAAATTTTTCACTGTCATTCAGGAAAGAGTTTGCTACCTTTG
Organism: Egretta garzetta; assembly: GCF_000687185.1. Taxonomy (NCBI): domain Eukaryota; kingdom Metazoa; phylum Chordata; class Aves; order Pelecaniformes; family Ardeidae; genus Egretta; species Egretta garzetta. The sequence goes on along the minus strand of NW_009260397.1, from coordinate 1,897,815 downwards.
TGTATTTGGCCACAGGAACCATAACCAAATTGTTCGCGTTTCAACCTATGAAAAGCACCAGGTTTATAAATTACCTGCTGACTTGAATGTTTACATACTACTCAAGAATTTATCCAAACAGTGTAAACCCATTGAGAATGAGAAGAGGAAGGGAAAGGTTAGCATGAGGTTCTAAATATAATAAAGCCTGATAACAGAAGATTTCAGGACTTGCGATAACAAATAAATGTCTATTTAAAAATACTAAACATGTTAAAAACAGTGAAATTACCGCAGTGTGGCCTTTCAGGATGGAGGCATAGATCAAATTCAGCGATTGCTCAGAAGGAAAGGGTATGTTAAAAACACTGAAGAGTGAGATGAATCGAGGGTCAACTTCATTCCGACCTCCTCCAGCCTTCCCCATGGCAGCAATAAAATCCAGGTCTCGAAGAAGTTTACAGTTCATCTCCTTGCCACGGTCATACAAGAAACCTTTTTCTAGCAGCAGCTTCAACAGGGCAATGGGTTGCTGTGTGCCATACTCATCAACCTTTGTAATATAAAAGAATCAAGATATTTAAAGCACAGTACATCAGCATGCCAATTACTGCTATAAATGTGGAAATATTGTGCTCGATACTCAGAAGAACATTAGAAGGACTAAGTGACACTTTCTAAAGCTCTAGCATTGATTGTGAACATTCATTCCAATGTCTCCCATGGGGAAAGTGCCTCTTCTCCAAGATAAACTAAATGCACACATAATGTTTTGCACCATTTGTAAAGAGAAAGAGATGGTTTCCACAATACACAACCTGCAGCAAATATCAGGCCACCGAGACATGATTTTAATGGCATAAAGAAATGATCCAACAGGATCTCTCTTACATATAGGACAAATATTGTTATAGACAGAAACACCCCCTGCTGCACACAAATCCAACTCTTCTGAAGATCCTAAGCTGAAATCCAGTCATGCACTTACCATGAATCTCCTTGACTTGTGATTCATTGGATCTGTGTATGAAGGGACCACGTCAGTGCCACCCCAAATGTTTCTATACTACTGTGCAAACTATTGGCAGCTTACCCTTGGCATATTCATATCATCCATGAAAATAATGAGGCGTTTTCCCATAGGGGGGCCGTAAGTGTCTTTAGTTCGTTTCTCTACATTTGTCTCTAGGTTTCTCTGAATGTCCATTGATGTTGTACGAGAAGAGAAGTTAATTACTAGCAGTAGCTACAAAGGGGAGGAAATGGATAAGAATGTATTTTTACCTGTTCTTTTTTTTAACTAGATGATTCAAAAAATGTTCTTTATGTTAGACTGTCAGACATACAGGAAACACTTCTCTGGTCCATTTATTCACTTGAATTACAGATGACAAAGAAAAGTAATCCCATTCTTAGCACTTCGATAATACATACTTACTTTATAAAATTGAGTCTGTACATGGTAGAACAGAACAAAACATCTTTGATCCTGAAAGATTCTCAAATCATTCACACACTTTGGGTTTGAGCTTGCAGTCATGTTACCAAAGTCAATATTGCTACCCACAGACTCAGGCTTCACAATGCAAATTTAACACAAGGACAAAGAACAAAAATGCGTCTTTACAAACAAGGCAAAATGCCTCATACATACATTGAGGTCTCTGTTCAGATTGTTTAGGAAGTTTTGTGTAGTTGCTGTTTTAGATGTACCCGATTCACCTACAAGAACAACCGGGCGTTTTATTTTTACCATCTGTTCTAGTAACCAAGTAGTGCGTGTTGTATCCACTGTAGGCACTGAAAAAGATCATGAATATGATAGCAGGTTAAATTAAAATGCAGTACAGCTGAGGGATTTATATTTATAGAATAGTGCTGGATCAGATTCTCAAGGTATTAACATACAGTTGCACAGAGACATACTTTGAAATATCAACTCACTAACAATGTTGAAAGAAAATTTTAATTGATCAACCATCTCTTTTCAGCTTTTATCATTGGGATCTTTTCTCCTATAAATATATCTAAAAAGAAATTATCTTCCATGTAGGAGGGTCATAGACTGGTTAAGCTCCATTTAATCCCTATTTCAAGGATATAATCAGGATTTATTTGGATCACAAGCATTTTCCCAGAACTCTACAGAGATTAATTTTGTTCTATGTGAATAGCCTGCCATTAAGAGCAACTTTAGAGATCATATAATTATCTCTTGGGTCAGTGAAGTTAACCTGTGCTTGCTGAAGTATTACTATAAAGTAACCTGCATTAATTTGTCCTTAACTATGAAAAGCACTTGTCACCATTATACAGTGCTTGAAGTAACAACTAATAACAGCCTTAAGAATGTAATTTTTATCTACCAAGTACTTGAACCACAGAGCTGACATTTTTTCTAGAGTTTCTGGTAGAGAAGACTGTGAATTTTCTGCTATTCTGGCTTATAAAGGCCATTGTTAGCTCCTAATAAGCCTTATTAACCGAAACAAGCTTTTCATCCCTTCCTTGTTTCTTTATTACACACTGCTGTAAATATCAGCTCTATTCCTGCTAAACTACTATGACAAGAACATTAAAGAAATTTATCTGTGCCATCACAAGAAACTGAACCTGAGTAGATGACCTTCAGTACAGAAAGAGGTTGTCTCACGTTAAGTGCCATGCACTCAGCGGTGGCATATTATAAATTAAAGGCATATCATCACTATATTTTATCTTACACTCACCTAGAATGTCACGAAATTTCATTTGAGGCTTATGAATATATTCAGGAACAAGTTTCATCCAAGGTACCCACTTTTTTTGAAATCCATCAAAATGAAAGTCATACAAAGTTGGCAGCTGACCTGCAAACCATTAAGCAACTGGAGGTTTTCTATGACACTGAAATATTTCATAAGAAAATAATCTGATTGAGATGAAAGTGAAGGGTAAGATTCAGGACCAAGTTGGGCAACACTGTGTTCTGTTTACTTGTCATTTAACCCAGTAAGACATCAAGCAAAATTCTCCTGCTCCAGCACTTGGATCATTCTATCGTTTTTTAAGCACCTTCCACTGGCTTTCCTTTCATGTTTTATTTTTCCTTTCACTGTTTATCTCTTCATCTTGGCATAGAAAAGTACCATTCTGTGAGGACAGACCAGTAGCTAAAAGTCCTCTAGCATCAGTATCACTACATGGTTTTCAGGGATAGGCCTTCAGAGAGCATATTTTGCAGCCAGGATAGCTAGCTGGAAGGAAGAACAATGTTCTACCTTCATTGAAACTCACACTTTTCTAATATAATCAATGGGATTCAGAATAAATTATGACAAGATCCTACCTGGCAGCTCCCCTGGCTTAGCCAGGATGTTGTCGTCATGAACAGTAGACATGCAGGAAATACGTTTAACATTTTCATCAAATTTAATTCTCCCAGCATCGAGAAGAGTAGCACCTAAGGAGGAATACAAAGCTTCCAAGAAAAAACACTCCAGAATATCAGGATCATCAGGCTGTACCACAATTAGAGCTTCCAGCATCACAGTCAACTGCACCACCTGTTGTAAAACAAGACAAAACTGTAAACAGACTTGCCATTCGGATGCATGAAAACTCTTAATATGTTTTCAGGTGTTTGAGTGTTTGCTGATCTTTTATCCTTACAGATGTATCTACTGATATGAGTATTAATGACAGTAGAATAGCATTGTTAGGAACTTACTGTTTCTTTTGTCTCTTGATGCTCATCACTAGCGAACTGACATTTCAGCATGGACTCTACTCCTGTACTTTCTTTGGGAGGTTTTTACTCTCTCCACCATCCCATTTCTCTTTTTAGATAAACTTTTTCAATCTTTATTCTCTATTCCTTACCATATTTAAATCTGTTTGAGGAACAATGGTCTTCAGCCTTTCTCCATGTTTGCCATCCACAATTCCCTCTACAATCATATCGATAAGGTAGGGCACATATTTTTGAAAGAGACGATCCAATTCAATTCTCTCTTGCTGAGAAACGAAAAGGACATAATTCAGCACAAAGAAAACCTGGAAAGGTGATTTTTGACAGCAGAGCCTCCCATCAATACCTGGCTGACCAAGTACAGTTGTTCTTGCAGGAATCACTTCTACCAAAGACAGGGTATAGTCACATGAAGAAATGTGACACTGTTGTATGGACTGGGTTCTCAGCAGGTGAGGATCTGCATTCACTAAGTGCTAGCAACTAAGTTGTCTTACTTCAGCTCCCTGTGAACTTGAGTTTTTAATTTAAATGTAAGAAACAAGAACCTAAGCAATCTCACTGTTAACTCTTTGGAGATCAGGTAGACTGATTTCTTGGTTCTTCACTTCTCAGAAACAATCAGAAGTTAGAAAAGCTAGGAACTAGCCCTCTGCTGCAGGCCTAGTGATTAGATTTATTGTCAGAAAATCAGACTGCCTTTACAAAGGTGTTTTTTTTCACAGCTGTCTACAGTTCAGTATTCAATACAGATACTCTCTGAACAAGTGCAGAAATTCCCACCTCATTTCCTCTTTCTTGGATCCACTTCTGCCAGTAGGGCTTATATTTCAGATTTTTAGGATCTACAAAGACCATTCCACAGCGGGATACTGTGGCAGGAGATGCATACTGTAAGTCACCAACCTATAAAATAATCATACAAGACAATCATACACTTAAACAAAGAACAGCGACAGTAACTGCTTTTCAGGCTTTGTAGACCCATCTGTATCTAACCATTCCCATGTATTAAATGGTACAGTCATTACTTACCTCAAACAACAAAGCACAGTGCGACTGAAGTCTAATCCGCTCCCCATTTGCCAGGGTCAATAACTTGTTGTCATCCATGACAGAATTCATGTTTTCAACCCAGAGAGCATCCACATCTCCATCAAACAGAATGTACCTGTGGATATAGGGGCCAAGAGGCACTGACAAATCTCTGATTTTAGTAACATATTTCAGAATTCGGGTGTGCCACCAATAGTGTCAATGTCAGTCCAGGTGTTTTGAAGCCTCCCATTCATTTTTGATAACTGCATAGTTTCCATCCATCTCACTGAGGCTGGAAACTCACAGAAGACAGAAAACCTCCTAGATACTATTTATTTAGCTTTTTTTTTTTTAATAGTGCAGTATCAAGTATTTAAAATAAAATAAAACACTGATGTAAAACTCAGTACCTAAAAATCATCACAATGATTTCTAGTTGTCTACCTTCGCTCTTTCTTTTCAGTAGGCCTGTTGATATCCCGAAAAATGTTTGACAGGACTCCATCTGTCCAGTCTCGTGTGGTAGGGTCAAGGATCCCATACAGCTCAATCACACTCATAGCTTTAGGGTTCAGTGTGTAAAGCTTTGTCAATAATCCTAGCCTAGAGATACAGCAAGAAAAGCAATATTAAAATGACACAATACCTTCTCCTGTTAACCCAAGCATATGTTACGGTCAGCTATTAATCTTGTAATGACTACACAGGGCTGAAAAATGCAGCCTATGCCATTTTGCAACCAGATTTCCATCTACCAAATTTTATACTCACTTGTTTTGGGCCTGGCACAAAGTATTAATGACAACTGACTTGCCACCTCCAGTAGGTCCAACTACCATTGTAGTGTGACGAGTTAACATTGTCTCATACATCTGAACTACTTTATCCACCTGTAAAATAAATATTGATTCAATACACTGCTCTCTGTAATTCTTCTGTGGAAATGATCAGCAGCTGGTCTATACCAGCTAAGCTTTCCTGGAGCCGCTCCAGAGTGCAGCAATGCATATCCAGCCTAACGTTTGTAACAAAAACTCAAGCAATGAACATTTTTTATACCTGGACTGGTAAAACAACATAACCCCCTTCTTCCAGCACTTGTTCTACAGCATCATTAAAGTTAGGATAGCGGACTCGAGGGCAATCCAGACCAGGAAACAGGTCAGAGATTAGGCCAAGGAAGAGAGGCACATCTTCAAACACAAATTTAGGAAGATTCATATCCCGTAGAGCTCTCATCAGTACAACTTCCTAGACAAAACATAGAAGAATCAATCTTTACCAATTATCTAATATGTAGTAACTCCAAACATCTCTAAAAATTATTGCCTGATTACTTTAATACAGCTTTGAGAATGTTTTCTTGGCATCAGTTACCAGTGGAAACAAAGGTTATTTAATAAGATTTAAGCATACTAATAGCTAAGAATAATACACCGCCTTTTTCTACCATATTAGCCAAATGCCAAATGGCTGGAATGACTCGCACCACAGCTTCCCCAATCTGATGTTAAAATAACCAACTGCCAAGTTCTGTAGACCCCTTGAGAGCATCACTTAGACCCTAACTTCCTGCCAACCTGCAGTGTGCATCTGTACATAACATTATAGGAGAGTTTCCTTCAGCTGTCTCCAGGTTCTTAAGAAGAAATCTGAATAACAATTTCCCTAGGCAACTGGGTACCACAACCATATATACAGAAATAAAAAATTGGTGTAAAAGAAAGCCTTAAAAAGCAATGCAACATTGAAAAACTTTCATTTAGAAGTATACTGTACTACTTGAGCTACGCAGCTAACAACTGCATGACTGGAGCACTCACTGTTCAAAAACCAGCTTCCACTATTCATCCAGAGACATTCATCTGGCTCTTTGCGTCCTGGACTTAACAAGAAGTAAAATACCTCATTTTCTATAGATTTCCCTACTTTGAGCTGATTTCTGGTGGTAACTTGCTAGCCAAGGGCATGATGAAATTCAGTAAGAGCAAAGTGAAATAATAAGATGAGTAACACCAGTACTCCTACATTCAATGCAGAAAAACTACAGCAGATGCATAAACACATCCTCTTCCTAATGAAAAAGACGACCTGTCCAGGGTAACTAATTAGCAAATCTACCTCACTGAGGTCTGCTGATCCTCTTTTCAGTTCTCCAGCCATCACCAACACTGACTTAAGGGCCCGCAGTCCAAAATCATAATGATGCTGTTTAGAAAGTTGTTCCTTTGCCAGCTTGTATAGCACTGTCATCTTTTTGGCAAGGATCTGTTTGAGATTTAAGTTAGAGAATCACAAATGTGTAAGTCTCAGCCAAACACTGGCCGTGCATACATGTGTGTGTACATGGGTATGGGTAGCAATAAAATTTTCTTACCTTTGCCGTAAGGAACCCTTCAGAAAAGAGCATGATTTCACAGATTTGCTGAAGATCTGGTACAATAACAACCACAGGCCTGAACAAAGCTTTTACAGACTCAGGGAGCTCAGTCCGGCCAGCATAACCTGGATTCATTGTAATAAAAATGCCCATACGGCTATCAAGGGTAATTTCCTGTCCTTCAAACTAAAGGCATAAGAAAATGTTAGAACAATGTGTATTTGGAAATGAAATAAATAGTACTGTTTGCTCAAAGAGAAAACCAGCAATACTGGGGCACCCACTTAGGACATGTTAAAATATTTAGCTTAGATAGTCATCCAGATACATTCATCCCACTCTTTGTATCTTGGATGTAAACATCAAGATATTTCACATTTCTCAATCAAATTTTCTGTCTGAGGGTTCTGAATTCCAATAAACATCAGTAAATAAAGCCTCACAATCCACATCAAGTTAAGTTACTCTTCTCCCTAATTACTGTTATACTATTATCCCATTTACTTACTATTATCCTATTTAGCTTACTTTTATCCCTCTTCACCAAGGAAAAACCTAGCAAAGGATTAGGAAATCAACAAGGATTTAACATCTCGGAAACTGAGAGTACATACTCTGGAGTTTGAAATGTTCAGCACAAATGAATTACAGAAGAAGCTTTCAAGCCAATGATGGGGTCTAACCCTGAACCTTGGCCTCAAAAACAAGATCAGCCTTCACAGCTACTCTTCTTTTTTAGTGTTTACCTGAAATGTTTTCAATTGATTCATTAAAGCATTCCGAATAGTCTGAATCTGAGAAGAAATGACTGAAAGCACGGAAGCATCAATACGATTGAATTCATCAAAGCATCCCCACGCTCCACACTGGGCGAGACCAGAGAAAATTTTACCAACTGCCTAACAAGAACAACAAGAAAAACATCTCATCAATGAATATATAAAACATTCAGTGTCAGCAAATTTTGGAGTATGCTAAAACTCTTAATGTCTGAGTAAAACCTCTGGGTACTTATATATGTAGGAGCTAGTAATCTGTCGTAAGGTCTTGCAATAATACCTTGCCAAGTGCAGATTGCCTATGATGAACTTAAACACGTCATCTAGTCATTGCCCCACCTGCTTGAAAGCACACGAAATTCCTTCAAGAATTTATTCAAAATAAACATTTTTATTATAATTCATTATCAGTTGACATGATATCTCTAAGGGAGGCACCTATTCAGAAATTCAGAATATGTCCTTTTCCTAGGCACTGCAAAGGAGCAGTAACTGGCACTTTATCAGAACACAGATCTTTAACTCTTACTTTGAAATCCATGCCTTCTCCACAGTTTGTGACTATGCACAGCAAGCCCAATGCTTTGGCCAGATCCTTAGTTGTTTCTGTTTTCCCTGTACCTGCTGGCCCTGCTGGTGCTCCTCCCAAAAACATTGATAAAGCCTTTGGAGACAGACCAAAAAGCAAAGGAAAGCTTGGGTTACATTTATATTAGGTTGGTAGCAAAATCACAAATGAATCGTTGGGTACAAAAAGCCTTAAATTTTATCTGTGAATGCATTCTACGTTATCTTTGAGGCAATCAGGTTAGAAGATATCACAACTGATTTCAAACATATTAGCGTTCACGTTGGCATCTAGGAGATAGTAGGAAGTGGCAATAAAACAATTATGTGATTGCCTAGAAGTATATTTTAAAAGGGTTTATTAGTAAAAATCTCCTTGAACTTATACCTGTGTGAGTGTAAGATAAATACGATCTGTTAGCGGGGTGATCACAAGACGTCCGTTCAAACCCATATACTCATAACCATATGAAAACGTGCCTGTGCACTGCCGCACATTCAGTTCATCTGGCTCTCGGTCCCAGTAAAAACGCAGCTGGCTTTCCCATTCAAACTCCTGAGCCTGCAGAATGCTACGCAAGAGAGACTTGCTCACATGAGGTAAAAGGATGGAAATACAATTTATGCATGTGGTATTTCCTCAGTAGGTTGGGGGGTGGTGTTTACCTGTCTCTTACAAACGTATCAACAATGTCTCTGGCATGAACATCAATAATGAGAACGGTGTTGTATTTTTTCCTGTCATTTTTGCTCAAAGGCATTGTAATGCGGGTAACCAGGTCATCAATTTGCTTATGCATTTTTTTGGCATAAAGTTTCATTGCCTGTTTTTCTCCCTTCTTCACTTTCCGAAAGACATCCTCTACCTCCCAAGTCCACCACACCTGATTAGCAGCCAGCACCATCATGCCTTGGTAGAGTAACATCCAGTCAACTCTGTGGGAAATACATATAGGGAGGGAGTCTGAGATACTGTTTATTCTAAGTAACTGATCAGGACAGAAAAAAAAAAAAAAAAAAAAAAAAAAAAAGAGTTTCTGATATTTCTGCAACAACTACAACATGAGCCAAACTTTACAGAGATGTACAGAAGGTATGCTGTAGTATTTCAAAAGCCTAGGAAATATTCTGATAGAAAAGCTGTCTATTCCATGTGTAAAGACTGCCAAGTGGAATTCATAGCAAGAAAAACATACTGTGCACACAACACTAAAAATAAAAATTCAAGACTTAGGAAATTAGATAGACAACACAATTTTTTCTGGTCAGTTAAAATACTGCATATGCATGTATTCATATCCCCCCATATACACATACGCAATTGTGTAAAAATTTTAAAAACTGTCTTTATTTTTCTATATTGCTACAGGTTCAAAATAACATATAAGGTATTTGTGTTATCCTTGACACTGATTGTTTCACCTGCTTCTGTCTTCACAGTATCGAAAAATAGCTTCCTTAGTAAGGAGTCTGTTCGTTCGTCTCATTTCTGCTAACACTGCTGTCATCCAATTCTCCACTCTGCCTTCTGCAGCTACAGCCTGCCGGAACTCCATCATCTCCCCCTCAGCTGAAATCATGGCTGTTGCAATTTTCTTATCGTTATCACCATCCTGAAACCTCAGGGAAGCTACGTTATCATACATCTGAAATGCACCAAAGAAGAATTTCACTGGCATTTTAGAAAGAAAGCTTCAAAGATGTGAGTGTATCTAGCCCCCACTTCTTCTTGAAAGAAAATTCCCATGGACTCTGAAGAGAAATGGATCTGACTCGTAAGTAATCACATACAAAATGCTGATATATAGCTCAGCAGCCCAACTGCAGAGTAGACAAGCAGATGATCTGGCCCAAATGGCATTGATTTTTTTTCTAGAAAATAAAGATCTCTCAGGATGTACAGGAGGTTCTTTAATGACTGATCATTCTGGTGTCTCTTGAATGTTCCTCTACCAATGTTCCTCTACTGTAACTGCTACTGACCAGTATAAGAGCCAGGAGAGACTATCAATCTGGTTTGATTTGGTTATTCAGAAGCTTCTTCAAGATGCTGCCAGGTTGCTCTTTTTATGCAATAAATATTAGTGCACCCTTAATAGCATGTACAGTATGGTCTGTTAAACTTTTTAAAGCACCTAAAAGCACAAGGCTCTGTGGAAAGCCAGACATTGTACCTTTATCATATGTTCCTGGACACAAAGTGGGTCACTGCTGCCGAGGATACTAAGCAACTCCTCATCAGATATAAAGAAAAATCTTGGGAAAGCATTTCGCTTGGAATCCAAATAATCATTCAAGCTTTTCTGACATTTCTCCAGCACATCATTTATATGATGGAGGTCTGATAGACGATTTGGGGCTTCACAGGATTTTTTTATTGTTGGTTCTTTTACAGTTTCATCCATTATCTACATAGGGAGAAAAGAAAGTTTAGAAAATACCAAACAGCAATGGATTATACTAAATTATATTTAACTAGTGACAAAGCACACAAGCACCACAAGCAGTATAGGTTCTTACAGAAATTAATTGGACAGAGTTTTAAATATGGTTTCCTATTGCTGCAGTGCTGTATGAAAACATAGAGATGATAGTATGCTTTCAAAGCTGAGAGCATGAAGATACTACTGTAAAAGTAAGTGTAAGCAAGACACGCCTGTATCCCAAGTCATGCAAACATAAGCATATACCTGCCTTTGCTCCTGTATGCAGTGGTACTTCAAGGAGGACAAACATAGCATTTCAGAATCACAGTACTATCTCAATTTTTTCAGACGGGAAAAAGAAAAGTAAGCCATATTCATACTGGGAGTATGTGTTCAGTATGGGAACAGTGGCATTATACCAGGAAAGCCTTTTTAGCATGTATGCAGGTCCTCAATCCATAGAAACACATCTAAGCTTCTTATTATCATAGTAAAAGTAAAAAGACGTATCCAATGAAAGGAAAAGGGGATTCTGCCTGCCCTGTACTGCCAGCCAAGGATCACACCTCTGCCCAGCTTAGCTAAATCAGGAGAAGTCTTCTGTTTATGACAGATGTGAAGCAAAACACAAGTTCCTGGGTTCCCCAATCTCATATTCAATTCATTGTAACGTACCATTCTCAGCATTACAAATGACACAGAAGGCTACAGCTAACTATGGAACTGGAAGCAAAATGCACTAAATAAGCATGTTGATCACAAGTCAAGTCAGTTACTTGCCTTTCTAAACATTCTGTCTACGCTGTCAAATATTTTGGCTTCCTCTGGAAGCTGTGATCTGATATCTCCACCAATAAAGATGCTCTCCAGGTACATCCATTTTCTCTGAACCACCATCCAGATCTAAGAATCAAATGTTACCATCAAAGACCAAAAAAACCCAATAGAAAATCCTGATTATTTATAACAAGCTTTAATTATTTAGTCCAGCACTTTCCTCCCTACCTCAATTACTTCACCAATCAATGACAGAGTTTTTTCCCAGTGGTGAACAGTGGAAAGGAAAGGACCCACAAATCGACTGCCCAAAACACTCTGAAGATTGACATTGTTGTCATCAAGAATCTCTAAAATTTCATCTACAGATCCCAGAACAAAGCCTCGCTTCTCAGTGCCTTTGAAGTACACTTGTACAGTGAATTTCAGGTGTTCCCATGTATCTGCTATTTCCTTCACACCCTGCATGTGAGCATAAAAAGATGCATGTTTCAGTCTTCAAAAATTAGAGAACTATAATCTTAGCATAAAAATTAAATCAATTAATTCAGCAAAATTTTTGCACAGATTTTCTAACTCTGTTTTTTAAAGAAGGGTCGATTAAAAGTATTATGATGGAAACAGAATGGATCCTTCTTCAGATCCTTTTTCATAGGCCAAACTTGCTTATTGCAATAACAGAAATCCAATATACTGCTGCCAAAGCCAAGATAGCTAGGATTCTGTGCTGTGTGGTAGCTTATTAACAGAGCTATTGATTTTAGTTGCCATGAGTTACATTATAGCAGCTCCCTGAGGATGGCCGAACTTGCTGTCATGCCAATATAAAAATCTCAAATAAAACACAGACTGTTATCATCTACGTCTTTTTAGTTTTATTGTGATTTTTTACATTACCTTCTCAATGCTCAGTTCCTTAACAGCAGTTCCAACTATTTCACTGATAACATCTGAGTGTCTGTGAAGTTCCATAGCAAACATATTCTCCAAAGTGAATGTTTCTGTTGTCATTTCAAACCTTGTTCCTGTTCTCTCCATAAGATCTTGCCAATGCCTGTTTTAAATTCACACATTAACAATTGTACCAACCACCATGACACAGTAAAAATGAGAACAACTGTAATTTAATATATAATAATGAAACCATGTTCAGCACTCTACTGTTTAAACAGGTACTAGTATTTTGAATACATAAAGTATCCTAGTCATTGCAGTCACCTGGCATGCTATTACATGAGTTCATTAAGCAGAAAATGAAGTTTCAAGCTGCAGGACATGGCATGACCCCAGTAACTGAAATTAAAAGTTCTAACAGAAACAAAATCTTCCTATACATAGAAAATGGATTTAAATAAATCAAAGCAAACCTTTCTCTTAAAGCTTCATTTTTCAAATCAAGCAACAAAGGAATGGAGTCTCGAAATGCCTTCATTTTTGTTTCCAAGTGAAAGGCTACTGGCATACTGCGTACTTGTTTGGGCAGCTTTCGAAGAGCTTTAAGAAATCCTTCAATTCCTTCCTGAAGAAGCTGGACGTTGAGGTTTATCCAGAGTGTCTGAGACCAATCCTTTTTAGCTGCCTGGGAATGAGGTCATCAGGAAGAAAAAAATTTCCTTTTATTTCTGACCAAAAAAAAAAAAATCTTTCCACTACAGTAGGATCCAGAGACCACAGTCACGACGCAGATGTAATTGTATTAACATTTTACAAACAGAGGAAGAGACAGGTTCATCTCCAAACAGACTCATAGCCAAACACAACCAGTTATATAAGAAATAATCAAAAGGAAATACGGAGAACAGGAAAAGCATCCTTAAGAGCATACTTTACAGGGCATTTTAATTTTGGAAAACTGAAACTTATTTAAAAAGTTAAGATCAATTAAAGCCTGAGATACCCATTGTCACCTGTACACATACTACATCGAAAAGTAGTTCCACTGAAATGATCAGGAGACTTGTTCAGTAAATGCCACCCAGTAATTACTAGGAGGGAGAGAGGTCTGGTGCTATCTGATAAGAGTATGTGTTTGGTCCCTTATGGAGGCACTGTCAGTCCTGTTCTAACATCATTAAAATAATTTCATGGGGATAGTCAATTACAGGTCACAGCTTACAGAACAGAGTCAAGAGTAACTAGAGGACGATGCAGCCCCTTCTTCTCTCCCCCACCTTTTCTGTATGTATGTGCATGAATACATGTGTGTCTGTGTATACACAGTAACTTACTCTTTGTAATTCATAAATTTCATAGATCTGCTTTAGACCTTTCATATCATTCTGTGCTTTCATTAAGTCAGGGTACACTGTAACTGGCAAGTCGAAAAGTTTCTCAACACTGCCCAGTTCCTGATGAATTTTTTCCAGCTTTTCCATTTCTTTTTCAAAAATGGCCATGAGTTCCAATCCTGGGAAAGGAGAGGAATTCTTCTAGATAAACAATCCCATGGAACATGGGGAATAAATAAGACAGAATTTGCATATAGTCTGTAGAAGTTATAGTACTAAAAATGTCACATTCCTGGTTGATCAGTTTGCATGTTAATAAGGAAAGCAAAATTTTCTTGTTTTACATAGACTTTGAAGAATTGTCCAAAGACTAATATTTTTAAGGCATCACTTTACACACATTAATCCATTTACCTTTATCAAGATCTTCCCCAACAGCACCAGGCCCCTCGGTCATGAATTTATGGAAGAAATCTCCTATCTCTTTGCTGTAGTCCTCAATTTGTTGCTGTGTAATCTAAAGAGAACAGTGTTTAAATTGCTTTCCTTTCCATTTCTATTTTTTTCAATATTAATTACAAATAATACCTTTGTGAATGTTCTTTTTATGCCTCCAAGACTGTGATCAACTTCTAATGCCTCAAAGAAGAGAGCCTCCCACTTGTCCCTAATCTTGTCAGCCATCTCTTGCTCTTCTTCAGCTACCTAAAACAAAACAAGTAATAACTCTCACAAGAAATAATTAGTCACAAGACAGTGAGGAATATTTCCTCACATTGTAAGTCTGCAAAACACAAAACTGGTATTGAAGTGATCTGAATCAGATTTAAACACATGCAATATGTCCATTTAAAGTGGAGATACTGTTTTGAGAAGGGGTTTTGAACTGGACAACCTCCAGACATCCCACAATACTGTGATTCTGTAAAAGGTCTTAAAAAGAAAACATTTATTCATTCATATGTGAGGCATTTGTGCCCCTAGCTCAATTCTGAAATGTTTTGTGAGGCAAGCCATAACACACACTTACTGGAATATTGTACATTGCAAGAGTTCGGTATCTCTCCCAGATGTCCAAATATTTCAGTTCCACCCTGAAGGACATGCCTTTTATGTCTGCAATTGTGCCAAGGACAATTTTGAGATCTTCCAGGGAATCTGGAGGTCTCTTAAGATTCTCTGATAAGCTCTGTAAAAAGTAAACATAATTTCCAGAAGCAACATTGACAAAGCAATTAAGCAGAATTATAATTATTATTCAAACACGAAACAAAAGTAAATAACATGCAGATTCATTTTCATTTTTAGACTATATGATAAAGATAACACACAAAAAAATCATCAAAACATAAACCCCAGCACAGAAGGGATGTTTTTGCTACAACAAAATAGAAATTGTAAGCAGCTGCTTAGAGGGAACTTCAGAATTACTAGTATGAACCTTTCACCAGTACAGGAGCAAGAAAGTCCTGGGGTTTCATGTTACTACTCTCTCCCGTTTCCCAGCTACAGAGAGGGACCTCTTTACATATGGCACCAGAATACACCAGATAGTTTCAACCAATTTGGAGCGTGGTTCAGATTGTCATCTAGTCTGCAGTGTCAGTGACATCAGACGACAGGAACTGAAAACACCTACCTTAATTTCCTCCTGAAGACTGAAGAGTTCCTCTCTTGCAGACTCGTTAAGCAACTTTCCAAGTGAAATCACCCAGCCTCTAGCATTCTCCTGCACTGCATAGGCTAAAGCAGCCAGCTGAAGCCTGATAAACTGCTCATCTTTAATCAAGGGCTGTTCAGTCACTTCTTGAGCTACCTTCATATAGAACTGCAACTTTTCATCAAAGGTGATACAAGCAGGCTTTTCTGCAGCTAACCTCTCCAGGACTATGCCTTTGTCTGATTTCCACAGCAGGTGATACCTCTTCCATTGGTTCAAATACTTGCCGAGAGAAGCCAGGAGTTTGTGGACATTCTGAGTGATGAGAACAGCCTGTTCAATTATCAGAGGGTTCTGGGAGATGTCATTGTAAAAGCTGAAAGTAGCAACTTCATCTTCCTCGACACGCTGAGGAGGGCATTCAATACACGTACCATGCATCCATCGTACAAAATGCTAGAGTTTTCAAGACAGGGTTGAAAAACAGTTACTTGTAGAGCGTCATTTTAGTCAAATCATTCATCCTTATTTAGAAGACTGTGTAGGAGGTGGTGTGAATGATTTTTCAAATCAAATTGGTTTTCTGACAGCAAGAAAAGAGATTACATTTTCCCATAAACTTGAGAGAAGAGTTAGTTTCATCCTAACAAAACCCTTCCATGCATTACTCAGTCTGCTATTAAAATCTACACTGAGCAACAATGTAGCATGACACAGAGAAACAGGCATTAGATCAAACAGGCTGGATGCAGCAGTGGAGCAGAACAGCAAATGTGAGCATAGAAAGCACACTTAACCTAAATTTATTCATTTCAGGTGACATCTGGAATCATTTCTCCATCAGCACAGGGCAGGAACACTGCTGAAATATTTGGGTTCTTTTCTGGAAAGTAGTTCAACGTGAACATACTTATGCAGGGAAATATCGCTACACCTTTGCCAGCAAGATAGGTATTTCATCTGCGGCAAACCCACTGTCCTAGATGTGTCCTAGATGCCCTTCTCCCAACATTTTCTGAACTGTTTTTCTGCTACTTTTGAGGACAGCTGTAATATTGAGAAAGCTACTCTACTCACATTCCTTATTCTACCATCTTATTCATACATCAGAAAGCAACATCTGCAGTGCAATATGAAAAGTATTTCCTTCCGATGTATGCTGATTTATAGAATCAATCATGTCCTTATACTGGCAAAACTGCAGAAAAGTAACAAATAATTTTGCCTAAGTAAAAATTGCATGAAGCTTTCTGGAAATTTTTTCCTTTGTCATCCGCTTATAAAATTAAGACAGTCTGTAAAATTACAACAATGTACTGGACATTTTGATTTCAAGATGAAGCAATATGAATCTTCCCTTTGACATTTATACTTGTCCAAACATAAAGCAAGATTAATTTATTATAATCACAAGCAAACTCTGACAAGAAGTAAATCTTTATCAAAAATCACCTTAGTGACCTCAACACACTCCCGGATACATTGTGCAGTCAGTTTGTCAATCTCACTGGCATCAGGTTGCAAGATTATCTCAGGAACAGATAAAATAGCTTCCATTTGGAACAGTGGCACATTTGCAAGAACAGTTGCATTAAAAGCCTGCAGATTCCTGGGAAAGGAAATATCTTGTCGAAGATCATAATAATCAGGTGCTGCCCCCCATGGAAATGCCCAACAGAGACTGCAATTATCATATATGCGCTTAGATATGTAAGCAGATCTGTCTGAAGTCAGTTGGCACTGATTTCAGCTGGAAATACTGATGTGTGTCAGAGCAAATTGTCCCACTAATACTGATTTAATGCAAAAGCTTGAGTAGCTAAAAGAAGATATTGAAAGGAATGAATGGGGATATCCTGGTGCAAAAGGACCCTGAGACTACAGTCAACTCCACTCCAAGAGTCCAGCCAAGAAAGCACAGTGAAGTCAACTGAGCATGGATCAGACTACAAAGACATGGATCATGAGTGGAAGAGGCAGCTGGGAAACTTTTATAACCCTGCAATGCTCTATTGTAGTAATATCTTGCTTATAATATAAACTTTTATAATATCTTGCTACAGGAACCTCCTTGGCCCCAGCTGCTGCAAAACAGGTAATATAAAATCCGACAAACCTTTGTTCTTACACTGATGACCCCTGCATTACAGGGATGCATCTGGCACCCAGACATCAAAATTGTATTCTATAGGAAAACAAAACCTTGATTTTAAAAATAAACCAGGGATATGCAACTACACACATGGCAGAAAAAAACTTATCTTATTTCCCCCTTCTGCTAACAACATGCCAATACCCATTTTCTCAGAATTTGGGGGTCTCCTGTACCTTGTTATCAGTTCTCCATTCTTCACACGAAAAAACCAGTACAAATATAAATCCGCAAATCACTGAGGTGTTCAAAGAAAACATCAGTATACATACTGATCAACAGATTGAGAAAAAGATTAAGATGAAATACTAAAAGTCCATTCGAGCAAACTATTTACTTACTTGACAATTAACTGTGTCAACACCTTATAAATCCTATTTTCCCAGTATGCATAATAGGAATTTAATTTTGGATTTTTGCCACTGTTTGTATTGGCGACTCGTCCTTCCACTTGTATTAGCAACTGTGGAATGGCAGTATACTTTCTAACCATGTGTGCCACATCTTTTGCTCTTTCACACTTAACATACTCAAAAAATTCTTTTGCTTCTGCAAAAGACACAAAAAAATAGTGTTACTAACCACAAAAGACCTAACAAGTTTGCATACTGGAATAATTAGCTGGGCTTTATTTGTGAACATGAAAATGATCTTGTATACTGACAAAAAATATCTTCCTTATTGATGCTTAATTTATTAATATTTCAGCCCTCGGATTTTATATGGATTCTATTATTTAATAGCAACCATTAGATATGAAAGTAATCTTTTTAAGACCTAAAAAGCGTTAAAAGAAATTTGGTCCATCACCGACTCACTCAACTGACAGGGAGACCTGGGAGGCAATCGCCTCACTGCAATTTCCATCTGAGGAAACCTGTTCAGTTCAGATGGCCCAGAAGGGAGCTGACACTCCATGCAGATTGCAGCTCTAAGGCTATACTGCTGCATGCAAGAAGGGTAAGGAAATCAAGGGAAAGCTAGGGGAAAGTGACTGAAAGTAAGGTAGACACAAGTCAAATGATCTATTTGTATATTCATCTTTATGTTTCTCTCGTTGACACCATCAGCTTCAGGGTACTGAAGCTCTGCTTGTGCTTCCTCTGTTACACCATTAAATACTACTGTATCTAGTTTTGGTAACAATTAAAAGGGTTGACTGTAGCAACTAAAAATGCAAAATAGCAGACAAAGCAAAATAGAACATCACAGAGCTTGGAAACGAAAATATAAAGACTTACTAGGAAGCTCATCACCATTTTTTGAAAGCGGAAACTTAAAGAGATTTGTTGATTCTATGAACATTAGTTTGTTGCTTATGTCTTCAGAATTATTATGAATCTGATGGATAAGTGATTCAAACTTCCTGATGGCTTGTGTACATCGGACAATAAAGTCACCAATACCTTGAAATAAAACAGAACCTTTGGGTTTTTTTCTTTAAACCAATATTTCACCAATGCATCAAAATTACTACAACCAGATGTGGTTTATGTCTGAGAGTGAACTAATGCTCCGCAGAAAGATAGATTAGATAATTTCTCACCAAATCCTTCATCTAGCTCCCTTATAGCTGTTATCTAAGGGTTTCTCTCCCCCTCCACTTAGTATTTTAAATATAATAAAAACATAAGAAATACTCTCCTGTCTAACTGACTATTCTGACTCTGACTGTGGCAATAGGATGTACCATTTAGGGGTACATTGCTGTCATATGATATAAAAAACAGATTGCAGAATTGAAGAAGGTTTTTTAACTGAAAATCAGTATCTAGGGCCATTTAAAAAAAGTAACTCCATTACCTAAGGAGTTCCAGTTGAGTCTCCTGTGCCCTGATCTGAATACTCTCCAGAGTTCTTGAATATGGTCATCAAGAAGTTTAGCTTCTGCTTCATTCAGTGTTCCCATTAATTTGTGATAGCGATCCAGCATGGTTTTCAATCCATCTGTGTACCTAAGGAATGTAAGAAACACAACAGCAATGACAACAAAACATGAAATCATGATTTTCTGGAAATACAGCTCTGAACTCAGATCAAAGAACAGATCACTTCCATCATTCCATTCAGACTTCCATATAAAGCAAAATTTGCAGAAATAACCACTGAATATGTATTGATTATAAATGCAATTAATTTCCTATTGAAAACAAAAGAAAAATTTCATATGGCTCCAATAGCACCTAGACAAACCTGTCCTGCCCCAACTCAGAAAAAGTGTTTAAGACAGCCTCAGTTTGAAGCACATAAGTGAACTCAACAGGTGAACTTTAAAATCCTGTTAGGGATCTTATCAGCAGACCTGTGTGCTCAATGCCTGCGATAATTTGGGCAAAAGTGACTTATCCAAAGCTGCACAAGTAAGCGGCAGTGAGTTAAAATGTGAGCTGAAATCTAAATGGCACTAACAATTCATTGCAAAAGTAATTCCTTTCCTTGTTTTTTCTCAGATTTGACGAGATGTTCATTTGTATGATGTAGAGGACAGGTTGAAGGATGCAGACAGCACCAGAGAAAAGCTTATTAGTGCAACATGGCCATTAGTAATTTTACCCTTAAAAAAAAGTCACTAAGAGCTCTCACATTTCCAAAATTTGATGATTCAGGGCCCATTCTGGTTTGGAGTGAAATCACTTGAAACACTGCCATAAATCTGTATGTGAGCAGATATTCTGTTACAGCCTTACCTAAGATATTTGTCTTCCTGCAATGCCACATATCTTGCTATTTCTGGGACTGGAAACCCAAGTTGGTCCATGTACTTTGTTTCAATGATAATCTCTTGGAGTATGGGAGAAAAATTCACTATGAAGCGGACACTGTTCTTTGTGGTGACAGGCTGCTCTGTTACAGAACTCTACAACACAAGAAAGAGCAGCAGAAAGGAGAGGAACACCAAATTGTTACAATGCAAGGAAAAGGTTAGCTTCTGGAGACATGTGATAAGGCAGTAGGTAAAGGTCAGAATGGCTGACATTCAGAGCCTGTGGAAATGCCTTTAAATTCAATAGCAAGCTCAGCATTCTAATTTCAGAAATCATACATAGCTACTTCTTCAGTGAAAGCTGATTACAAGAAACAAACCACGTCAGCTCGGTTTACATACTGCTGCAACCAGTTACAACAGAAATCCCTGTGGAAGTTCATAGTCAGACAAAAGTTTAGTCAGAATAGGATTCCGCATGTTCTCTGCTGGGTACCTACCTCTACCTAACTTCAGTCCCAAGTTTTATTGTAACATCCCAAAGACGTTGCACCAAAACCCCAAAATCAACAGGAATTACAGCACAGAATCCATAGAGAAACAACATTCATCCATTTACCAGGTCATTGAGCAACTGTCATGGTTTAACCCTGGCTGGCAACTAAGCACCACGCAGCCGCTCGGTCACTCCCCCCACAATGGGATGGGGGAGAGAATCAGAGGAGTAAAAGTGAGAAAACTCATGAGTTGAGATAAAGACAGTTTAATAGGTAAAGCAAAAGCCGCGCATGCAAGCAAAGCAAAGCAAGGAATTCATTCACCACTTCCCATGGGCAGGCGGGTGCTCAGCCATCCCCAGGAAAGCAGGGCTCCATCATGCTTAATGGTTACTTGGGAAGACAGACGCCATCACTGCAAATGTCCCTCCCTCCTTCATCTTCCCCCAGCTTATATACTGAGCATGACGTCATATGGTACGGAATAGCCCTTTGGTCAATTTGGGTCAACTGTCCTGGCCGTTTCCTCTCCCAGCTTCTCATGCACTTGGCAGAGCTGAGAGCTGAGTAGTCCTTGGCCAGACTAAGCACGACCCAGCAACAACCAAAACATCAGTGTGTTATCATTCTTCTAGTACTAAATCCAAAACACAGCACCATACCAGCTACTAGGAAGAAAATGAACTCTGTCCCAGCAGAAACCAGGACAGCAACCATGTCTTATAAAGGACTACAAACAATTCTGAGCTCAGAGCTTTTGAAATTTTCCTTTCAAAAACTGTGTTTAAAATGTTATTCTTAGAAAAATCTCACTGACCATTCTTCAGTTCTTCCCCATAGAGAAGTCTGGTATACTACCTTCCTATACCTCACCTGCTCAAAAGTCTCTGGATTAACATGGGTTGCAGCCCCACCAGTGATGACAGTCAGCAGAGTATTTTTCAACAACAGTGGGAGTGTCTGTTCTGTCCCAGCTCTCCACTGACTGTATTTTTGATCTTCATATTCTTTCATCTTTTTGGCCACTTGAAGATATATTTGTTTTACCTAGAAAGGAAAATTATGTATAATTCATGTTAAAGATCATGAGAAATGTTCAACTAACCTGTCTTAATATGGTGTCTTAGTATGGTTTCTAATTTTTATTAGGTGAGAGGGCAAGTAATGCCTTGTAATTAATGCAGGTGATGGAGAATTCAGATTCTTGAATTCTGTCATTGATTCTGTCACTGTCTCTCTGGGAAACAGTGGCAAGGTCCCAGTCAGCTTTTCACATCTAACATGGCTTGCTCTGTGCAAAGACATTCTTGGAACTTCACCTCACATAAGAGCACTTTCACATCTTTAGAAGAAGGGTATGAAGAAAGCATTTCTTCTTTCATTAAATATCAAAAGAACTAACATACTTGCTTTCCACGTTCACTGGCAAGCAGCTCCTCTACTTCTTGAAATCGAAGAATAGTGTGTTTGATCCGATAGAAAAGGGATCGGGACCAGTATATTGCTCCAGCCACTGGAGGATGATTCTTGTACAAAGGTGGATCCTTGAGGTTCTGAACAAAGATTTGCTTAACATTTTCAACCTAGAAGAGAATAAAATATTGCAAAGAATCTTTTCTCTACTTGCTTGTCCATAGTCAGTATCTAACCTGGTACACAGCACAAGCTCTGAAGCTAATTCCAGCAGCAGGATAAAATCAATTTTTTTCCTGCATCTCTTGTTTGTATTAATTGCATTACAGAGAATGTCTTCCTTTCAATATCCTGTGGAACTGCTATTGTTAAACTCAACGTTCTCTGAAATATCAAGAAAAATGCTATGACATTAAAAGCTTTCCAATGTACAGGCTTCAACATGTCAGAAATCATTTCTGCATTCATGGTTGATCTCTGACACCTCTTGGTCATACCATGAACTTGTTGTCCATCACAAGAAGGCTGTCGGGTACGAAAGATATATTTTCTCAGGAAGGATTACTGTTGAACTGCTTTTCACAAGGTAAAGGAATAGCCACAAGCCTTGATGCATTCAGAGTGAACTGCTTTTCACAAGGTAAAGGAATAGCCACAAGCCTTGATGCATTCAGAGTATGTGCATATACCTTTCAGTTCCCATACAGTGCCACACATACACAGATATGCACATCCATTTCAGCAAATTCACCATACTATTTCTCCAATAGGCTCCAAAAAAGTGAGAGCAATTACAATGTTTATTTTGTAAAACTTGCCAGTCTTTCAGATAGTAAAATACACTACACAGGTATTTAGATATATACACAGATTTATGATTTTCACCAGGTAAAGAGCTTCATGTACTACATAAGAAATCCTTAAATACCTCTTTACAGTATTGGTCCAAAATATCATTGAACTTCATCATCATCTGCTTATTAATGGTTTCACGAGAACGGATGTGTCTGAAGTTTAACAGCATGTCAAATGCAGCTTCTGCTGATCGAAGGGTCTTAAAAGATTCATCAATAAAGTGTTTGGTCTCTTCTTCAATAACCTAAACAAAGGAAGAAGGCCAAGAAATCCTATCTCTTAGAGATTCAACTTGCAAAACCAAGAAAGGAAGGCAAAATGAAAATACTTTTTTATAATAGTGGTCAAGCATATTTTTACTATTCTTTGTCTTATAAATTACTAACAAACCAATCACTTTCCAGTATGCTGCAGGAAATTCATGTTAATTAATGAGTCTGCTGGACAGGTAAATAAATCACAAAAACCACTGTAACAATTTGTCCTTTGTGGGTATTCCTAGCTGAGGGGTGAAGGGCTGAATGAGTCCAGAAAAGGAAGTTTTACTTCTTTGTAGGTCATGATTGAGACATGTCAGCACAAGTACAGGGAGGTCGTATGTAGCCTCTGTTCATGCTGTAGTGATTCTGCCAATGAACAAAAAGCGTGCTTCACCATTTTCAAGAGAAAGTGAAACTATAAACAAAACCAACTTGGAAACAGAATACTGACGTAAAAAAACCAGTCAAATTCCTCACATTTTCATTTACATATTTATTCATATACTGTTTTCTTCAAATGAAAATGTTATTCTGGAAGAAATTTGTATACAGGAAGTAATGGGGGGGATCACAGTATGTGGTACTTACTGAAACTTCTTCTTTAAATTCTTCCATAATTAGTTTCCAGTCATTTGCGCTTGTGATGCTAAAAGGGTCAAAAGTCAGTTCTTCCATAGGACTAGTTAGTCCATTTACGCCTCTCAGTAGATCATCAACACGCTCTGGATCCCCTGTGACAGCTTTCAATTCAGGACCAAATATGTTGTAAAACTCTTCAATGATCTGTTAATTCAGAAGAACATACCAGAATGCTTTATTTTTAATGGGTTTTTTTTCTGCCATTTAACACATCTTTCTGATATTATTTCCTTTATAAATTAAAAACAGCTCAGAGAATGATCAATTCATGCTGTGGTTTACATTTCGTATACTTCTGTACAAGACACTAAATAGCTTTATGGGGGGAAAAAAAACCCCACTATACAGGCCTAACACTGCAGTTGTTAAAACAGATAATTCTGTTATTGCTCCTTTTTATTCCACTTTTCACATACGCAGTTTTTACATACAGAGTCTATAGCATCTGACCATTGATGTACCACTAATATTGCTAGTTACCCTGACTCAAATTAGCCTAAACATAACATCTCTCCATTTATATGTTATCCTGCAATTGATAAACTGATTCATATATGGTCAAATTTTATATTATAGTATATGTAAATGGTTATTTTAACTGAAATTGTATTATTTAAGCTAGCAACGCATAAAAATTGCAAATCTGTGAAGCAGTTGTTACAAGTCTGTGTGTTCATAACAGCAATGTACACAGTAATATCTTTCCTCAACCAGTACCTTGAGAAGAGTTTTTTCATCTCAAGCATTAAGTGCAGCTTTGTTGGAATCAAGGGCACTGCTCAGGTCTTGAACACAAAACCATTCACAAAACTAAAGTCTGATAACATTTCAACAACTACAATATAAAAGAATCTCCTCTACAGAGTAAGACACAATCCCTTTATTTATTGTCTGTATTACTACCTGCAAAATATCATACAGATCTTGACAGACTGAAGTCATATAATCTGTTCTTTCAAATAAACGTTTTCGGTCAAATTCCCAGTGTTGCTCTTTTCCTGATGCTTCAATTTGGGCACGAACAGCAAAATAACATTTCTTCCATTGTTCAAGCGTGCTTTTGGCTTCTGCTATTTTCTTTTTTGCGGCAGCTCTATCTTCTCTATTAATCAAAACAAAACAGTTAAGATACTATAGATAGAAAGACTATAGATAGAAAATTATATCTCAACTGGATTAATATACCCTTGTTTAGCAGCTTCTAATTATATTAAATCTAGTCTAAGCTTATAACCATGAAGTCTTGATTTTCAATGTGACTGATTTTGAAAGACGTTATTTCAGGACTGATTTTGATGATATTTATGCCACTTTTTTACCACTATAATTCTATTGGTTTTATTGATTTCTGTCCTTTCAAGACAAAAGAGGACAAGCACCTATTTCTTCAGGGCTGATTCAGTAATTTATGAAAATTACAAAATAAATTGATTTTTAATTGGCCTTCTAATACTACTTCAGATAGTGAAAAACGCTGAAACCTATTTGATGAAAGTGTTATCTACTGCACTTCATCTAAAACAAGCAAAGCTTTTAATAAATACATTCTAGTCAAACAGGAATCCAGTACTTACTTAAACAGTGTGTGTAAATCCACCACTTTGTACACTCTTGCTGAAATTTCCCATGCAATTCGTTCCATAAGGGGTACCATCCGTTCATCCTTGTTGTAATGCCGTGAGATAATCCATACCATTCTCAGGGCATTCATCAGTGAAGGAATTGTATCCAAGACAACATCAAACCCAGTGCCATACGTTAAATTCTATTAAATGTATTATAAATATTGTGAATAAGATGTCATAAAAATATACAAATACATATTCAATAAACCAATACTTACTCCATGGATACCTGAAGTTAAGAAATTCTGTGACATTATTAAATAAATAATCCAGCCAAGGAAACACCCTGGTGCCTAAGTAACACACATGGTTAAGGATGTGCAAATCTGCATCACTTGCTC
This sequence comes from Egretta garzetta, assembly GCF_000687185.1. Lineage (NCBI taxonomy): Eukaryota > Metazoa > Chordata > Aves > Pelecaniformes > Ardeidae > Egretta > Egretta garzetta. Next base: position 1,871,765 of record NW_009260397.1, on the reverse strand, counting down.
CAAATGCTTTTTAGGTCCTGTCTCATTAATATGCTCTCTTTCTGTAAAAGATGTCCCAGCACTGGTTTTGGCTCAACTCTTTATTTGGATGTTTGGATGATCGTCAATAAAACTTAAAAATTTAGACATCAGCTATAATCAGTGATAGAAGCTACCTCAAAAATGAAGTAGAGAAATCTTTGTTTTCCCCAGTTCAGCCACACTATCAAATTCTCCCAAGGCTGTGATTTACAACAAGGTGTTCACAGCTCTGGGCTTCTGCTTTCAAATATTAGAACAACTGTAACTCAAACAAAATAAACAAGCCCTTTTTTATTAAATATAAAAAAGCTAGAGCATATCTTTATTGCTGCTAAAAAGTAAAAAATAAATGATGTGATTATATCAACAGAGGAACCAAACTCAGTAACTACATTTAAAACTTTACAAAGTTTTCTTAAGGATACATACCTTCAAATGGTGTTCGAGAGTTGAAAGAAACTTAACATTATCTAGAGCTTCCACCTGATGTTTTCTGAGGTCACTTAAGACTATCTGTAAATCTCCAATACACTCAGATTCAGCTTCCTGTAAGATTTCCAAGACTTTTTGCACATTGGGAAGCTTTGTCTGTTCAGTAAGAGCACTTAATTTGTCATTTATTTCATGCCAGAGGTCAATTTCTGCAAGTGGACCATCACCCTACAGGAAACGTGGAATAAAATAAAAATTCTAAATTACCATTATGCAAGAGTGAAAACCTATAACCAGAACTATATTTGTTCCTTCTTTTCCATATGCTGTATGCTGAGAAAAACCTGATATGATTCAACCATGCAAAAAACCCAGACAGAAGAAGATCCTTGAAATCAAGAGTTTTACACACACTGAAGGGAACTGCTCATGGGGAGTATATCCCTGAGTTGGGTCTGGAGAGTCCATGCTTGCAAAAGCTTATGCACAAGGAACTTTGTAGACATGAAATCCCTTGGTATGTTTAGCGGTATTAGTCATATGTGTAAGTATTTGCAGAATCAGAACCTTACAATTGGAAATTTTTTTTTGAGAGTGAGATGACTTTTTTCAAGCAAAACTATAATCATCTATTTAAAAAAAAATAATCACTGCAGCTTTTAATATTTCATGGCTCTTTTAGAAGAATGCAGACAACAAAAGTGCCTTAATTTTCCAGTTATCTTGTGAGTAGGATCTGCAGTGAGGTACTTTATATTCTATTTATATTCTATTTCCCAGAGTCACACAGTTCCTCACTACTTTTCTTCTACTTTACATCAATTCGTAAATGGCTTTCCAACAATCAAATATGAAGAGAGATTAAAAATGAGCACAAACCATTCAAAGAGATTGTTGTGGGGAAATGAAGTAATGTCTCCAGGAATAAAAGCAGCTTGGTGTTATAGGCAACATTACCTGTGGAACCTTTTTCAGTTGTTCCTCTAGAGCTGTGGATATTAATTTCTGCCAGGTCATTGCACAACTTTCCAGAGCTTCAACCACTTCTGGAACTGCAGCAAGAACAGTCACTTCTCCGTCTAGATTTATAGTTGGCATCTCCAGTTTAATATCCCCTATTGGAAGAAAAGGCACATAGAATTAACTGTCCTGTTCCATCAGCATTAGTAAAGTAACATCACTGAAACAGGTTATGCCTTCCGTCTTGTCAGTTATTTGAGGATAGGTAACATACCACCTGCTCTGCCTGTTTGAGAATATGGCAAAATACATCCAGTTGCTTGACAGTTAACACAGTGCAAAAGAAGATGTATGCCTAAAAATAAATGAAAAGCTCTCAGCTTTCAAGCCTGAACCCAATCTCTAACTATTAAGAATTAGGATTAGGGCTTTGCTGAAGATTATCAATCTGCCCACACTCTCCTTAATGGCATGACAGTAGCCCCTGTCAGAGAAGGGATGCTAAACAACATGTGAAAGTCTCAGTCAATCTACTGCCTCCTATACCCTCCTATGGCCCTGAGGGCCCTGCACATCAGTGAGCAATGAGCCATGTTCACCCTCTCTCCTATTCTTACTGCAAACTATTTGAAAGATGATCACTGATTTCATCCATTTCTCCCTACTGCCTGCAATGCTTCAGGGCAGTAAAAATACTACTGTTATCAGCAAAGAGAAACTAATCAGGTCTGCAGCTTCCCCAGAAACTGTATGTATTTGTTACTCTATATAAAGTCTTTCCTAGGTGAATTTCTTTCTACTGTCGTGTACTCTAAACACCACAGTGCCAGCATAGGCAGAACACTCACCTTCAGATTGTTGTACAGTCTGCTGAGTAACACTTAAGAATTTTTGCCTGTTCATTTGAATCTCATTCCTCATCTGAATATTACAGTATTCCACAGGCTGTCCTGTCTTTTCTGCAAGCTCAGTCTCGGGTAAATTCCTTTTTTCAGGGTCTGTGTTTTCACTATCTGGATGAAAGGAAGTTTCCTCAGTCTGCTGCTGAGTGTAGGAGAGAGCTGGTGAAAACACCTATAATTCAAACAGGTACCATAGATTAGATGGTTCATATTAAAAAAGAAAACAATATAAGTCAGCTTACTAGCAATTCACTTAAGTACTGGATATGTTGTTCTAAAATTTAATTTCTTAAATTAAAGAAGAGCATCTCCTTCCATTTCACCTCTTTAGCATCATTCTCTCTGCCTCAAGTTCTGCAAGGGAATAGCTCCAGCATGTTTTTACAAAAGTCTGTCAGCACAAAAATAAAGGTATCTGGTGTCACACTCTCAAATGTTTCTCATATAGGGCCAGGCAATGAAATAATGCCTGTCTCCACATCTTTACAAAAATCTGGGAAACAAAATATCGAATAAGGATTAACAAAACCTTCATTTTGGCATATGAAGGTCACTCATTAAATAGTAGTATTTCTTATCTATAGTCTATATGGTCAGCAGAGTATTAAACAGGCAAATCACTCATAGAAACACTCAAGACTCCATGTATAAAAGCTGTAACACATTTACCTGTGAGACTGCATTCTTTAGCATCAAAAGAGTATCATCAGTGAGTACACCAAACTTTATCACTTTAGGAAGAACCTCATTAGCTTCAGTCAGGTCACTAGGTTCAGTAACTCTTTCTAAACAGTATACAAACAAAGAGCATAAATCTAATTATTTGATACAGAAAGCAGAAAGCATAAAGTCCCTTCCATAATAAGTTAAAACTCCGATAAAACAAACTGTGTTTCTAATAAACTGGGTTTGATGCAAGTCACTTTCAAAACTAGTGCTGCTTTTAGTAGTGCAGATGCATTTTCAGAAAGGGCAGAAAAATACTTAAGTGTCATCATCCAAGTCTTTACAATCCAGCTTTACAGTTAAGAAATGGTTTTCTGTTCAAACAAAACAGTGGCCTTAATTTGAACTCCTATTCTACAGACAGATCAGGAAAATCTTGCACAGTACTGCCATAAAATGACCAAATACATTATCATAATTTTCTTTTTTCCTCAAATGTCCTGTTTCTAGAAAAAAAATGAAACTAATAGGCCCGTACAGAATACTTTGTAGCTTCAAACTGCACGTTGCTGCTCGGTGAGCCCACATAAACGGGTGTCAGAGCCCGCAGTCTCTGGCACCAAATTAGAGTTAACATACTGCTGATAATTCCTGCATATGTGTGTGGAAATACCTGTTTGCTTTAGAAGCTATTTCCTATGGAGCTAGAGCTAGATACTGAGGTCTGATTGCGACCAGAACCAGAGCTACTCCAGATGCTAGAATAACAATTATCACTGGTTTTATGATAAAGTATGAACTATCAGAATGAAACATGCTGCTGTTGGGTATCAGAATTTGGGTCAGGTCAGGAAGTCTGATACCCCAGTTCTGCTTATCACCACCTTATGGTCTAACTTTCACACACAGCTCCTCATCCTCAAAACACTTTACACAGTTCTAGCAGCTATAGTAACTAAATCTTCTTAGTTCCTCTGAGTGCTGCATGAAAGCTTCATCCTTGCTGGTAAAATGCGGAAGATATGTAACTTTCCATAAATTTAATATGAAAAGCATTCCCGATTTCTGGTTCTACTCAGAGAGAGTTCATACACAGTTAATTAAGCTGGATATGCACCATCCTGAATCCCAGTCACTGTCACCTTTTCCCAGTGTGAAGTACTGTTTAATGCAAAGACTGAAAACCCTGAGCCTGCAGTTATTCGGCACACATACCTTTGGTGTCTCTCAGAAAATATACAGTAAAATCTGACACAAATTCTTGAGGAATTTCATCAAGAGCCACAGAGAAACACACTTTATCAATTTTCTGTTCTTGTAGCTGAAACGGAAGATAGAAAGGAAGTATGACTATTACTGTTTGCTGCCACGTTTCTTAACAGCAAGAGAATGTTTGCTGTGAGAGACAGGACAGAATCATTAGTTTAACTCCACTATCTTCACATTGCTGTCCAAGTAAATTACTAACATTAATGCAATGCTGAAAAAATCCCTCAGGTAACAGTAAAAATCACCAACTTTGGAAACAATGTTGATTTCCAGACCAACAGGACTAAAAGCTAATTTAGTGCTTGAAACATAAGAAAACAGAAAGCACTTAAATGCCCACTCCCCTGTGCCTTTCTGAGAATGTGGAAGCACCTACTCCTCTTCCACCCGCATCTCAGTCATAAACCAAGTTCAGTTAGAAACCCCAGACTCCATCCTGATCATCTAATTAGGTAAAAGACTTGGGGTACAAAGCCCTTTGTTCACTGTTCCTTACATGCTCTTCCCATAGTGTATATATCTAGCAATTGTTCTAACTGCAACTTTTCTTTTACAAGCAACTCTGGGAATAGCTAATGTGGTACATGAGTAACTCACTACTGCATTTTTTCACCAAAAATCATAGTGTTTTGCCAAGTAAATTACCTTTGCAATGTCTTGTCAATGTCAGAGGCTGTGGCAGACACCACAGGCCATTGGTTTTGAATGGAAATTCCTGTCCTTGTAAAATATTCTGTTCTGCTCTGAGAACTTGCTTGGCACAGTACCTCCTTAATTTGCCTACTGATTTTACTGAAACACTTGCATCAGAAAGCCAACATCTTCGTATCCACAGAAGAACAGAGTGAAATACAACAGACTTACCTGCGGTGTGTGTTCCTTGCTGTCAGTTGTAAATCTTTGCTCCAGTTTACTCAATTCAGACCCACTAGAGAGAGTTGATACGTGACCTGACACACTTTCATTGTCTGTAGATTGCAGAGGCAATGTCCTGCTTTTCTGAGTCATCGCTAGAAAAAATAACACAAGAGAACTCAATTAAAGAGCAGTTATTCCATGCATGTGAGATAGATCCTTCCAATTTTCTTCTCTAACTAAACGACAGAGCATTTTCTTCCATCTTCAGCATCACCTTTCAACAACCAGCCATCAAAACTTGGTGTTAATCATACATTTTCCCATAGGACAGCACTATTGCTGAAGAACTGACTCCAAATATGCAAGTGACTGCACTGCATTCCACAGGTAACTGGGCTTTATTTAGAATATCCTTACCAGCATTTTCCAATGCGATCTTTTACAACAAAATAAGGAGATTTAACACGTTTCAAGATTAAACCACTTTGTAAAAGGAAATGCAAACGATTAGGGGTTTTGTCATGCCAGATCTATGAAGTGGAAAATGTTTTAGTTATGTCATGGCCAAGAAGCGATGGTGACAACACTGTAACACAGGAACAACTGCATGAATTGCAGGGCCAGTAAGAATTTCAAACTTCATTTTATACTGTCTTTCGGAAGGTGCACCATATCTTCTTCCCCTTTAGCACAGGATTCTGGACACTTAAAAGAAGTGGAAAAGACATAGTTGCATCTCCACCTAAATCCTTTCTGTACTGATATTATGATCAAACATTAAATAATTCTCCTTGTCTTACTGCTTTTGAGCATTAACCTGCAGCATTGCAGCTGCCTCCATTCAGAGGTGCAGAGTGGGAAGTTGAACTGTATTATTCTTTTTGTCTATTTACACCCACAACAGTTTTCAGCACTTAACTTTCGTGGTCCTATCGGTTTTGCACAGTATGGCTATAAAATACTAGGCCATGACTCTTTGTTTCTGCAAGTAACTGTTTCAGAAGCTTGTGGGAGTTACACAGATATTGACAGCAGAGAAGAGACTTGAATCTCTGAGCCATAGAAAATCATCGCTCTCTTCTGACATCCTTGCTATTGCTTTTCCTTTATTTTTTCCAATTTTTTTTGTGAAAGATTTCTCTGCAATACTGTGGTTAAAGTACTGGACCAATCTTAAGTCTTTAGAGGATCACCACTTTTATCCTCAATAAACTACATCAGAATAAAGAGGAGAGCATGCAACTGTTAAGACAAAGGGAATTAATTCATTCCTACTAAAGGGAACATACTAATTCTATTTATGTTAATAAAATTGATCTCTCAAAATCTGAAATTATAAAGCCAGTAAAAGATGTCACAGACAAAGACTGGATGGAAGACCTGTGTTTGTGGGTTGATTTTGTTCATCTCAGTCAGTCTCTTTCTTTCCATCTGTTTGGAAAAGATGAAAGAGACAAACTAGGATAGGTTTCTTTCATAGGAGCATCTTGAGGCAGAAGCTCTTGAGAAAACATTAGTTAACCACACTGGCCAGGACACTATTCACAAAATCAGATCTGCTTTCCTGGGAAAAGAAGCTGTCCATGTTACAGATACTGCTAGATCTGCTTAGGAGAGGCACATTAGCTAGTCACGTATAGCCCCTGTGGCAGTATGGCCTGCAACAACTACACTTTAGCTGCTCAAAACACCCACTTCCTTCCGACGCCACAGAAGGGGCTCTTTCAGTCAACCGCTCAGGAAACAGGTTATCTGGGCCTGGGCCTTCCACCTGCTGCTCATCTGCATCACCTGTGTCTGCACACAGACAAAATGGGAGGAAAGCATGATATAATCACTCTGCAGTGGGGATGGCACAAATCCCACCGAGGCACAACCAGAAAGGAGAAAGGTCTGGAAATCGGTGGGATAGAAGGGGCTCAGGAGGACTGGACATGGCCCAAGGGATGGAGAGGCAGGAAAAGGGGCAAGGACACGGGTAACAGGACTAGGACACAGCAGATGGGACAAACAGGGGCCTGAGGGAGGCGGAAAGAAGGAGTTGGGGAGAGAAGGACAGAGTGAAGGCGCCTGGGGTGGGGCAGTGCCCAAGGGAGGGCTCAGCAGGCCA